>NW_019211456.1:37202789-37492960 GCF_002443255.2 Varroa destructor | reverse complement strand
TATATAGAGAGAGAGAGAGAGAGAGAGAGAGAGAGAGAGAGAGTTACCGTGATTTGTCCTTTATTGGCCGACCGGACTTCTGTTTGTTGTCTGTAGTATAATGATATCACAAGCGATTAGGTCACGAAAAAAAAAGATTATTAGAGGGCAGGGCCCGTAACAACAATAGCAACAACAACCGCGCTTTGTTTACCGGCAACGGGACCAGACACGGGACACAAAGGAGCGACCCAACTCTAATAGGTAGTTAAAGTTAGTTGAACATGTATGTCTAATGTCTAAGACTTCCAGCGCTCTTATAGGAACGTTTTGAGTTGTCGATCATCAAAGGAAGCTGCCGACCTGAGACTGCGCAGTGACACGACTGAACGTAGAGGCATGGAGAGAAAGAAGTTTAGCTAGATAGACCCTTTTGTTTGTATCGTCGAGATTGCTAGTAAGTGCGCCTGTGTGTTGAATCAGTGGATATATATCGGGTTCCTATCGTGCGTTGAAACTTGTCAATGACCCGAAGTCCAATCGGCTGTGAGCGACCACTTATACTATAGATGGGAGCTCGCATATAAAGATCGTTGGCAGTACCATAACTGCAGGTAAGGATGTTTCCCTCTGCTTGTGATAGGCATCAACGAGTTTTTCGACAAACATATCTATTATCCTTGACATGGCCTTGCGGAATACTCAGCCATATATATATATACAGCGGGCAGATCGTCTGTGTGCTGGCACAATTTCATACTGCTACAGGATATTACGCAGGCGAGTACGAGAGATTCATTCGAATGATTTCCATTAGGCTATGGCAAAACTATTTTTGCCAAAGTATCATTACTAATTCAGTTTATTCACGATAGGATTATGGCTAGAGAGAGTACGCGGTTTGGAAGGCTCGTAGGATTAACCATTAAGGACCATCTTCAATGCTTCGATGATCGCTAGGAAAAATCATGCTTTGTCATATGCAACCTGGTTAGCTAGCTAGCTAGCTAGCTAGAAAGCTAGTTTGAAGCTATAAAAAGTACGCCCGTTTGAGCATATTTCTTGCGCGTCGTGTTTTATGCTACGATATAGGAAGAAGGGCGAAAAAATCTAGGAAAAAACAACGAGTATAGTAAATTCTTTGAGTGAATGTCAATATCCTGTGCATCGACTTCTTCCCCTATTTCTTCAGTGTGCACTACAAATAAAAGTTAATAGACATCGATCGTCGTAGTTGTCAGTGGTTCTTCAGTAACGGTCAATAAGCGAAACAGCCTGGTAATCCAAGAACGAGCTTCGTTAGGGAGCTAATACTATCTCTTGGCGGAATCTTGACGTGAAATCCTAGACGATTACGGCTCATGAATCCGCTTCTAGCCGATTCCTTGTATTTCGCCTGCTTCTTACTTCTCGTTTGTTGCCGCTTAACGGTTAGTTCAACCGCCCCGTAATACACCAGTACATTCAGTACGTAGCTGACCGGAGGCCATCAGGGGGCCGTTAGCTTCATACTGGATTGTTCCTTCATCGCTCTCGAGACGTTGTTGCTGGACCATCGTTTTAGCTTCCCTCTTCTCTGTCTGTCGCTTAGACGCTTCCACATTGCGACGCCACTGCCGTTGGTACCTTGCGACGTGATCTGCGTGGCGTGAGTTGTCATTAGCAGCGTGACTAGCACATTCGTTGCTGGTTCCTAGATGCTGTTTGCGTTCACGCTAGAGGTAAAATAGGCAACAAAAACAACAGTTGATGACCCTTTAAAGCGAGAGTTTTGCAAGGCAGTGTCTCAGTTTTGGTCAGAGGTCGCTCTCTCCTCTTGCACTTGGAATGGTCTCTTACTTAAGAAAAAATTACGAGAAGATCAATTTGGTCCACTGTAGATTGCGCGGAAATTTACTATTATATTTCCCCTGCAGTCTTACTCTACTACAGAACGGAACCTTGTTAAGGCAGCAAAAGCAGAACTGAGTTCTGATTTAACGGAAGGGAGTTATCAATTTATCAAGTAAATTGATAAGACGTATGTATTTTGTATAGGACCAAAATATCGGGAAGTTGGCCATACCTTAAATTTAGGTTAAGCTTTTCGACCGTTGTCATGGTCGTATTTTATGCGCGAAAGCTTCGACTTGTTTCTTAGTCTACGTGTTTTTGCCTAGTTAGCTGCCTGCGTGGCATGAGCTCGCATTCAGCCTTAGCGGAAATGACTAGAGTGTATAAATAAGGTATATGGCGAAAATTTCGTGTTCCCACCGCAAAAAATGTTACATCATTCCTTTTTCGTTCCTCGAGGGTCTCTTTCAGGACACGCTTTTCTGTACCATACGTGTTTTTTATTGTATGGCTGAACAAGCCTCGATATAAGTCCAATTTCTTGACTAGACATATAGTGGTGCTGGTAAGGAGTTGCTCCACCTAAATGAAAGCCTACGAAATATCTGCTTGCCGCTGTCAACTTGGTGTTCTGACAAGTTACGGCAGCGGTAGGGTTGACAAGAACGACAAAATACGGGCTCCGGCGATCAAGCGCTCTTTTACCCGTTATTTACCGTCTGCTACTAGCTGTCCTACAATGCAAACAACCCCTGCCTATATTCAAAAAGGTTGGTTGGTCTTCACTGCCGATCGGTTTATGCTCAGCCTTACGTTTTTCTCACCTTCGAGCTGCCTGGTTTGTCCGTCTGCCGCATATGTTCAAACAAACACTGGCAACTCAATAGCTTCCCGCATCCTACACGGCGCTAGAACAGCAGCAGTCTTCCAACTTATTGGTGTTGTTAGTCTCGGTATCGTCGGTCAAGTTATGCCACTGCCTATCTGTGTTAGCTGACCTATGCTAGGATATTTGTGGAACAGTATTGCGGAACAAAGCGACCAGCTCTGCTTGTCTCGCCGCCGCTTTGTCTTCTATATACACAGCGACCAAGCGCTAGGACAGGACTACCTAGAAGGAGGCCTGAGAAAGTTGTCGCTTTTGGTTTTCAACCGATCAACGGGCCCGACCAAGTGACAAGTCATCAACAGAGATCTTTTTGGCCGCTGGTCTTACGCACTGGTCTCGCTCATCGTTTCTTTGCTGTTTAGTTAACTGGGTGACTGACACATGCTATGACCACATTTCCAGAGTTCCTTTCAGAAGAGACTCATCGAAACGGGACGCATCAGGCCGAGCCTGGGTATGCGTTGTTTCACACTGCATACGTGTCTACCCCGTGCTCTGTACTTGTCACTAGCGATGCAATCTAAAACTTAGTCGAGCAGGGGGTCGGCAGCAGTCCCCGTGATGTCGCGGTGGCGACGTATGTGGCTTCTCCAGGACGTTGTTCTATCAAAACCAGAGAAGAGGTATTGTACGGGATAAAGGGAAGTGGCGTTAACGTATTCTATACAACTGCCCATTCTAGAAGTACAATACTGCACTATGGGCTGTCTTGCTCGCGGCCCGTGCCGCTTGCTGGTCGGCCTGTCTGTCTGCATGAATAAAGACTATGCAAAGGTCACCAACGTCCATCCGGACCGGCAATTTCGGTTTTCTCGACTCGATTGAATCGCGTACGTGTAAGGCGCATGCACTTGTGATTTCGTCTGCCGGCTTCGAGCTGCAATATCCGATTGGAGAGTAAGCGAGAGAGATTAGGAAAGTGTCAAAGCCTGCAGCTGTGCATTGATGATGGCGCTAGAAGCAATGGCAAGAAAAGCGGTTGAAACTCTTCGTTGGATCGTGGAATCCGCTGACTACAAACGAGAAAAATATGATAGAGTATTTTGATAAGTTCGTTCGCAGCCTGTTGGCTGCTGTCATGGCAACAGCTCCTTCATGCAATCAGCATGTAGCTTCCTCAGTTTAAACGAGTGCATAACGTCTAGATCGAATGTCTCGAAAATCGTACTAACAGATTGATAAGGTCTTCCCAAATGTATGGATTAATGAATGCAATAGTCCACTGCATAAAAAATCGTCTAGAAAAATGCGGTCCTCCCCATTCATATGATTACTCTATTTTTCCAGCAGGACAACGTGTATGCTACGGATCAAGTTCATTTACGTTCTTAATATTTTCGTAACAAAATGATACTTTGTCCTTCTATCACACGTTTATAGTTCGACAGAACCGCCAGATCGATAGGCCTTCGGCCTACATTAATTTTTTGACTTTCTCTAATCGTTTTCGATTTTTGTATTTTGCCAATATTGTTGTTGTTGCCGCTGCTGTTGTCAGCCACGTCTCTTATCACACTCTGCTCTGTTGGTGTTATCGATGTTATGTTGTTACTTTGTGGTAATGGTATCGCGTACCTTCTACCGCTGCTGCGACAGCGGCGGCGGCGGCAGCAGCGCTGGCGATGCACCAATGGCATTTCGATGTGAGAAAAATCTTCTTGGGGGCCCCTCTTCAAAGCACAGGGGCACTCGTGTATGGATGATTTAAGCAACAAGCAACGACCAGAGCGAGCCGAAGTGCGTTCCACCCGCGGCATCAATAGTAGACTGAAGTTTCTTTCCCTTTTCGTGGCCGTTCGTCTTCCGTTAACGCTCACTTTGTTCGCCAATGACGACAACAACAATATCGTCACCACCTCCATCGCTGTTACGAAGCGAGCACAGAAGGACAAGCCTGTCCTTCGCTGCTGTGGCTGGGCCTGTTGTTGATGCCGTCGTACTCTTGTCTCTCGATAGAAGCTTCTTTCCCGTCTGCTCCCACCCTGTTGATTTTTATCGCAATCAAAACGAAACCTTTCGATATTGCGTGAGCGTCTCATAAGTGACAAAGCTTTATGGTTAGTAAGACAGACGAGGGATATGCAAACAAGACATGATTGCCCAGCCGATTCTATTTAGGCAAGAGTTAAAAGAGTAGTATACAGGACAAAAAGCAAGAAAAATGCTCATAATGTCGTTGGTAACGGCGATGAGTATTGTCGCCATGATTTCACACGCCCACTGTTTTTTAAGTGAGTACCAGAGAGCTGTTAGTACCCCAAAAATGAAGAAGACGACGACGGGTTCCTTCTATTTAGCTCGAATTTCTCCTACTGAACCATTCACCAGTGTGATACCAAACCATTAACGATGTCGGGACTTCTCAGCTGCTCGTTCGTTGCTTGTAATGCGCCTGTTGCTACTGATCAGAGCCTTCCCCTTTTTAATCACAACCATGTCGAACGAAATTAAGGAGCATCGTCTTGTTTTTGGGCCTTCGAAAAGTCGAAGACAAGCTATTCTTTTATGATACAAGCAGCGTTATTATACCGAAGTGGACAACAGTGAACGCCCATTATATTGTAAGCTTAAACAAGTATTAAATAAATGGGTAGATGCGTCCTAGTTATCAATTTGCACACGCTAGTAAGCGAACATGGCAAATTGATGAATAGAAATAATTCAGACCCATATTAGCAGAATGTATCTATATAGATGATCGTTTAGTGATTATATATATATGGTACGCCAATATCAGGAAGCGGACCGAAATCACTTATTTCGCTAATGCAGGTGGGTGCATATGTTGAAAGCAAACTATTCTGTTGTTTATCTTTTTCATCCGTCTGCCATTTTATTTAGTTCATTGTTGTGATGCTACGTGCGTTGACGCGCAGCTGCAGAATGCATTATCTCTTTTCTACAGTCAGTTAGCAGCGACGGTGGAGGTCAATATCGTCGTAGTAACGCGTGTTATCCGGACCGCCGGGTGTCTTATACCGTTCTCTTCGACAGCGCAGAACGACCCAACAATCAGCGAATGACGTTATGCTGTTGTCTATTACCGACTCATCACACAAATACTTCAACTATATTTACTGCCTGTGTGAGTCGGCCGGTTATCTTGTTTGTCTGTTCCCGGCCTTCCTCGTCTCCCCCATCACTGCCGCCACTGTCGTCGGAGTGTCTCCCTCCGACGCTCGTTGGTTCTATTCGGCTGACGTCAACAAACAGCCATAAGAGACCCACACCGTAGCAAACACTCGCCCATACGCATCGACGCGTACCTCGTCGCGCACACAACCACAACTACTGCGCAGAACAAAATGCGGTCGCCGCCATCACGAGCCGTAGCAGCGGCGTGAATGGCGGTCGCTGTTACGGCGAGGACAACGGCGGCTGCGCGAGCCGCGCTGTCTGTGTGAGTCCGGGGCAGGTTGCATCCGTCTCTTGGAGAGAAACACTGGCTGAATGGACGAGAATGGCTGAACGATTCCACGATTTATTCTTTCGCTACCACTTATCCGACAACGATGACGATAGCGACGGCGAAAGATCAGCGGCCGATCGTCTTCGTAGATTTTTTTTCTGCAAAAATAAGCGTGAAGCTCGTGGAAACTCACTCACTTGAGGAAGCCGGCGGCTTTCCAACGGGTGCCGCTACTCTTCAGCGAATCATCATTTTCTCATATACATATGCATGTATATGAGCATTGTAAGAACTTGTACACATTATTTCGCAGCGTAACATTAATTGAACAGGGTGGAGCGAAAATTAAGTTTAAAGCAAGACACTTTGTTTTAAAATGCTATTGAAAGTTTGATTCAGAGTAGCAGAGGAAACATCGTCGAAGGTTTCAGGCCGATCCACTTATATCACTTAAGACTTGGAACTGGTCAGAACATCCATAGGTACTGTTCCTAAAGAGCTAAAAAACTCTTTAGATGTAAAAGGTACATTTCAGCCGTGGTACATGGTATCAATGAAAATGATCTGGTACGAAAAAAAAACTGAATGGATTAGGAAAGATTACGGTTTTCGGGCAAAATCGTTTGGAGCATCGATAAAGCATATAGTTACGATCAATCGATATAATCCCACGGATCGGAGAACTGTGAATCCACACAGGAACACCACGTAAATTATATAGGTGTTATAGGCAAAGGATTAATTCGATGACTCGTTTTTGGCAGTATAACAATTAGCGCCAACCTCTCTAATTTACAGCAAAAATTTTAACGAAAAAAAAAAAAAAAAAAGAATAAATTTTACCACACATTTAAAAAAATTTCGATTTATGATGGAGAATTCGGTCTTCAAAAAGATGGACCATTCACATGGTATTATCGTGATGAAAACGCATATCTTACAGACTCATAGGCTGCCGAAGAGGTCCCATCTTATCAATAGCTCAGATCTAGCGTCAATAGATATTACTATGCAAGGACACCTTAAAAATGAAGCCTGTACCAGGAAAACGACGACACCGAATTTCGGAGCCACAGTTAAGCAAAAATGCGTCTCCATACCAAATCGTTTTAATCATTAACTCTCTCACCTATCGGAACGGTATTGACCAAAACGGCAATAATTTTCTTAGACATTTTATATATAGTGTTTTGCAATCTAAATATTAAATACATGTAAATAAAAACTGAGATAGTATCTAAGTTATATATATATATGTTGTATATACATACGCATATATGTACGTGAAACATAGCGCCTTCGATATAAAGACAATGAGCAAAAGTTCACGATGGAGGGGCGTATAACGCTAAAAGCGTAGGTCTAAAGAAGCTGGCTGGTCAGACCGTATTATAGGAGCCGCAATTTCTTAGAGATCGTTTTTGCGGGGGCTCGTTGGGCGATCGGCAGATCGTCGTAGTTTGATCGCTTGTGTAGTTGAATCATGGCGCCTACATTCCTAACGAAAATAATAAAAATTTCAAAAGTACCTTAGTTGTCCCATTGTCCTGCCCTTAACTACTTCCGTTACAATATATCGTACTTAGTTAGTATCTGCTTAGTGAGAGCTGGTACGGTGACAGAAACAACGAAAGCACTAATAACAGCAAAAACAGGATGGCTTGCTATTCCCCGAAAGGCTTATGTCGGATTCTGGTGAGCTCGACCCTCAGCAATACAGACGATGGGGGCAACGATATCCGCTTCACTTCTGGCCGGCAACAATGGCGCGCAAACCATATATGAAGATGCGTCCTCTTCGTCCACCTACGCGTTTTGGAAACGTCCGCGTTTGATCAAAGGCTTTCCGTTGTCTAGAGCTCCCTGTACCATATAAAGCACGATAGAAATCGCATTGAAAGTGTCTTGCACCTTGTACAGCCTATACAGAATTAAAGGCCTCGGGCTTTACGCCGAGCACCGTACGTTCGTTGCTGACCGGTCGGTCCCGTTCAGTTGCAACTGAATAGCACAGATTGCGACTACAAGAGTAAACGCGCAGCGAGTGCAAGGCCGGAAGGGAGCCAGCCCTGTGCTAAGCTTTACTGCAAAGTAGGGTTGAGCGACCTAGTGGGGTGGGGTAGTCAGGAATCCGAATTTCTTTATATAAAGAAAATAAATGGCTGCGATGTTATTTATACTCACGACTCTTGCGGCTGTTAACGAAGCTCACGAGGGAAGACCTGCAATCAGTAGTACTAGGTTTAAGAATATTGTTAAGGTTAGGCCGTATCTCTGTGCAATCGAACTACTTAGAATACGGTTGGCTTGAGTGAATGATCGGTATGTAGGACAGTTCGGGTACTGTTTATGACTCAGTCTCAGCTTGGGATAGTTTCACTTATTATGTTGAGAGTACAGACATATCTAATTACGTATTATTTGCCAATTAGATTGAGATCCCATGAATTGGTATGCGGTCAGTAGGTACATGAGAGTTAGCATAAGCTATATATAATTGTATATATGCAGTGACGCAAGAGTGAATGGTGTCTTTTTTTTTTACCAGTGAGGTTTCTTTGATACCACTACCTGTATGTTTTACTTCGGATCCGCTATACAGTATTCAATCGAAAAAGAAAGTGCTTGTAGAAGACAGAAAGAGGTACTTTAAATGTAAGTCGACTACTCTATGCTATCAAAATTAATTCAGTAAAAGCGAATTTCTTCTGCAATAACTGGGATTGCAGTAAATGCATGCAGACCCAGTTATCGGTGCCCATCAAACGAATCTCTTTATCACATCGAAGTAACCTACGCTAGTAGAAGTAATAATTGTACTAGCAGTAGTTGTACTTGTATACTGCGCGCCGCCCCCCTCTATCTCAGGCTTTCTTGTCCTCGTGACAGGCCGTTACTGCTGCCATCATTGTCGTTGTCACAATCTTAGCGTCGTCATTAGCGAAACGCTATTGTTAGGATTGTGGTATTATCATTATGGTGATGACCTCGATTCGGCCATTCTTCGGTCGTTGCACCTCGCTGCTGCATCAGCCGTCCTCCTTCTCCCGCCGTTACTGGGATCAACCTAGCGATCGGCTGCTACTGCTGACTCGCTTTCTCTCCTCGTTAACGGCTTGACGTGTCCAACAGTGGACTACGTAGATGATGGCGCAGCGCAGCCAAGAGCCATTGCTGCGGCGTCGGCGTCACACAGTCTGTCGGGACGGAACAGGCACGACCACGTAGACCCAATCAAGCCTAGGGAACGAAGCGTAGCGAGGACGGTGTAAAGAACTGGTGACAGGCTTTCGCCTTCTTGTCTCAAGGGCGGCAATCGGTTGATGTCGATGGCAGTGACGACGACCAGAATTACTGACAGCGGCAGCGGCCATAGTAAAAGTTAAAGTAGATGATCGCCACTTGTTTATTTATTTGTGCATGTTTGTCGATTAAGCTGAAGCGACTGGCAATGCTGTTACCCTGTAAAGTCTGATCGAATCAGTCTAGGAGAATAGGTCCAGCCATTAGGATGTTATCCCAAAGGAACATTCCCTGAGGGAATTAGTTGATGGGGGGTGTATCAGTAATGAAAAATGGGTTGTAGTTCATCTTATTGTCTTAGACAACAGTGATCGTTAACGACACATGATAGTTTCGCACATGACAGTTGTATATAAGCGAATATCGCGTATGGCTATTGAAATGTATACGTACTGGTCGTGAAGTGAATTTCGACAAAAAGTATCATGGCCACTCTACGACCTTAGATGATTGTTTGTAGCCATTTTCACATGTAGGAAACAGATTCTATGCATAAGATCTTACCAAGTCATAGTCATTCCGTGTGGGACTTCACAATGGGCAACGATCGTACGTTGGTGAACGAAAGCTAAATGTGCATGAGACTCACTCGAAGGAACACAGGAGCTCACAGCTACAAGCATTAGAGGATCTGGCTGTATGTTCGAAAATTCTACAGGTAGGCTCCGTGCCCAATTTCGATAGAGGAGTTACGTATGTAATGACGGTCTGCGTAACGGCTGGATAACTATGGTCCGCTGTTTACAAAATGGTCGTCAATGGTCGAGAGGCAATGTACTAGTTTAGCGTAGTGGGAAATCCTAATGTGGCTTGTTGACGGCGAAGTTAAAAACAGCTAAGTAATACGAGTGACTAATTAACCAACTGGCAACATCTAAGTATAGTATGACTAGTAATTGGAGAAATTGCCTTCGTTTTTCAAAATGAGCAAGGTGGAAATGACTTGACGCACAGGTTATATACTAGATCGCTCATACCCGAATGGCCTTCCGTCCGCAGATTTGAATTTACAGACTAGTTGATTGCTATTCAATTGATTCAGACTGAAACCGTGTTATTTACCGTGTCGCTAAATCATATATAATGAATGCAATACTACATTTTAGTAAGCCCGCACATATCGAATTGGACCATTTTCTCAGGTTTACAGGTAAAGCAGAAACGGCGATGTCCGCGACGGGAAGGGCACTGGTTCAACTGGCAGTCGCTCGGTTGTTCTTGGAGTTCACCCTTGTGCTCTGAAGGAGTGGAGCACCTCACTGAGGAAAATAGCCAGTAGCCCCAGTGTGCGATCGAAAGTAGAGAAGAACACGGCAACTGAAATTGGCAATAATGTTGGTCGTGCTGTCACCATATGTTGTCGAGGTGGAGCGACTCACTTGTAACCCGCAGTCGCTTGAGTGTGGCACAGAAGGTATTAATAAATACAAACACAAAAAAGGCACATCCGAGAAGAAGTAGTTGGTGGCCTGAAGCGCCTGGCATGCACTATCTGGCAAAAAAAACCAGGACTCGAAATTTGCACAGCCGAACGACTGGAAAAAAGCATATTCGAAAAATAGCACGACGCTAATGGTAAATCGCGTGTGCAAAGGCCATAGTCGTAGCTTTGTCAGTGAGCTCACATTCATTTCATACAGCTGCTACTACTTGCACAGCGCACACCGATCAGCCTACGTATGAGCCCCAATGGTCAAATTACCCTTTTATTGTTGAAACGGACGAAGACGCTTACCAAAACTGTTTCCCTTTTAAAATTTTAACTAAAACGCACATAAATATAACGTATGACATGTAAGTACTAACTGTTCGTCTGAACGAAGAAGTTGCTAAGATTACTATTATTATAAAACACAACTGATTGCGAGACCGATTACAAATCTAGGAGTTGTCAGTCTCGACAAATATTTTGAATAGGGCGAAACAATGGAAACGTCAGAATCACTGTGGGAAATTGAATAGCTACATAGAGGCAAGATGGAGTTTCGCCATCGTCTTTTCGAAGAAGACTTTTCGCCTTCGTAAAAGCGATGTTTAAGCGAAAACACGTTAAATAACAAGGCAGGATGTGGAATGGAAATAGGTGCCATTGCGACAAAAATTGAAGAGCGTCGCTCTGTTTCTTTTTTTGTTGTAACCGAAAAAGACAAACGAACAGAGGGGCAGCCGATTAAATCGAATCAAACTGGGGCAGAAGGGAGAGAACAACCGCTATATTCGATGTTCCTTATCGTTCTTTACTGCTGTTTGCCTCCTCTATTTACGTCGGCTCTGTGTTAGCACAGCTTCTACGATGAACGATTTGCATTACGCCGGTTTCTCCAATGTCGTTTCTAGTGCGATTCAGCTTAATAGGCAAAAAGCTGTTATTACCTCTGCATGTTTTTGTACCAGTTAATATTGCGAGAAGATTCTCTCTATTATCAAATTACGTTACGCTAAGTCACCTAACCGCTATTAGGTTCAGCGGACAGAATGAAGGAACCTTCGTTCGTTCGAAGCAGACGAACTTAATATACGGGATTAAGATCATGGGTTTCTTGCTAAGCATGGCCGCGATCCGCTTCCGCTAAGTTCCAAGTTCTGCTCGACCGGTTGTCGATACTAGATACGAAATCGATTTTGGCCTCGTGCTTTTGCCGTTGTTACTTGAAGACAGTATAAAATACTTTGTTTGCCGCTCACTATCCTCCCGCCTGTACAATTGTGATTTATCATAATATATTGAGGAGACTGTCTCTGAATCGACATTTATTTATGTACATAAACATACGACGAAAACGTCTGTTTGTGCTTGAGCGTGTTACTATGGAATAGATACCGGTATCTATTTGATTATGCTCTGCTTCGTAAGGAGTCGCAGACAAAATCAGGCATTTCGGAACACCGCGACAATTCTCTGCTGGTAGCTGACTCACCAGATTAACGTGTGATGTCAATTTACCCTCCACTAGCCAACGTGCTAAACGCCACTATCGCACACATATACAAGCAGCCTTTAGCAACGCAGGGATAAAAAGCATTACATCATAATTTTCCTCACCTGGCCAAAGCAAGACAAACAAAATCTACGAAGGGATCGTGGTAGCTGTACCTAGTTTTATCTAGTTATGGACAAGTAACATGCAAATATGTATAGATTATGTGTAATACCCATACTTGTGAGGAGGGCTTCTTTCGTTATGAACTTGCCTCGCCCCTTGGTTCGGTAACAGCAGAGAAGGATAAGCTTCATATTGTCTACAGGTTAATATATTATTAGATAATCCTTTTAGATTGACAATATCGGAAAGAAGTAGAGGAGTCTTCATGTAAGGAAGAAATTGGTTTTTTTTTTGGGATGATAACGAAATCAAGATGAATGTGAAGATATCTACATGCTTGCTTCCCGGTTATGTCCAAGCTGAACATCTGATTCGCTGCTGTGGAACGAATAGTCTCTTCGGAGCCGGAAAAGTGGCCTCGTAAATCAGGTAGAAACCTGTCAACTGAATCGAAGTATCGGTCCTGAAAAACGTTATGCCGCGATAATAATATCAGTCATCATAGAATTCAAACCATTTGCGACTATTCAGCTATAGGTAGACCCCGATAGTTTTAATGAATCAGCGTATAGGTGCTGTTAATGACAAAACGGCCTCAGATTATTCGTACTTGATACGAGGTACTACAAATCTCGCCGCTAAATCACAGAAAACTAAGATTATGGATAAACAGTTAAGCAATTCAAGCTCAAAAAATTTACAAGATCTCTAGATTTAACATCTAGAGAATGCTACGAAGTACTTACGAAGCAGCTGTTAACGTATTTCCTACAGTAGTCATCAATGTAACCCTGGAACATATCTGCACTAACTTGATTAGAAGGGGAAAAAAGGACTGCCTTTATGTTTACCACATCACGTTAGTTGAAGGTTTGATTTCTTTGCATATTGACTGGGAGAAAAGTGGGTCTCTTTTTACAACTTCGGTCGCGTTTAAGCCCCAGAAATCTACCTAACATCACACGGATGGGGGCGCGTAACTATTCAACAGAAATAGTTCGATCCAGCCTAAACGGGAGTTGATTATAAGCCTCAAAATGTGAATACAGTTGACAGAAGTTGTCTGATCTGTGTTTCTCTGATTCTCCGCCATTGGCGCCGGTAATGACGATGGCCGTATCCGATGCGGTGACTCTAGCGAAGATGTTACTGCAACAGCAATCGTCAAGCAGCCGTAAAACGATAATCGCCGTCTGTGCTTACAAATGTCACCGCTGTTGTTGTTGTTGTTGTCGTCGTTGTTGTTGTTGTCGTCGTTGTTGTTGTTGTTTGTCCTCACTGCTACTACAGCCACCGCTGGCTTCTATTGCGTTTATGCCGTTAGCGTTCCATGATTTGTCCAAATGGCTGGATATTTTATTATTTGCTCGTCGTTTTCATTCCGGGAAGTACTGGCAGGTATGAAGGGATGATGATCTCTCGGTCCTTTGCCGACGTTGATCCAGATAAACGACAGGCATGAACTATACACGTGAGAGGAAGTTCATGTATTGACAACAACAACAACAACAACAACAACATTGTTTCTTGTTTACGCATACAGGCCAACAGCGATTTCGTTGGGCAAACCCTTGCTGAATAACAACCAACAAATCATTCTTTATTTCACGGAAAAGCTGATTGAGTCACCGGCTGCACTCACCGAAGCTGAGCTCTGTATCTCAGTATCCGGTAGCTAACTAGCAGGTTCCACTATTTACCGTTCTACGGTCAAATAATATTGTTTGCTTTGATGTTATTGTAGTAGCCGTAACAACACTATGATCGTAGAAAGCTAGCGTCCGACATAATAATGTTAAGCGTCAGATCGGACAAATTTTTATTGCAATTTTTGGTCTAATTGCCTATGCGATACATGCATCTGTTAATTGAATCAATATCGAATGCTATACATCTGTTGTCTATCTAAACGCGGTGCTCCTTTCATTTTCTATTAGTAATATTATTATTACTAGTTTACATTAACAAAAAACCATGACGGTGCTAGCACACCGTCCCTAGCGTTGCAGAGTTCTTTGATGCCTTTGTATTTACAGCGATAATAGTGCATACTGGATCGATCGTTTGTTCGCAAGCCCTTAACGTCGTCTGCAGTTTATAAAGTCGTTCAGCATATGTTATCTTGAACAGAAGTTTCTATAGAGCTACCGACCAACTCTGGATTTCGATTGGGGCCATTCCTAGTGTCCAGACTGAGGCACACTATGACGATAGGGTTCACTTAGTCGCATTCACAATAAGCAATTGTGGCTTTCTTCTATTCCGCTTAGTCTCGATGCTTGTTGTCATTCGACGCTCGTCGACCAATCGGCAACTCAAACGCTCAGCTAATTGATCGTTGGTACTGCCTTCAGAGCTGACAAAGTGCCGCTATGTCAAATGTATAATACTAACCAAAAGCAGCTGATAACAGGATGAATAACTACTGCTATTTCTATTTGAATTGACGCGCCACTGTAAAGAAACACAAGAGCGCCATTCTCGCTACGCTCGCCAGAACAGATCTACGACGAGAATGATTGAGCATTCCATTTGTCGCATGCAGGACACGCTCAAAGGAGTTCAAGCAGTTGTAACGGTAATAACAGCAATCTCGATACAGTGGCCTTACTAATGTCGGCCACCGGGCGTAACGAGAAGTCCCGTTTCTTAGTTTGCGCAATGGTTTGGGATGTCGTTACCTTTTTTTGACAACGACGCCCTGTCACGGCAGTAACTATGATAACAATAAGAAGAGAGCTGGCTCATGTATGGCTGGCAGGCCACGATATAACCCACTTCTCAACCAAGAGCTCGATCCTCTAGTCCTGGGAGCCTCAATCCTGCAAATGTGCCACCAGCACGTTGTCATATCTTCATCTAAATTAGAGAGTGGGGGGGATGTCGGTACAATTTTGCTGAGCAGGCACGCCGTGTCGAAAGCTCAATTGCAGATACTGCACATGAGTTAACGTTTTGCCCATCCGAGGAGAAGTCATGGGTCCTGACTGAGCCCCGCTGCGTAGAAATGTTCATGGTTGCAACGGGAAAAGGTAAAAGCAGATGGAATACTTCATCTTTTCTGCAATTCTGCGAGGTGTTAGTGTCCATGCAACAAGAAGCATCTCAGTGATTGCGTTACGATGTGCAATGATGCACTGTTGCACATACACGCTAAATAAAAAAAAAATAGGTTGATACATATATAGGATGGAAAAAGTAGATAGGTCGATGCACCGACTAGGCATCGATGACGGCAGCAACAACAAGAAATAACACTGCAATGGAAACGGTGAAATATAAACATACTACACTTCCAAAAGAGGAGAAATGTCAACAGTTGTCCTTTTTTTGTGGCAACAAGTGCGTGTTCATCTGCCATTCATGCGTGTAGACGAAAGTCGGTTCTTTTTAAAAACAGCAGACTCCCCTGATGAATAACAGTGGATCGTATTCCGTGCAATAGAGAAAAACAGTACAGAGTCTGTGAAGTAAATTGATGCTATCCAAAGATGTATTAACGATAATCTCTTTGTTTTGGTTGGGGCGTTAATGACGATTTTTGATGTGGGTAGGCGTACGGATTTTTGGATCAGTCATGAACAGCTCACGTCGTATATAATGTGTTACACGATGTGGATCATGAAAGTCAGTCAAATGCTCTCTGAGGACAATTAACTGGTGTTTTTCGCTACTCAACGAGATTTTCCTCTGAGAAGAACTTTTTTTATCCTCGATATAACAATTAATTGTAGCAGTCATCGCTGACTTGCTCGTCAACCAGGATATTCGGCTATTATGACTAGAATAGATAGATCATTGAATTTTCGGTGGAAGCTCATGAGTAGAATGTGGTACTCAGCGTAAGCGGCACGTTATGCTATAGTACTTCTTCGAAAACAGCGTCAAAGAAGTTTATTTGCACGTTCGAATCACTGCGCAACTATGGATAGGTGAAGCGTTTGAAAGGCCATACGCCTTCGAGGAAGAAGGCGTACGAGAAGGTGTAGCACCCGATTCGCTGCTCGAGAATACAGACACGTCCACGACGCACATGGTCGCCGAATAACCCAGATTCAAACCTGTTCGACTGCCATGCAAAAAGCGTTATTAAGCGCAAGCTTCGACATAACAAGGTCGGCTTGCTCACTCGTACATTTATTAAGAAAACGTTTGCAAAAGAACCATCGATACAAGTCTGTGAGCGGTTTAGGTACCGAGTGGAAACTGCAGTCGCGGTAAATGGGTGGTTAAATTGAATAAACATGATAATCAGGAGAACCACTTCTAGCACATGTGAAGACGTTTCGCTGATGTACCTATTTTTGTTTGGATATAGTCTTAGAAATAAAACATAATACAAATTTTCAATTCAGATGCGCCATACATATCTGCTTAATTTTGTGTTCAGTAGATGCACCAGTGCTTATTGTTCTATGGGCCTCAACAGCAATAACGACCAACTGCCTTTTGGCTATTGGGTTTTTATGTCTTATGAAGCATTCAAACCGAAAACTATATGAGCCTTGCCCCCAAATAATACGTGACGCAGAGTTCCAGTGGGTGATCTTTTGTCGCAACACAACACAACATTATGTAGCGTATACAAGTTGACTGCCAATCCTTTCAGTCCATCTAGGCATGTCCTACACCTGCTCAGTGTTTTTTCTAACAGAACGAAACAACGATAGCGGCCGCTGCATTAGGTGATATTCTGTGACGTGTGCATCTGTGGCTGACCCCTCTTTCAGAAATGAGAAGATAATAGAGAACGATTGTCGCCCTTGATCCCCCCTCCCCCGTTTTCTTTTTCATCGATATTTGATTTGAAAATAAAAGCCGAACTAGTAGAAGCAGCAGCAGCAGCAGCAGGCGATTAATGGTACCGAAAGATAGTCGATATGGGCGTTGGGGAGCGATTTAAAGCTGGGAAGTCGCTAGAATCGGACTGCGACCGACTATAAGCTTGAAAGTGGATGATAAGAAGTTCGCCGAATGAAAAAAGATCATTCCTCAATTGTCCTTGCTAGACCCGTGTGCGGACAGATCGAGTATCACGACGCAGGCGCAGGACATTATTTGCCCGACAAAACAGGAACAGTGAGGCAGCAGGGGAAAATTGGGACACCATCTAATGGGTAGACCTAATGGCAGAATGTTTATGCTGTTCCGTTTTATGAAGAAAAGTAGGACATCTGAAGGGTGTGACGGGATTGTCGAACGAAACTGTCTTATACCCAGCTGTAGGGAGGTATACATACGTGGTCATGGCTGATGGCTGCTGACTACTGATATGACAACACTTTGTCCACATTCTTCATCGTTATTTTTTTTGTTCCTCTGCGTCCATTGTTACGATGCTTTACTTTTCTTTTCGATGCAAAATAGGACGAAGCCACTGATGTTGCCTCTGGGAACGGCTCCAAATAGTTTGTTCGTCTGTATGAGTTAGTTTCTAATATTACTTACGCTGTAACTAATGGCATATCGGTTTACTTAGAGAGCAGCTGCAGTTATAATATATCTATGTGTATATAAGGTCTGCACCAGCTATCTGGATAGCACCATATAAACACTGGTTAGAATTAATCATGTTTCTACCACCTAAGAAATTGCTTTGTACTGACAACTCATGGTATGTGGTCTCATTGATAAAAACGAGATAATAGAACAGGCCTGGACGTTACCCCAAGGATAGTAGCATGCTATCTATGGGGCTCACTCCACTCTTTATGTCAGCTTTACTCTTGAAGGGCTAATTTTTGGGCACGGATTTTTCCACCTTTCTAACTGCCTAACACCGTAGGATCCTTCCATCATCCGTATCCACTGACATGAAATGCATGGAAATAGGTCTTTCGTATCATCATACTACGACGCCCTTTCTTTTACATAACCGTAAGTATATTTAATCCACGCATACCAATACTAATCCACGGGAAAAGAGTTCAGAACGGCAGGTATAGCAGGAACAGGACGACTTCTTTGGGAACTGGTATTATTGAGAATTGCTAAATCTAAATGATTGTTCTTAACTAAAGGTGGCAAAGAACAGAAAAGTACAAGATAAACAAAACTGAGCCGGAATATGTAGATTCGACCTTAGAAAGAGAAACAGGTACAAACAAATATGCAACACACGAACGTTTTATAGAAAAACGATCAAATACTATTGTCCTGTATCCACTTACGGATCATTGATATGTTGGACAAAAGTGAAAACAATGAAGAATAGCTTTTCGACAACAGCGGTACCTTTCAATGATGCTGGAGCCTGGAGGATATCTACACTAAACCAAATGGCAGAAGCTATTGTGCAGATAGATTGTTCATTATCCCGAAATTGGCTGCAGAAACCCAAGCTTCGAAATTATCTATATGTTTCGAGGTTATGCCCGGCATCGCAATTAGGCAACAGCCGGCTGGCTGCAGGGACGACGGAAGTGTGTCTATGTCCAGATTCGAATCTAGACCAATACTTATCTCTACGAATATCGAGCAAATACGCGGCGCACTAAGCTATTGCGCGGATTTGATCGAAGGACATATACGAGCCTATGTAATCCTGTGTATCTGTGTGTTTGGATTAGCGGTGGTGTCGACATCGTCGAGTAAGGATCGTGACAGGAACCGTTTGCGTCAGTAATATTGCCAGCAAAAGTGTTTGGTGTGTATTTAAATGTCGCATGATGTATTTATGCCAGTCAGGTATTTAGAGCCTGTGTGCTGCTGAGCTTCGAGTTGAGTAATTTATGGTGTGCTTAAACTTCGTAGTGTGGATACAGTGCGACGACTATAGTTATGTTACGCGAAAGATGCATGTGGCAGCAACGTGACAATATGGTTGCATCGATAGCAATGGCATTGAGACGCAGCTAGCTACATAATCTATTGGAAGCAGAATCTGTTCTGACAGGGCGGTGAATTTTTTGTCCCTGCGAAGACTCCTATTATAAGCGAAAGTGAAGTCTAAGCTATGTTTACAGCGTTGAAGCCTGCTATTTCTATGAACACGATAGGCTGTGCAGTCTATGTCAAGCCTACTTGTTATTAGTAAATTGGCCCGTAGTACGTCCTACCGAATGCGTTGGGCTGCAGCATTTTCAGTAACATTCTCCAAGATTTTCAGTATTGTTAAATTTCGATCTATTCATTAAGTTGTTAAAGTCATATATGCATATATATATACATATATATCATATGGAAGGGTCTATGTAGTGCGAAGGTGAACAAAAGGACAAATCTAGATTCGAATGAACGCCATCTAACATCCACTGGACTAATATAGGAGAAAAATTTTTAGCAAAATTTTAGCCCCCCCTATAAAAGAAGCTTAGACTAACCGAGCGTGCTCTCTCGTCAGTGCTTTCTTATTTACTGGCTGATCCTTTCGAGTTACAATTAGTTTATTTCTTAGTATAACTATATATATTAAAGCGAGAGAAAGAGCCGCGGATATTATAGAGACGATACTTTATTAAGTTGAAAGGAATATATTAGTGTGCATTAGCAATGCAAATATCCTTTTAACTATCTTCAGTTTTAAACGATGCGGTACAGTAGAGAGAGTTAACGTCACTCTTGCCATAATCACTCGGTTAACATTGGACTATTGAAGCCGGGTCATTAGATGATGGATTTCTACTGTAATAGACGAGCGAAGCTGGGACGAAAATTCATAAAACCCAGGTTCTGCCCCTATTGCTTACGGAGCAGTTTAACAGCTAATTGATGCTGACGCTAATTGTAGGATCTGTTGCACCACGATCACACTGTCTACGACACATCTAATTACGCCACGGCGGCCGTTTTAGTTAGCTGGAATCTAACAAATCGGCAGGTACAGAAATGTACCTCTAACCTACTATTCTACGACCTGATGGTTAGGCTAACAAACTCAATGCTCAAACATTCGTTTTTGAACCGTTTGCAAAATGTCTATGAGAACACCGTCGTCGAAATGAGTTTCCAGTTCTTCAGTGGCATATTATCTGTCAGGTTTTCCGAGTCGTGTTGCTTAGGCCAAGTTCAATATGTTGAATATGTCGAAGTTTCATGTATTGTGTTATATTGATTCAGAGGTTCATAAATCATACATATAATAAATCTCAGTCTTTCAAACCACACAAAAACAAAGCCACTTCCTATGAATCGATTTGAATCTACAGCTCCTTTATTCAGATGGTCGGATAATCATGTTTTAGTATGGCGCCCATTTGCTTAGACTAGTTTAGCGTATTCGTTAGGGCGTTACAGTTGGGGCTAGTTTTTAGAAGAAACTCTTGCGCACGCCATCCAACAATTTTTGGGTCTCTGGATGGACGGACAAAGAAGCATGGATCCTACATCTGTTGTAGGACATTCAGTGACGAATCTGGACGCATACATGCAATCTCCCTGTAGACCAATGATATCAGTCGGAGAGTATAATGTTTTAGGCTATGACAGATGATAAATCGATAACCACATCAGACCACTAATCGATATTCAGGAGAAGTATCTTGTTTATTTTGATCTGAAGAAAAGATACATGGACTATACCTAAGACGAATTACATCTTTGTGTTAGGTAAAAGCTGACAGCTGTGGGTCGTGTGAAAACTTCAATTTATACGCGTTTATTACACTGATCTTAGTTATACATACATGAAATTGTATAGTATGTGTAGCTGAGATCAATTTTTATAAAATACCGACAATCAAATAGTTCTATGGACTCACCACATCTTCGGGTGCGAGCAAACGCGGTGTTTCTCTATTCATCGCCGAGGGTACGCTCATGTTCTTACATATTTGCCGTATGTCGGGTATACTGGTTTACCAAGCTTTTAGAAGATGATTGATTTTCCACATGCGCCAACTATCGCAACCTTACGAATACAACAGAGATATCTTGTTGCCAGTGCTGCATGTTTCGATGATAGGGCGTGTCTTGCTCGTTGTGCTCTGTGCTTCACTCCCTCTATAACTCGAAAGAGTCTATTTAATAGATTGTGGGACGTGGATAGGATGAAGTTGGGTACTGCGGCGACGTGGTACCACACCAGTGTCAGACTGAATTTTCAACGCTGAAGTCGGCTGCTTAGCATCCAGCCGGATCGCCTAGATCCTCCAATACTGCTATATTTTGCTAATCCGAACGTGCCGCGCCTGGCTGACGATTGATTTACTCGGAGAGCGACCCGTAGAGCGTATTCGCGTAATGGGTTATTAGTACGACAAGATGGCAGCGGCGCAGCATAGCTGTCGCCCAGTGCAGACGCAGGAGTAACAAAGACAACACGGATCTGTCCTCGATGTGGCTCCGTTTGTGGAACTGACGTCATCGGGCACTAGAGTAACGTCTTAGCCGAAGAAAGAGCGAGACTCTGTGTTATGAAGGCCGAGTGAATAGGAGTCGCCTTATATAGGCCTCCTGTACTCGATCATTCTATTGACCAATCAGACCAATGAATGGCTCGGACATATGAAGAAATTTGCCGGGAATTGCTAAATAGAGCAATCGTATTGAGCAACGTCGATGTATTACGATTATGCTATTTATAAGTGGCTTGGGTAAAATTTGCCTCGAGTATTCACTTGTTGCTGGCTTAACTCATATCTATTGAAATCAGTTATACTGCCAGTATATTCACGAAGTAGGACAAAAATAGTTCAACATGTGTAGTAGTTGACACCCTAGCTTAAGACCAATGACCAACCGTATAACTAACTAAGCACCAATATCAGATGCAACAACAATAATTATGAAAAATCATTGTCCTAACGGATAGGCAACGGTTCTCTCGTCTAATGATCCATTGAAAGAGACTGTATCCGTTTGAACTGCCATGGGTACCCTTACACATACAGTAATTTCTACCGAGGAGAGTTTTGGTTAGCTGATGGCTAACTCGATTCGGAAACGAACCAGTAGATAGATTAATAGTAATAATGAATCCATAACCGTTAGAACGGCCGTTTGAAGAGGTAAGCAATCGGACACGAAAATTATAGGACCTAGTCTCATCTAGCTAAGTCGTGTTTTCGTTGTTAACAGCTGAAGCGGAAATGTTGGTTGCGATTAATGCTCAATTCGAGTTAAGAAGGAAGCATCGGTCAACGAAGCCATCTTGGCCGGCTACCGCTTGTCTAACTATTGTCTCTCTGTTCTCTACAGCAAGTAGCCATCAAACAAATACACATGTTACGCATGCCTTTTGACTCGGGACTCCGTTCGACTTCATCTGTATCGCCGCATCCCGGTTTGAAGCAGATCTTTCGAATAGACTGATCCTGCTATCTCATCTATAATCAAATGCTACGTTTGCTTTGGGGGAGGTTATGGATTTACCTTGTCTGTTTCTAGCTCTGTTGATAAAACTTGATCCTGTACACGGTCAGGTATTATTGCATGCGTCTGGGCTATATGAAGAGAACCAAATGACCCATGCAACGGCTGGATTGGGTTCTTGTGTACAGATACAAAAAGACACCCGCATGCATGGAAAAAAAGTGCGAGCTTTTGCTTCAATTAAAATGTACGTGCAAAGGGAATGACTGCTTTGCTAGGTGTTACAGATTGGACAATTTACTAATAATAGGATTTTGTCGTCCGCCTTAACTGCCGCCGCTGCTATCTATTGTCACGAGCTAAGTTAAGCCGTATTGTGATCAAGGGATCCGAAACTGTATGGGAACAAGGAGTGGACGGGAAGGGACTAGCAGACTGCGTGTAGTCCCAAAGACCTGACCGTTCGCCTCGATAGACGACCGCCATTTCATTTGAGACCATTAGGAAACCATCATTCATAACGACAAGAAACTAATAAAATAATTTCTATTTTGTAGCTGTTGAGAAGCACGTGAAAATCGATCGATGAAATCAATTGTTGAACAGCTTTAATGTCATTACAAATTACTTCTAAGCGTTTTGCCAATGACCTACATTAGGCAAGGCGGACAGGATTAACGGTCGGCAAACAAAGACAAACAGCGTTAGTTCAAATACAATGCTTCGGTACAAAAGAGTCGAGATTCATTTTTCGGCTTCGGGCTATACTTATTTTTTTTATTTACAATTTCGGGGAAAAATCGTAATTTCACTAATCCAGAGAAGTTGGCTAAAAACAAAGCAAGCGTATTTAAAGATGGCGCTTTCTGTACAAAATGGCTCAAGTGATCTTTTCCAACTTGTACAAGTCCGTTGATATTTTTTGCAGACGTTTTGTGGAAGTACGCGGCACATAGCCCTAAAAATAAGCTAACACGAAAATAAGAATAGGTTGAGTCAATCTAATAGCGCGGAACTTATATATATTGCCAAACTCAGCGTAGCGTTTAGCTTGTTTACAGCACAAATAAAGCGAATTCATGGTAGTTGATTTAAGAAAAAGGAGCCTCTTTTTACATTACTAAATATATGTTTTGGCTAATCTCACATAACTGTGAAGCAATCTCAACTTGGTACACTTCAGCTTGGACCTTACGGAAAGACGCAAGCGCATTATGGCCCTAGACATGAATAGCAACTGTATATTGCACCATCTAACGAACGTGTATCTACTTTGCGTCTCTTTTTTCTGCTTTTCCAGAAATATTAGCTATAATCAAATCTCTGAAGTTCACCCTGAAGCATGGACGCACACGCCCCACCTAAAAGTCCTGTAAGTGCAGCAATATAAAATCCATTGTGCGTAACTTTCGTTCACTTTTGTTCAAAGAAACTTTTACTATTTACATTAACTGATCGATGCCTTAGGCGCTGAAGGAACCATAGGATCAGCTTAATAACAGCTCCAAAAACAGCCACTGCACCAATTCGACTAGTAATAATTAGCGTGGTAGTAAGCGATGCTAAGTTTTCGTGTTATCTCTCTATTTCGTTTTACAGTCGTATGTCAAACAATTCCCTAACGGAAATTCCCGAAGGTTTGTCGCGTCTCCGCGAGCTTGAAGAGCTTATTCTTAATGCGAACGAAATCTCGCTAGCTTCTCTGCGCTCTGGTTTTGCAAGTAATGAGTCAGATCAACCTTCTGGCGATTCCGTCACCCTTGTAGAGCACCCTCTACCGCACTCTTTGCTTGCGCTCGATCTCAGCTTAAACCGTCTTGGAGCTATTGAGCCTCGATGGTTCGGACGTCTTAGTCGCTTGCAATTACTTAACTTACAAAACAATCGTATCACATTGATCGAGCGGAACAGCTTAGACAACCTGACTTCACTGCGCTCGTTAAACCTCAGTAGGAACAGGCTGACCAAGCTACCAAAGGACCTCTTCAGAAAAACCATTCAGCTCAAGAAAATGTAAGTATATAGTCGCCATCATTTGGATGCTGGTGCCGTGTTTTGGTCTACCTGTTTACCGAATGGATTCGAAATGAATTTCCACGACAAAATACTGTCATACTGCCTGTTCCAGATAACTTTTTCCATTCAATAGCTATATGTGCCGTCTTGCGGAACACGCTTATCAGGCATTGATCTAGATGATATGACTTACGAAGGTACCGTTCGAATTCGTTCTTAGAAGTATCTCAAATCCCTATCTATTATCAGCATTTTATAGAAGTGGGTGCTGATTTGGTGCATCGTGTAATAAGTAAAAAAAAAACGTGTCCTAAGTGTCGTTTAACGGAGGATGTCTCTCCGAATCGGTATTACAATATTATAAGTATACATTACATATAATGTATGAAGGATACTATCGGTAACGATTTTAATCTATTCGTTTTTGGTATTGCAGAGACCTTAGCCGCAATCAGCTTCAGATGATCGAAGGCTTAACTTTTCAATCGCTTGAACATCTCGAAGTGCTGAACCTTCGAAAGAATCGGATATCGGTGCTCTCGGACGGTGCCTTCTATGGGCTGAGCAACATTCAGCAACTGCACCTTGAATTCAATAACATTCCTGTCGTATCTAAGGCGTGGCTTTACGGCCTTCATTCGCTACGTCAGCTATTCGTACAAAATAATTCAATCGTACAGGTCGTACCGGATGCCTTCGAGTCGTGCAAAAAACTTCAGGAGGTCAACTTGGAGAACAATCGGATCGAGGCAATCCAAAAGGGATCTTTTCTACACTTGGCATCTATCCAGACCATTCAGTTAAGCTCTAACCGTATTGGCTTCATTGAAGATTCATCATTCAAGACCCTAAGTAGCCTCCAAACACTTGAGCTCAACAACAATGAGTTGCAGTGGGCCGTCGAGGATACGAACGCGCCCTTTATAGGCTTGTCCAAGCTCACGCGCCTCGGGTTAGCGAACAACTCAATACAGGCACTTCCTTCAAGGGCATTCGCTGGCCTGTCTAAGGTCCGTTCGCTCAATCTCGATCTCAACCCACTGTCGGCCATCAATCAGGAGGCATTCCGGGTGCTTAAAAGAATCTCCGAACTGCGACTTAACACGACCGCGCTTCTTTGCGACTGCGGCCTTAGTTGGCTTCCGGAATGGTTGCGAAGCGTCGGTGTTGAACGCCATATCGTAGCCCGCTGCGCTTTCCCGCTCGAGCTGAAAGGTCGCGACGTCTTGTCGTTCGGGCCAAGCTACAACTGGTCCTGTGGTGTATTTTCGAAACCGGAGATTCTCGAGTCACCACAGAGTCCTCTGCTAGCTCTAAAAGGGCGGAATGTAACATTATCCTGTAAAGCTACAATGAATACAACAGTTGGCGCCGAGCTGATCTTGTTCGACTGGCGTAAAGAGAACCGAATCTTACGCTCGTCAGATGCTTCTTTGCTATATACTGGTACTTCTTCTACCTCGGAGATTTCGTCTCCGCCAGCGTCAGCGAGCGGTCGCTCACTCGAGACGTTTGCCAATACTGATCCAGCAACAAATAGGACAGTGTTCACGTCACGACTGCAGCTTTTCTCAGTAGTCGATGGCGACGAGGGCAAATATCAATGTATAGCTCGAAACCGTTTCGGGTCGTCGTATTCAAATCGAAGTCGGGTGTCTGTGCACGTCTTCCCGACGTTCACGAAGAAACCGCCCGCACGCATGACGGCGGTGGCGGGAGACAGCGTCGTGCTAGAGTGTGCTGCCATTGGCCAGCCCAAACCGGTGATCTCGTGGCAGAAAGATGGAGGAGACGATTTTCCCGCGGCAAGGGAGCGCCGCATGCAGCTGATGCCGAGTGACGCAATTTTCTACATCGAAAAACTCAAGACTGCCGACCAGGGCGTGTACACGTGTACGGCGAACAACTCCGCCGGCCCCGTCAGAACAAACGTGACTCTCACTGTCAACGGTATATATATAATTATGGCTAAGAATTATATGGTATAATAAGTACGTTTTAAATGTTTAACTTACTGTCCTTTCTGATCACTGCCAATCAAGTGAAATAGATAATTTGCTTTCTATATATATATATATATATAAAGAAAACTTTACGACAAGACATTTTCACATGGTACAGTTTACATAGAAGCATGTAACACGGTTGTCAGCATTTTGAAACTGTGTTATCGCATCCCTTTCTATATAAATGCATTTTCGGGCATATTTGCTGTCAACCACTGGTTCGACTACGTATAGATAATACAGTTCGGTTGTCTGTCGTTTTTGAACAAATACAGCGACTCCTCAATTCGTTCGTCCGATGGTGTCAAAAGATGTCCACGAGGGAGAAACCGCCGTTATCGAGTGCCTGTCTGAAGGCAATCCCGCGTCGCGGCGGAGATGGTACAAGGATGGTTTGCCGCTTCAAGAAACCCAGCGATACCTATTGGCAAAGGAGGGTGAAGTGCTACTTATTATGCAAGCTGGGCCGGCTGATGGGGGCCGCTACGCCTGCGAAATCTCTAACGACGCGGGCTCACAGCGTCAAGTATCACAGCTCAACATTGCTCCAGCGCCTGGACAGGGTGCAACCGCATTTCTTTGGCCAGCCTTTTTTGATAAGCTTAACACGCTTGGCATTGTTGTTATTGGTAAGTGTAACCCTCGTAATAGGAATATTTATCAATATATGTACAAATAAGTTCACATTGCGTCAACCCTTCGGATGTGTAACGATACTGTCTTTAACTTAAGCTAGATATTGAATCAACACCATTGTTAATGAACTAATATATTATGCAAAAGCGTTCCGGGCACTTAATCGGTTTATTTCTACGTGATTATACAGATGAATGTTAAAGCATATTATCACAAACTAATGTAAAGAATAAGAGAAAACCAATGAAATCTGAGCTACGAGTCTTTGTTGTTTTGTTGTTACAGCCGTAGTGATCTGCGTGATCATAACGTCGCTCATTTGGGTGGTTATCCTGCTAAGCACTCGAAAGCGTCTTCGGGTTGATAAAGATGACCCTGAGGGACCCACGGGCCGTAACAGCCGACGATACTCAGGCGGCGTTACACAGTCGGTCTACGGCGGGAGCTGTTCAGCTGACGAAGATGATAGCGTCAGCATGTTAGGCGTAATGCAGCCGATTCATCCGGTGCACACGGAGCCTGGAATTGGCCATGGGGTAAACGCTCGCCTACTTGTCGATGATACGAACCGCACAATTGTCAACCTGGCTTCCGGCCGGGCCTACTTCATGAAAGAACAGAGCCTGAACAATGATGATGACGAAGGCATTTCCTCGGGAGGTTCAAGCTCGACGTCTCACCATGCGACGCCCGCGCATGGCCAGGTCATGAACGGGACGTCCGTCGTGCACCGTGTGAGTACGTTCCAGCCCGAGCCTCCAACCGGTCACGGTGCGTCTCGTCATAGTTCCAGCAGCTTAGCTAGTGTCGATGTACCGCCAAATGGCGCTGGTGGAGGATTAGCAGACGAAGCTCACTACACGACTCAGGGTTCTCCGCATCCCTCACCCAAACCCGCGGTGCCCCGCAAACCGCCCCACCTAACGCCCCAGCCTTCGAAAAAGTTACAGGATCAGCTTTTGCTTCGGCAGAGGCAACAGCAGCAGCAACAAAATAACCAGGATAATCAACTACTGCACCGTGATAGTTGTGGAGAGGCACTGGACGCTGAGGATCCAGAACTCATTGAAATCTCGCACAGATGTCAAAAGACTCTAAGCCAGCGGAGCATCAATGGACAGCTCCGGAAGTCGACTCTGACGCCGAGTCGGCTCCACCTCGATGTCAGCTCATACATGGACTCTCCCGACATGGTCCTTGGTGGCAGCGTTACCCCTACGGCCACGATTCGACGGACTCCTGGCCCACGGTCGCCATCGCCCAGCGCCGTTGTGCCCGTGCCCCCGCCCTGTATCCCGGGGCCGTTCTGTTACGAAAGCGGACTCCAGGAGGCGCGGGATGCGAAGGGCCAAGGCTCGCTAGGAGGCCCGAAAAGTCGTCCCGCTACCCCCAAACGCACTACGGCCTCAGCTACCGTCATTGAGCCATCGGAGGAGCAACGAAGCCTCAAGCCATTCAGTTATGGCAATCCGTTTGAAGGCAAAACACCGAAATTGTTGAGGAATCGGTCCGTTGGAGGTGACGAGGACGGAACAAACGGCCTGAAACAACAGCAGCCTGCAACAACGCAAGAACAGCAACCGAAAACGTCGACGCCTATGCGGTCGCAAACTCCAAAGAGAAGTGTTGACCTTCTCGATAGGTCAACAGACGATGCCCTCAAACTCAACGGGGGATTAGTTTCACCTACGGGGAAATCACTGAATACGTTGGCCGCCGGCGATACTGCAAGCAATCAACAGCAGCAACAGCAACAGGGTCCACCCAAAAGAGCGCCACCTCCACCTCCACCCCCTCCGCCGCCCATGTCGATCCCTACGCCGGCATCCAGGTCCCCGCAACAACCCCAGCAGCCAAGTCAATCTAGTCAATTTTCATCCACTTCCGTCATTGTATAAAGAATTTAAATATTAAACACGAAAATATGTTGAACGAGTTTGCAGAGCAAGATGCTGAGAACCTATGGAAAAAGGCTATTATATATTATAAAAACATGTAGAGATAAGAGAGAAGATAAACCAGTAAAAACAACCCCACTCAGATATTAATCAGCTTAATCGATCGTTGTAGCTTTGACAAGGTTTCTTGCGAGAAGCTAACAGCTGAAATAGATCGAAAAGCAGAATCAACAACAACAACAACAATGACCTTCAAATCCTCAATGGAACGGAAACTGAAAATGAAAAGTTGTTAGTAGTCATACAAGTTCCCTTCATAATGATAATAATAATAATTAACGAAACGGAATGAAAGCAGAGGACGCCTTAATTATTATGGTGGTAATCATGATTGAAAAGAGAGACGGAGACGATGAACGTACCGTTCGCACCGATGAAAAATGGCGGAAATGTTAGCACAGGAATGAAACGCCGATAAAGAAATAGATAAAGAGGCGATGCCTGGCGGATCGATGATAAATACGTCGGCTGACTATTTGGGTAACAGCAACAGTTACAGCAACGACTGCATCGCTATGATTGAGTAAAATCAGTGTTTCGGTGTTTTGTTGAGCGATTCGCATAACTGTTTTAGGCATTGTAAAGGCAGACACCGAATCGCACGAATTCGAAGCCTCCCGAAGAACTACTGTGCCTGGACGAAATGTGGGACGTGCGGCAATTCGCCTGGCGGCCTGAAGTACGTCAATTTGGTTGCAGAGGAGAAGGTTCGTATCGAATGCCGCTTGTTTCGATGCAAACTGGAAGTATGCTTCCTTCCATGACACTTATCGTACGTAGATATAAAAAAGCGAAAGAAACGCAGTGTGCAGCTTATAACAAACAGAACCGGATCATGGTAAAGGTTGCTGCATTATGAGGCGATGATCAAATATCAATTCGGGCAGATAGTACCATGGGGTGCAGTCGTAATGTTTATTTTAATCATCAAAAAACTAAACGCATAAGAAAAATCCGACGAATATAAAATAACAACAACTTGAAAAGGTTAGCGTAGGCCAATTTTTCATACCCCTCAGATGAAGTCGAACTGCGTGCCCGTTCATGATGGCCGTTACCCCACAAAAAGTCTGGGAAGAACCAATACGACTTACAATAGCCGAAAACAATAATAACAGCGAGAGAGAGAGAAGGCGAGAGATGGTCTAGGATTAAATCAAAAAGACAAACAACTATTATGTTGATATTGTACATACAATGTATTAATAGATGAACAGATCTATACGGCGGCTTTTACCTAAACGAATTGGTAAAGCAAAAGCAGGCAGGATGCGATGATTATTTACTGGCGGCAGTGAAAATATCATCACTGACCATAATAAATTAAGTATTGACCACAAAAACAAGAAATCATACGACTGAGTCAGTGACGAACAATGAGACAATGAAGAACGAAGTAACTTAAATAGTGTTGGCTGTAATAGCAGTAAAATGGGAGTTGTTGGCAAAAATTAAGTGACGCCTTACCCACGACTTAATGAAGATAATTATGATATATAACTCCGGTTACTCGCTACTGAACAGCTTGCGTACATGCTCCTCCTACGCGTGTCAGGTAAAGTTATCGGCCCCATAGCCAATCCTCCCCGTCTGTCAGATCTCATTAAAAAACCTCATTAGGGAGCAGCAAGAAGCGAACAAGCAACAACAGAGACAATAATAGGGGCAAGAATAATAACAATAGAACTACGAGTAACTCAACAAGTAGTAACAGCGGTCATGGAAAGTATTATTGATCGTTCTTGAAGGGACATATTTTTAGCAAGAGGAGCAGGGAAAAAAAGGGGAAACTGAGAGTATCAAACACATTGAAAGCAAAATACTATATATTTGAGAAAACAGATAATAAGGCCGTGTACCTCTGTGACCTTAACCACAACCTGTCATGTATCTGTCTAAAAACTGACGAAATAGCGTTGCCATTTAGGTATTGTTAATACTTTCCGTGCGAAAGCTGAACAGGAGTTGACAATAGTTATTACACACTCTAAATAACCTGTATGAAACTCCAAAGCAGCAGAAAACAAAAAAAAAACAAGCTGGCAATAAGCAAAACAAGAACACGATCAGAAAACAGTATGACAACAATAATATTCGTATATATATTTATTGAATTGAAACCAGTGTGAAACCCTGGACAGGGATATAGTAAGTGCGAGAAAAATAGACAGCAAAAGTAATAGAGCGAATGTGCAACGTTAACACATGTTAAAATATATAGAGCTATATACAATTTGTTAATAAATCAATAATGATGAAACTCAGCGATCACTGGGGCGAAACAATGGCGATAGCAGAACAATAATCAGAGATGGGAAAGCTGAAAAAAAAACAGAGTGAACTTTGCATTCATACCCCAGACGTCACCGTTGACGCGACTCGAAACTGTAGATGTACTTTTCGCGTGTGACCCACACTTCTGGGTCGCCTTGGTTGCCCACTTTCCGAATGTCTGCATTGTTTTGAAACGACGAACAAACACGTCACACATACATAGATACCGACGGATGTTGAATACGACAAATATGTCTAGATGACGTCGTCCCGAATTCTCATGATGGCAGTGACCCTACGTACAGTGGTAACGGCAAAATCAGATTGTCTCAAATGAGCTTTGGCATATTATTGAACACTGATTCTAAACGTGAAAGCTGAACATGTGAGTGAGACGACATAGTTCGATTTCATTCCGTTAAAGGCATAATCACGGCAAACAACCAGTTTGAGATGAGGTATAAGTGATGAGAGAATATTGCATGAAACGGTACGAGAGTCGATGTGTTACACATACAAAAAGAAAACGTCTAGTATCTGTATAGCAGATTCGCCGTGGTGATGGCAGTAGTACTAATACTGGTGGTAGAAGTAGTAGCAGTTGTGGTAATGGTGGCTAGCGATATAAGATAGAGCAGTTCAAAGCATTCCCCCTCTCCTTGGGATATATCTAACTGTCTTATATACATTTTAGTGTATTTCGAAAAAGTCCTTAGTTGAGCAAACAATACCTTGCCTATTTAGTGTAATGGTAAACAAAACAATTAAAGACAACTAAAGATCTGCTATCATATTCTATACAGAAATACAGGGTAGTGGCACACAGGAAGACTCACTAACAAATATACGTCGTTAACGTAATCAGCCTTAATCAGACCCCACGTAATCCCTAGAAGGCCTACCCTTACAGAACCATAAGATTGTGGATAGGGCGGTATAAAGATACTTTCCTAGCGAGGTTCCTTCTAAGTGAAGTGCTATACTAACCATGTCTACGCCATCTCTGAATTGCCCTTACAAGAGCTATTCTGAAGGAAATACAATCCGACTGCGTCACTGACACACGGCATTCGCTGTTAGTATATATTATTACAATAGATAACGATACATGGCGGTCAACGTAAATTAGAGATTTGCGTTTTTTGGTTGTTTATTTTCTCGAGTTTGACACTGGCTCTGGCTTACTCTTGTTAATTTCCATAAATTTTCGGTAAATACTCAACTAGTCATTAAGCAAAACACTTATTAAGCGAGTCGATGCTCGGGAGAAGCCGAACCTACGGAAGGTCCGAAGGCAATGCAAATGTATAATGAGCAGGGGGGGGGGGGGGTATAGCAGAGGGAATAAAGGTACACGTGTCGCTTGTTGTCACTTGTAATACTGAAAATTAAAGCAGAAATTAACTTCATCACGTAGAATCGTTTTAGCGAGGCTCGTTACAGCAAACCAACTTACCCCCCACATACTGATTCACCACGACGAGCAATCGTTATAATGGCGTGATTAGGGACACAAGTTCTTGTAACATATATACATCAGTTTATAGCAAATATCAGGTCGATCAGAAAGCAACTATAATTAGCGCTATCTGCACACTCGTTGCATTTGTTTATGCTGCTCATTTCGATCTGTGCACGCCCAGTGGATGAGCGCTTTTAAGCGAAAGGCAACGTGGCTTTTGAATGGATTGCCTTCTTTGTTTGCCAAGAGATCTGTCTGTTGTCTATACATCGAAAGTTTAAGCTAACGGAATAACTCTAAAGAGGTAGCTTCTTTTCTTCCAAAAGTGAGCTGAAGGAATACTTTCTGATCGACTTAATGCACTTAATCTTTCCCTATGTGTGTACCTGAAAAAACTGTATGTATCTTTTACCTGATTTGTTTTTAATGCAAACAATTTTTACTTCAAAGTTTGTACGCAAAGTTTTTGATGAAAACCAATTTTTTGGTTGCGTCAGTTTATCGTCAAGCAGTATGACACCAGCATCAGCAATGGAACTAACGATCTAAAAATAGTTACTTCAATATCAATCCGATGTAATATATATTGAGCACCACCAGATGTGCATGCGCATTCACGAATTTACCTGTGCGAAAACGAACGCAATCTATTTTCGAACGATTCTACACCCCGACCTAACTGCGTAAACAAAACGATCTTGCCAATTTTCCCATTTAATTCTAGTGGCCATCTAGACGATCATTTTGTTTTTCGTATTTTTGATGATATCACCGTCTTACATATCTGTTCGCATATCACCAGACTGAATGCTGATTATTTACACTCGAAATAGTTGACTGAAAATGATGACAATCGATCAGCAAACGCCAAACCCTGCAAGCGTTTTTGAAGTCTGTTAGCTTTCGCAGCATTTTCCCACCTGTTCATAATGTACGCCGTCATTTTTGCTGTGGCAGATCGATGACTAAATAACACAGAGATCTTTTAGAGGAGAAATACGGAACTTCTGTCAATAATGATGCCAATCCTTGCTGTCTCTTGTGATCCCCTTCACTTCGATTCCTTATCTAATCGTGATGATCAGAAATAATTCGTTATTCGTTTGTTAATATTGGCTGATTAAAAGGCAAGGGGAAAAAGAATTTACGAAACTTGTTTGAAGTTTTTGCCCATAAAGTCAAAAAAAGACCTAGATGATAAGAGAGACAAATGTTGTAGCCATGTTGGCGTCAAAGTGACGCCGCGCTCGCTTGTCGCAACGTTTTGCTTTGAAAAAATAACTGCAGCCGTATGCCAAGCTGTATAATAGGTTGTAAATATGATATTAACAATATTATTATTATGAATTATTACTACCGCCGTCAGATTATTTATGTGCCATAAGGACAGAAGAGAATATAACGCAAAATACGAAGAACGAGGATACGAATTAAGTCAACAAGACAATAATTAATAACAAGATAACAAAAACAACGGTAGCATCAATAACAATAACTGCAACAGCAGCAGCAACAACAACAATCGAGCAAAAAATAATAAAAAAAAAAAGAGAAAAATAAAGTAAGTTATTGTTATCTCAAAAAAAACCGGTGAACTTTCTTAATAACATACGAATTAGGATGCAATATAACGCGAGAGGCAACCCGGTTCAAATTCTATGAGATTTCCATAGATTTGAAAGATAGGGCACTTTATTTGTTTGTTATTATAAATTACGCATATAAATATACATAAATACGTTTATAGACGGACTATACGAATGTCGTTTATGTGGGATTATCATTTTAAACCAAATACACCCTGAAACAGGATTTCATATATATATATATATATATATATATATATATATATGGGGAAAGAGGATTTCGCTGAATATGAATACGTTGCTCAGCCTGGTCCTAGAGCCCTTGTGAAGGCGGTAAGCACCGAATATTTTTACAAAATATAGTTCATAGATTTTAATTTTTGCTCACCAAGGAACCTTACCATACTAAGATGCATAATAATAAGGTGAAACATCTATAAGAACGTAAAAGTATATTTAACCCTGAAATTCCCTTCGTAGTACCTAGTCCACGAAAATTACTGATTGGTGTTTATACTATTGATTAGACTATTTAATTTAAACAAAGCCAAGTAAGAACAAGACCGGTTTCCTATAAGTTAAGTAATTATTTCGACGTATTTTTCGGTAGGTGTTGCCTAGAAACGGCTTTACCTAGCTAATGAGATAACAAATGAAATCTGGAGAAAAACGTGAATAAACTGCAGTACTAATTTTATAAGAAAATCCAACTGTTTTCTCTAGCCGAGATAAAGGTTATTCAACTCTGTTTAGTCGATAATCTAGGTAGTATGTTTTGTTTGCGATATGCAAGTACTAAACTTTGGACACGTGGTGGTCCGGAGAGCGGGTGTAGACTTCATTTCGTGTTAAAGCTCACCCTCTGACGCAGTGATTGACGCCAATACCAGAACATTCATTTGTACATCTGTGTACGTTCGCATAAAATCTTTGTATCAGTGTTCATATCTAGTAGCCGTCGTCAACACATGGCTGAACAATTGTTTCCAATATGCGCCAGAACTCAAGTTCCATTAAGAAAGATACTATTTAGCTAGAAGTGCGAGTGTTATTTCACAAAAAAGCGATCAGTTCAACTTGAAGCCTGTTGACAACGTCTGCCACTGTACATTTACACTGATGGTGATTATCATCACTATAAACAGACAAGTACACTTCCTGCAGCACTCTATGATCGCTTCTAATCACGAGAAATCGTACTATTAAACAGCAGAACACCAAAGTTTTCGGGTGACAGCATCGTATTGTTGTCCGTATTCTGCGTCGGAGGCAAAACCTGAAACGAAGAAGGACTGGTGCTACCCGTTGCCTTCGCCCCGTTTTTGTGCATGAAGACGCCGCTTTATGGATATAAAAATCTGGGTTATTTGAATTTAGCTCTCCTATATAACACAAGGAGAACGCTCAGGACAGGAAATCCTTGCACACGAAATTCAGTGAGCCTAAAAAAAGCATTCTTAAAGCCGTTTATAACCGTTTAGTTATGGTTTCGGCAACACTCGTTTTATGCACGGGGTTAACAATTCGATTAAACCTAAACATTGGCCTATGAAGTATGAAGTACTTAGTCGGCCCAATTATTTAAGGTGTACTTTATATATTTAAGGTAAGCAGTAGATCTCTCCACGTTATCAAAAATCGAGGGATGTACAGTGAAATTTCTTTTGCATTGATGAGAAAGGCAACAATTGATTAGCCCGTTAAGAGGTATTATAAAAAGATCAACGTGTGTTGCCTTGCCAAGTTCTTCGTATTGTTTGACAACTCGGTGATCAGCGCGGAACGGCAATTGTAACAAAACAAAAACAACTAACTGAACTTCAATGCAAACTTTTCAACAGCGAATTCAAACCGTAAAGTTCGTAACATTGTGATATTGACTAGGTAGTTATTTTTTTTACACAAACAAATGTCAATCAGTTCTGCCGACACTGCATGGGCACGCCTATCTGCTTTTAGATTATTAATAGAAAGACCTATTCACATATGAAAATAGTCGAACAATTCCCGGTACACACTGACTTCTTTATTTGTTCTGCCAACGAGCTCGATTTTTTTGCGTAATAGCTTTCTTTTTTTAGCTGTTTCCCATCGCGTTAGCTTGAACTCTTTCTAGAATGTGTCGTTCATATTTCTGTTAATAGACAAAAGTTGTGTAAACACCGTTAAACGTAAATAACAGCCACGTGACAGATCGATATATGTATGAATACATTTCACGTAATTCTCTGCTCGTCATAATCGACCAGGTAATCGTTCGCGACACGAAATAGTCGAAGTTTGTCGTGTTTCTCAAATTCAATTTGTGTCACTGTGGTGGAAATCGAATTTTCGTAATAGTCGTCTGCTTGTTCTTTCAGCGTCTGCTTTGTTGTTATCTTCGACATCGATATGACGCGATTGTGTACTACGTCTCTTGTGCGCTGATGTTCTTTTAGTTATTTGTAGACTACTCATCTGTTCGTAATAGTAAATTTAATTGTTTCTTTTTAATTATGGTTATTGGTGTTAGTAATAGTGTTTTTCGTTTCAATGTTTTCGTCGAATTGATATCGCTTTCGTTTTCTTTTTACATCAATACCCGAATGGAGATGCGAGGCAGATCAAATAGTTAGCGTCGTGTATCAATATTCAACCTTCAAATACGCAATAGACTAATTTACAATTAGATCATACGACCCTTATCATTATTGTTATCATCAAATCACCCCACGCACGCCATTTTACCAGAAAGGCCCGTCACAAAACGAAGCGGTTTAGTGAAAAGCCTCTTCGTTGTATCGGTACATTACGAAAACAGGGTAGGGATAAGGGATCGCGAAACTCAAATCTATAGACGAAGGTTAACCTCGGACGCTCAAACAAAATCCGTGCGTTCTTACAAATTATAACGTGTTTATAGCATTGCGTTAATTCGCTGTAGAAGAGTAATCGAAGCCTCGAACATTTTAGATTGGCTCTCGGTTTTAACTATCCTTCTACTTATGTCTTATTGTAGTTTTTGCTGTTATTGGTTCTGATAGAATCCCTGTTATCGGCTTGCTCTATATATATATATATATATATGGATTATATTGATTGCAGATCATCGTCGTCGTCGTCGTCGTTGTTACTGTTGCTGTTGTTTACTCTATGTTTGCTCCGTGGCTTATTATATATATATATATATATATATATATATATATATATATATATATATATAGCAAATGTATATTAATATATAGATCGGTATATGTATATAAGTACATGTATATTTATATAGAGTAAAGTTTTGTTGGGTTATGTTTGTGGTCCTCCGACAACTAGCGTAGAACAGGTACAATTGCTGCATGACGTGACAGGGCTAAGAGACAATTGGTAATTGACTGGACACACGGATGTAGAAAAGGGCTCTCATACCATGAAAAATCATAAATGTCCTGGAACCCCTACCAGCCCTAAATGTTGTTGATGTTATTTTCTCAAAGTAACCTCAGCGTCTACATCGTGTCAAGCTGCGAGTCCACTGAATCGAGGTGCGATTCCGCCACGTATAGTTTGGTGTCAATCTGCTTCGGTATAGGTTCAATCCTAGTGTTGAGTTCGCGTTCGACCATGACAAGGTTGTCACGGTCCTTCTCAGTGATGAGGTTTACGGCGATACCCAGGTGGCCGAATCGACCAGATCGGCCGATACGATGCAGATACGTCTCTGTATGGTGTGGAAAGTCAAAGTTGATAACGACGTTCACTCCCTGAACATCAACACCGCGGGTGATCAGATCGGTGCAAACGAGGTTACGACATTGACCTTCACGAAAGTCGTGGAAAACTCGATTGCGGTGTTGTTGCTGCATCTTCGAATGAATATAATAGCATGAATAACCCAAATCAGTGATCTTCTTCGCCAGCAGCTCGACGCGCTGCTGTGAATTACAAAAGATAATCGCCTGGTTGATTCGCAGCCTCGAGAATAACGTGTTCAGGCAATGGACCTTTTGGCTCTCATGGACGTACGCATAGTATTGAGTGACACCTTTGAGGGTTAACTCGGTCATCTTATTGATAATTTTACAATCTTTGCTGCAGTACTTCTTAACGAACGACTGCACCTCCATCGGGAACGTTGCCGAGAACAGAAGAATTTGCTTGCGCTTCGGCAGTAGCTCCATCAATTCTTCGGTCGCCTGTAGGAAGCCTTTTGATAGCATCTTGTCAGCCTCATCAAGCACAACCTTATCAATATTGTCGCAACAGATGTCATTGTGTTTGAGAATATCGAGGGCACGGCCCGGGGTAGCTACCAGCACATGTGCACCATGATGTGCCCGTTTTACATCGTCCTGTACAAGGTTACCACCAATTAACACACCGACTTTAACGAGGGTATGTTTTGCTAATTGCAAACATACTTTAGCCGTCTGCAAAGCCAGCTCACGGGTTGGGACCAAAATTAGAGCCTGTATGCTGTCCATTTTGTCATCTATCGCATTAAGTACTGGAATACTGTATGCACCAGTTTTACCAGTTCCGTTCTTTGCTCTGGCTAGCACGTCTCGGCCCATTTTTGCCATAGGGATAGCCTCTTCCTGAATAGGCGAAGGTTCCTCCCAACCCATTTCAAAAATGCCCATTAGAAGCTCACGTTTTAAACAAAAGTCCTCATAAGATGTGCCTTTCGTGTCGGTAACGTCTGTAGTCCGTACGCGACGATCCTTTGGGGGTACCTTCAGGCCTTTACGCCAGTCCCCATCTTCGATTTGTAGAGCCTTCATCTAGAAAAAAATTCTCATGTTCAATCATCGCTTACGTACCAACTTATTCATTCAATCAGCATAATTCAAAGACAACAGCATGTCTATCATACGTATTGAGGCAGACACGCTGTGGCCGTGACTAGCATTATCGCGCATTCTTATCGGTAGGCCCTTTCATAGGACGAAGCAGTGTTTTGTTATTAATGTATAAACACGAAGTTAATACGTCAAAAAACATCTAATAGATAACACTACGCTGACATTCAGCCTGAAACAGTTGAATGGCCTACTATTTTGGTGACTGTTCTACGATTTACATTTAACGCCTAGGCCAAATTTAATGAACTATTCTCTGTTCCAACGTAAAATTTGTTCTGAAATATTGTCGATATTGAAACGTACCTTGTGAATACCAGTGTCTGTATTAGACTTATCTATTCCACCTTCTTTACATACATAGTGCTCGTTACTCATGCAATCAACTGAATGCGGCGAGACTTCGAATCACCAAGAAAACGCTAGCATATATGTACACATGACAATGTGAAGCTCTCACATTGTTAAGGGTCACACTTAAGGTCAATATAATACTCGGCCGACAGGACTTGCTATTCAGTGGCCTACACGGCTGAGTCACTTAGACATTGCTAGATAACCATTGCTCACACATCACTAACCTCGTTTCTTCAGGCTTCACCATTAACTACTACGCATGTTAAGTAATTTACTAATATATTAATGAAGTAATGTAAATAACAAAAAGGACAAAAACACAGCAGGAAAATATCGCTTCATTACCAAAAACCGTTAGAGGATACTCGAAATAAAGATAAATTTCAACTTACATTGCTCTCGTCAATAATATTTGAAGTGGGTGTAACTTCAACAACCATTTTGATCTATGATTGATGTAGAACACTGAAAATTCGATGCACAAAATACCTCATTAGCCACAGCAAATCAGCTACACAGTTTAGCTTACGTGGTTTACGCACACAGAAACCTACTATCCATCAACTAGATACGGCAAACAAACGATAAAATCGATAACTTAAGTCTTTTCTAATATTTCTGCGGAGTCGTACCGGAACCACGTGGCAATCGATAAAAGCTAGAGAAAATCTAAACCAAAAAGCTATCGGCAAATTACACAGAACAATTGCATAGATAAACAGATTCACTGAACGTCAAATAAGGAAGTAGATCTTACACCACAATCACCGTATTGATTCAACGTCAGATCGCTGATTCACCAAACGACTATAATAGGTAGCTATGCACAGGGTCCGCAGGCTCCTCTGACTGAATAGCCAATTATTGAATATTGGCATGGATTAACTTACCGTCTTGCTGCGTTCACGTTTGAAGCCTAAAGACAAATGGCTGATGTAGTAGCGCAATCGCAAGCCGAGGCCCCGAATGGACGCCAAAAACGTCTCAAAATAGAAAGGGAATTAGGATGCAGGCAGGCTATCCAACGTCTGCAACGCATGCAGACGTGTCGCACACGTAAAGGGAACGTATGCGCAGCGCGATCTAACAATCACATGTGACCAGAACATACAGCCAGTAGTTGCACGGGACAAAGAAACATAATAGAATCCACGGCGTTGGGTCCTTCCTACGGCTCGTGGGTTCTAGTAACGTCAACAAGACGACAACGCAACGTCACTCAATTGAGATACACTAGCAATAAGAGGCTCTCTCTGCGTTAACGAAATTTCGATGTATGAATCAAATTGTGAATACACCGCCGCAACAGGCCCCTCATAGATGGAATGCGTCGTAGAAGTATGACAACTAAGCAAAGCAAAATTACATTTGCCAACGTCGTCCGCTCAGAGTACCAATGAAACGAAAAATGGCCTCTACATATCTATCCTTTACAGCTAGGGCGTTCGACAAGAGCGCTTAATCGCTTACTGACTGAATCCAGCCATCGATGGTAATGGACAAGCAATAAGACAGAAATATTAGGAAAATCGATAAGAGATCTCAACAAGAAGCAACATCGAGATTAGTCTAGAGGTAATAACGAAGCGAATCCTGCACGTACATATCGAATATGTGTAGAATTGCGTAGAGCTGAAATCGGAGGCAAGTCATACAGAGTCGCAAGAAAGGTTGGAGTGGGTATTATGTGGTGAAATAAGAACGTTCCTGCAAATAGTTTAGGGGACAACAAGCATTAGGAGTGTACAGAAGAAGGAATATAGGATGCGTTAGAAGTTGTTGAAGGAGCTACTGTACGTAAGGACTAGGCGAGAAACGCGGGTCTATAATAAATTCATCACTACTGATCTTTGTGGAATCCATGAAGGTTACTGCAGCGTTAGCGGCACAGGGTTAGTATGGAACTTGCCGAAAACCAATTAAATCTTGGCGCCTGAAGGCGCCAGCTACATTGAGCCGTAAGCCCATGTGTGGTAGGGTAAAATTACCGATCGCGACAAAAGCCTTGACGATGTTTAGGTATTCTGCTTACGACTGCAATCATTGTTCTAGGTACATAAAGACGCTTAGTTATAACGCGAATCAGCATCTGCAGTAGTTAATTCCGGTTTAATTTATTGCACATGGTCACAGAGCACCGCGTTTTGGGCATTCCACTTTGTAAACTAGCATGAACAGGTAGGTGAAGTTGTTAGGCAATAAGGTACCAGGGGTGCGAGAAGTGGCAGTTAGATTTAGTACTGATATATCCGTATATCACCACTAGGTTCAACTGTTGTCAAAATCATCCCTTGAAACCGTAACTTTAAGGTGACTGTCCTGGTGAGCTAAAAGCGATGATCCATCTCAGGGCTTTGCACTGGACGATTCGCGTGGTATTATTCATCTATGGGCTGAAGAAGATAGGAGAAAATACGAGTAAATAGCAACCAAAGTAAACGTACACAAACGTTCACACTTAAGTGGTTGGGCAAAAAGCGTCCGACTAAAACTCCACCATTAATTCCCTAGTATACAAAGGTCACTCATGTCAGTCACAACTATGCTAACTCTAAACGACTAAAAAACTAAAAACAAGAACCAGGCCAAAAGTACACCCGACCCATTTGTGTAGCACAGAATACCAACAAGTACTTATCCAGCTATACCTGTCAATACTGTCTATTAATCCGCTTCCGAAAACGAATCGTCTAGAGAAATAGAAATAGTCCTTAAGGTATTCTGATGGAAGTCCTTGGCACCTGTTATATTTGTTCAGACTTTAGATTAGGCTTGAAAATGAAGATTGCTATAAATCAGACGAGGCACATTTTGGCATTCTCAATAATAAATGATTTAATAACAGGTCTCCCATATTCACCTCGATAGATTTACTATTCGATGCATCATACTTCGACAATACTAGTCTTGGCGGAAGTTATTAGACTGTTACCAGCGAATCCGCCAGTCTCGACATATTTTGCCGTTAGTGGGTAAAATTTCGTAGTAGCTACTTTGATTTTCTAAAAATAGTAGATTGAATTTACTCTAGGGAAAAAAAGTGAGGAAAGGGAAACAGGGAGAAAATACCATTTCTTTCTCGAAGATCTATGCTCAGAGGTCAAGTTTTTGTTCCTCGAAGATCACAATGCTGTGAAAATTAATCGAAAATTTGCAAATACATTAGCCATAAGGAAACCATGGTACGTGAATGGTGCAAACAGTTGGAGAATAAAAATTAGCGACGAGGTAACCAGGTGTAAGAGTTCGAAGGAGAGGAATGCATTGCCTTAGTCGAGGCGGTTTTTTACGATAGCATAACGTAGAAACTAATGGGCTTTATTTCACATGTTATGTCTAACATGACTTATAACTCAAACCCTGAAAACGCGGAAGCTGCTTAGACATAGCTGCCCTGTGAATTGACCCCAGGCCTGTTGGAAGTGTGCGTGGCGTATATAGTTACCATAGACAAGGCATGGACGAGGAAGTGGCATTGCCCTGGGAAGATGTGAGATTAGGCGATAGTGTTAAGTAGGTTCGAACGTAAGGTAACGGCAGTGATTACAATGGATATCAGAGGCACCTGCTACTACGGGATACTCCCCGAAAATGAAACAAAGATTATGGCCCGCTATATCGAGGTTCACAAGAGACACTCATGGGTCGTTAACACGGCAATCGAAGACGTGTAGTCTGCATATTTGGCGACAACTCAAAACCTCATAGCTGTGCTGTATATGAAGTAACAATAACCAACGTTGGCTTCAACTTGTTTATTCTCGTAATTTGAGTCTATGGAACACGGGGCTTTCTATGCGTTAAAAAAGACAACTGGTGGACAAGCGGATGAAAGGTATATGGCTATACAGAAGCTACCAGAGCGCTGGGGAAAATACCTCTAACACATTAAAAATTATCATTCTAGCCCAAGTCGTTTGCCGGATTCACTTGTAAAAGCCTAATATATTTGCTAAGATTTCTTTATCAGGTTGGTTAAAATTTTTGAACTCACTATATGTTTGCGATACTTAAAAATATTCTTGGATCATACTATAGTTCTTTGAAAGAATTGCATATGAAAGGTAACCCGTATATTCACCTAGTTTAGGCCATATTGAAGTGAAAAAAGTATAATAGTGCATCGCAGATTTTACGCTCCATTGTTTATCTCGGCTTAAATGGCACAAAGATATTACCGAAATATCGTAGATAATAATTATTTCCAGTCTCAATTACCGATTGTACGCTCGACCATTTCGGTTTTTTTTTCACATGTAGTACTACATAAAGCGTCGATCTACAATGATGCTATTATAAGGAGACAACAGTCGTCTTCTCTAATGCTGTTTTTAGAAACCAAATGTATTGTTGTACTCAAAAAACTATATCTTCAAAACCCAGTGAACGGATGGCTATAGAAAAACTGTAAACACAAATAGGCAAAGACCAGTAGGCAAGCATAGTCAAGGAAAAAGAAGGAGTACGCAGCATATTCGTTAGATTTTTATGCTGAAATCTTTGTAGTTTCAACTTGTAGCAGACGAATGGGTCCTTACACGGGAACTTCCAGACCCGCAGAACTAATGATTACAAGACCTGAGCTACTATATGTGTGCCAGTTCAGATTCCCATTATCAAGCCCGTGGCTAACCCATGTAAAAGAATATACCTAGATGTAGCCTGTGTTCTGAGCACACAGACTACGCTGCCGCACTCGAGCATTGCAGAATTACGTTCCCCCAAGCAACAGACGATTCATAAAAGAAAAAGTGAACGGCTGACGATTTTCCGTTTATCTGAACCATATCTATCGCACTTAGACTGATGAGTCCGGCCAACATCGCTACTAACCATATTCCTAGTTTTCGCGTTTTGTCTTGTTGTTAACTTACGTCGGGAAATACATATACCACTGAAGGGTTTATCAACAAATTACGGACAACCAACATATTGTTTTCTTGCCTTCACAAGGATATACCTAGAGGTTGATGATTTTCAAAGAGCACGATTGTCGGTGTCGGTATTAAGTTCCGCAAATCATACAATTGCATGGCTTACTTGGAATCATCCTGCGCGCACTAGCAATGCAAGAAAATCTCATTAACTAATTTCGTAGGACTTAGGTCACCATTTTTTTTCGACTTGAGGAATTTTACTCACGAACAAAGAATGTAATGAAATAAAGTATACAAACCATTTGAGATACGGTTCCAAGCAAACTAATAGTGCCTTTATAGTCCTGCTTTAACGGTGTTCCTTTAGAATTATTATCTAGATATGAATTGGATTTTCATCTTGAGCGGAACATTACAACGTTAACAGAAGTATACCGATAGTTCACCTTAGCATTAAGCACTCATAGCTTGTGTCATGCTTGCCAATACTGGTTCATTTGGGGTTTCCGCGCAACCCTATTGAATCCAAGTTTTTGTCCTCCAGCTTTCGTCGTCGTAATTGCTCCGCAACCACCATATATAGCTACGGCCAGCAGCGACTCCAGCGCCATTCTACCTTCCTTTCTCGTTTTAGGTCTTCTGATCGGTATTCGTCGGCCTGTCTGTTTGCGCGCACGCATAGTGTAACCAGGGGAGAGGACCGACTCTCAGAGATAGCCTGTGTATCGCTGATCCTCAACTTCAGCAAGAAATACCTTAGCGCTGAGGACTGGTTGTTTTAACGTCCGATACGTTCTATATGCTCGAGCCGGCGCGTGCTCAGATTTCAAACTCCTTGAAATGGCTCATACGCCGCTTACACAGCCCTCTCCCTTACATTGAGCGGTTCGGTGTCGACCCTGCGCGCCTGAAATGGTTCTCTGTGTAATATTATCATCCTCTCGCTCGCGAGACGGCGGGTGCGCTGTGCTCGTACGAAAACACAATGTTACAGCCACCATCTCCCATCCATATCACCAGCAGTGCGTTAACAAAATCATCAGGTTAGTCGTGTTGAAGTGCAGGCGGACCGTGAGCCATGACCCAGTGTTTTCGGCAAGGACGCGTCTGAGTGGACGGTTCGGTGGAAAACGCGCCCATTTTTAGACAGAAACGGATACGGAGCAATACCAATAGACGAAATTAGAATTGTCTCAAATGAGCTTTCGTTATGAAGTTGTTGTTCGATTCAGTACATCGACGGGCTTGGCCAATACAGAATAGCAGACGTAATAGGAAACCAGCTAATTGATTTCAAGTGAGTGTTTTACAGGTGCATGTTTTCTCCATTGAACATTGCATGCTTAGCGTTATTTTAAGCGGCACTGAGGTATAGAAACGGGAAAGAGAGAGGCAGAGAGAGAAAGAGAGAACACAAATGTGTATGATGTCATATGCAGCAGGGGCGATCTTTAATTCTTGTCAGACGAAAAGGTAGTACACAAAAGGTACCAGATGGCCTTATTTTTCAATATAAAGAACAGTGGAACCTCTATATGTGGTCTGGTTTGTTCCGTCGCTTGGCTAGCCTAGACTAGGAGAAAATCGATCTGATTGTGCGATTATTCTTACCCAAGCCGGGGCTAGTTGATTCTATCTAACTCGAAATATGTTCTTAAATAGGTTAGTTTATGTATTACACTAAATGTGTTTAATAAACTAAATGCTATCAGAGCTATTCCTTCTGTTCTTTTTTCAGTGAAAAAGGTTAGCGAAATCATTAAACGGATGGTTGTCACTCGTGGCAAAGATACCAAAAGCTCACAAAACGTGAACAGCTTGTTTTGAACCTGCTCTAATGATCTAAAGAAAGCCTACATGCTGTACTGGCTTTTTTTTTATATTCTAATCAAATGTAAAAACCTTATATTAACTTTATATACACACATTTTAACACCTTATATTAATAAATCCATCATGTTTTGTTTTAGTTCGATGTCTTCTCACTACACTGATTGCTACAAGTAAATAACTTTACGGGCGCATTTGTAGCCAGGGTTATTACATTTAGCGAAAGTTTGACTAGGCTATGGGGGTAAACATTGTGTTTAGAGAATCTGCGGGCATCGTACTCGTATTTTAGATTTGATGGTTCATCTAAGTTATCTATACACTTGTAGTATCTCTTGAACTCAAAATTAATAGCAAGGCAAGTCGTATATAATGCTACTTGCTTAGCTATGTGTATAATCATTGACAAAAGGCTGCACTCTCTGCTCATGGCCGCCATACGTCAAACAAACTATGCGCAAATAAAGAACGTTAAAGATAAACATTTACCAAACAACTAGGCGTACGTTTGCAGCAGCTGTCATAGCCTAATCATGTATAGTCAACAACAAATTGTTATAATATAATATATATAATGACATATTTTTTTTGCGGAAGTTGTAAGCCATCTGGATGACATGGCGACCCAAATTGCTCGTCGAGATGGTAGTCACACATTCCTACCGATCGTCCTGATGAAATCCCCAACGCAGACTCCAGTTGTGACTGACCCAGAGTCGACTTCTGTCGTTAAGGAAGAAATTCTCAGCCCCATTCCAGAAATCACCTTTATAAACGCAACTGATACGCACGAAGCAGCGGCGAAACTTGCACCGCAACCACAACAAGTAATTATATTGTTATTAATTACATTACATATATACATACGTATTGTAACCTCTATTTAAGACGTTAGTATTTCCTTTTAACTTCGAGCTTGATGGAGCGAAAATGTTTACCGCAGTCTAAAGTTCACGTCTTGTAGTGCGAGGAAGAGGAGAGGTCAACAATCGCTTACGTTGTGTTTTCCTGGAAAAATATTATATGAAACTTCGAACTACAATCCACTGAATAGTCTATTCCTAGTACTGTTTCAAAAATTATTATCATGTGTTCCCTTTCTAGATTCGCGTTATGGTCCAAATTCCTCCAGAGCGATCACGAAGTCCTCCGTCTACGGCACCAGAATTTTGCGTCGACACAACTAAAGCTATTTATCCAGGTCTTCATCTTGGAGCTACCTTCAGCAGCTACCAAGATTTAACTGTGAGCGTTTGTATAATAGATTGCGATCAGACTATTATCTAACCTAACCAAGACTATAATGATAAAATGATTTAGCTAAAAGGTAAATACAAATCGAATTTTATAATACATATATGCAGGTTTCTCCTTAGACATGTTTAGAATTTCCACTAAAAGATAATGACATGGATATATTGATTGAGAGCGTTGACCAAGAGGAACAAACGACTGAATGTAATTTAAAATATACACATTTTTGCGTTGCTAGGTGAATGTAGACCAAGCATGGATGAGTTTCAGATATCATAGTTAGTCCTCTTTCCCAACCAAAAATGCTAGCGTTTAAGCGTTTAGGTGTATTTGCCTTGCGTTCCAGAACCTCGTGGCTAAATTTCAGATGGCCAAGGGAGTCCATCTTTATGTTCGTTCCTCACGAAAGCTCTACCCTGCGTTAAACCATATGGGAGAAGTCATTCGTGACTATAACCACAGCCTGATCTTCGCCGAAGTGTACTACGCTTGCACCAGGGGTGGACGCCGCTTCGCGCGCCGAATCGGTGGAGATGCGGAATTTCGAAACTGTCCATTTAATATCAAAATTCGTCTAACCAGGGACGGCAAACATCTCTACATACGAGATATCTGCCCTGCACATAATCACGTCCTTGAAAGGGTGAGTCGATTTGACTATTTGTATGGAATTACTAAAGCTATAAAATGAAAATTGTATATAAAAAAATTTGCTAACTTTTTCAAATTTCCACAATAGACACACATACACGTAAAACGTTATCTATCGTTCTTTTAGCAGATTTATGTTGAAATAACTAGCTATGCTAGCAAGTAGGGCGGTCATCAATTACTAGTTGATGTTGTATCTACATGCTACACGACCAACGTTCTTAGCGTCTTACGTATAGAGCGTCAGCCCGCAAACCATGTTCTGGCATCACTCTCTTTTTGTTTAACATGCAATCCTCTTTTCCGTTTTGTGTATATGTATCTGTATTATTATGATATTATACATTACAAATATCCAAAGTTTTTCTGGTAAGCAATGAACACAGTGCGCTTTTTTTAGGGCGTTGTTCCTAGGCCTGTCACACACGCACCTCAAGCGCTGGACGATATTGGTCAACGACCTCGAATAAAAATCATGAAACCACCCTCTATTTTAACAAGGCATCCTATTATTCACACTCTTGTACGAGGGGAGTCTACATCAGACGTAAATGGCGCGTGTTCACGTCAGGTGATTCTCGTACCAACAACCAGCATACGTAGTCCTCTCACTGGTCAGATGGTCGTCCCTCTAACGGTTGCGCCTGCAGCAAAACCTACTGGACCTACAATGACATCAATTAGTGCAGCCACTCCCAGCAAGACCGCTGTTGTTGCAAGCGCAATTCGTACTCATGTATCGACAACAACGGTGCCCACTGATGCACGCACACGAATTCATGCTGCAGTGACTGCCATTCAAAACCTAGCTCCCGTGAGAGTAAAGGAGGAACCGAAGGACGTGGATGTAGGGAACAATGACTGTGCGAGCTGTGAGCCTGTGTATCAAGACACTCCATCGCAGGTAGACGACCAGGCATCGTATGTGTTTAAAACGGAGGCGACCGATGAAGTCGTTGAACAGAGTGTGTTCGACGCTGATACAGACTGCGTTATGGAATCAGAAGAGAAGATAGTCCCAGACGATGGCGAGTCCGTAGAAGACGATACAGCAAATGAGTTTTCAGCCGATCTCGACCTTGACGATGAGCAGACAGATGGATCTTCTGAGCTGGCCAAACGTCCGCGAATGACTCGCACCCTGCCATGCCCGGACGATCGTTTCGTTATGTCACGACAAAACATTCTCGATACGATGAAATTCTGCTGCGAATGCGGTACCCGCGTGTCTGAACGCTATTACACCGACAAACCGGACCGGTTAGCTGTGACATTGGTTTGCGAAGAGGGTCACACAGTGGACTGGATATTGCAGAAAATAATACGCAAAAAGATCCCATACCAGGTACGACTATCGGATTTCTTGCCGATGTCAAGTGTTCAAGCTGTCGACGCAGTTCAAAGGTGAAAGTCAAAAATAGTTACTTTTCTTCAAAACAAATCAGTACAACAACGCAAAGATGGTTGCGTCAAGCAGACGACAAGAATACTAATATTTATATAAGACACTCCTGTTTATATGACATGTACAAAGTAATATTAAAGCTCTACGATGGCGTAGTGCAATAATTAGCTACGAGCTTAGCAAACCAGTTTCAATTCAGTTGTATATACGCATTGCTGAAAATCCTCAAGAAGCTTCCTGCAGCCGGAAACGGGTGAATCCGTTAACGAAATGATAGTTATTATGTTCAAAGTGCTTTTCTGTGGCGCGCGTGATGTGTCTGTTCTCACCCCGGTATATTTTCCGATTGTGCTAACTTCAAGTAAGCAAATTCATAAAATATATTAGCATGGGTTTAGTGAGCATCGCTGAGGAATCCCGTATTTATGTGTCACAGGTTTACTCTTTATATGTATTGAACATCATAGGGAGACCTGCCACTGTAATGAAACATCATTCTTTCATGGTAAATCCTTTACATTTATCGCAAGCATAGGTATTCTCCAGGGACTCCATTCACCGTCCTAGCATGATGAAAAGACTGTTATGCAGTAACGCATCGTCGATATTCATGGTTAGATTAGAGTTTTTATTCGTAGAACATCTGTAGTAATATATATATATATATATATATATATATATATATATATATTGTGTGATACAATTACATATTTTGTTTCCAGCGAAGATAATATAACCAAAGGCTGTTTACGTGCTTGTTTTTGTACCATTTCATAGCAAATTAGGTTGACTAGCAGATGATATAACGCTATTGGCTCGTTAATTTATATTGCGGCAATGACAATGGGGTTAGCATTTAAAAATAAAAGTAAAGTATCGGTCCATTAAACTCATGCTACCTGAGTGAATACATCGCAGAAATGTTTGATTGTGTGTTTGTTAGTTTGCGTGGTATACGATCAGGTGTTGCGCAAACGTTCCAGGAATATCGTAGGTAACTTCTGCATTCTAAGTAACGATAGATCGACATTGAGAATCGGCAACGATGTCCCATTTAGACACAAGAATTACCTGTTATTCTGATCACAAAACCAAAAATGAAACCCAAGAATCTGTTCTTATTATTAACTTAATTCAATGCCGTACTATAAGCATATTTGCTTTAAAATAGGTCCATATTAATGCATCGCTATGTCTATGTATATCGAATCGTACCTAGGATCTCCTGGTTCTAACCTACAATAAATTTTATTTATAAGAAAAATAATGACATTGTTTTTTTGATCCGGTTGAAAATGATGCTGCACGGCTACGGTACACTAAAACTTCATATTCTACAGTTTCATATATACACAAATTGACGCATTTGTGTTGTAATTGAGGTGCCTGAACGTATCGGGGTCTCGCTGGCACAAACATGACTACTTGCATTATATATATCCATAGCGCACTTTGCTAAAAGGGCCTGATTTTTTTTTCATTTTACTATATCAATGGTATAGTACAAAAAGCTGCAAAACATGGTACTCTCGTCTCTGATCTTCACAAGCCCTTTCTAAGACGGATGTGTTTCTGATTTTTTTTGAACTATTGTCAGCTCAGTAGACAATTACTCAATCTCACACACAGCAAAACTGTCTTCTGTGCACCCTTCTCAGATAAATTCACCTTGGGTGTTGCACAGCACGCAGTCGATATGAAGATTTATGGAGGAATAGACTCCCCGAATCAAAAAACTTTCATATTACGTAGGCTGACAAATTTCAAGAAATGATGCTCCGAACCAAAGCTTAAATGATTTACTGCCAACTGTGCTCCCACGCATTTTGGGCAAAGCGATTCTCAATAAATGCTTTCTATGAAAAGCACTTGATCAAAGATGAAAATAGCGATCATGTATTTTATGCTCTGACTTTAGTGTCGTTTAAGTATGGAATACAAAATTTTCTATGGCGATTCCAATGATTAGTGACCCTGTGATCTACGGTTTTTTTAGTCTACAGATTTATCGATCGTCTCTCCTTTTTAATGTGCGAGCATTTTGATTTACAGAATGACAGAACGTCGATAGAAAAAGTGAAACCCATCTTTGCCAGGGAAAAGCTCATGGGCTCCCGGTAGGTTTAAGAGGCGCAATTTCTGACCACCTTTTTTTATTTAAGAACGTTGCGAACTTCGAAAAAGCACTTATTTTGTATTTCGCTTGTATTGTTTTTTTTTTTGTATTGTATTTAAGATTGCATGTCCCGCTGCTAATGCTGAAAGGAACGCCTCACCTAAACCCGCTGCTCTTAGAGAAAGTATTAATAAACTATTTCCGTTTTGTATTAGCCGTAGGCTACAAGGGGGTCAACTCTTAAAAAGATGTAATGCTGTTTACGTTGAATAAAACATTGTAATATACAATATATACTAACTTATATTGTGCACATGGAGGTCCTCTTGATTTTTACTTTGATTTTAATTAGCGGTACAATATGATGAAACCCCTGATATACTGGATTCGCAAGGTATCTTCTCTCTAGTGAACGAGATATTGTTCTATGCAGTTCTTTAACAATGCCTATTTCAATTAGGGCACGACGATAAGAAATCCTATGCTTCTAGGCCTCTACGTATCTGTACATATACGCTTTTATCATATCAAAAAAGCTCTAAGAATTACCGTACATTTTGTGTGTCGGCCTGATCTAACGAAAAACCACAACGGCTGAAATGACATATCTTCATGATTTTAACGCTGACTGTAATGACAATAAACTTTTTTAACTGGCTACTTCAACAGGGGGTAAAAGTTTGTGAAATTCAAATATAAAGATCACTTAGTTTTTCTTGCTATATTTAAAACAGACAAAATCACTTCTATAATGGTGTTGAATGTGGCACTTCCAATGTTGATTGGGTCAGGATGAGATGACTGAAATCGGACAGTAAGGATAATTGCAAGCAAGCGTTAACTTTGCTAAGCTTTGAGAAAGATTTAAGGCACCCACTCCAAAAGCTAACAGAATTGTGCTGGAACGTTCAGTACCCATACGTAATGCGGCACATGGGCTAGAAAAACCGAGTATTTATTTAAGCCCAAGCAATTAGCCAAGACTGTGCAGGTTTTGGAGCGCTATTTTTTGTGTACTTGCAGGTGGCTTTGCGAATGAGCTACATATATAATCATAAGGAAAAATAATAGGATGGGACAAGAGTCACTGTCTTGTCCAGGACCATTTGTTCCACCGTATATATAAATATATACTTCGAATAGATTTATCTATAATAATAATAGTGGTCGATTTGAGTATATCAGGTTTGATATACTCAAATCGACCATTATTTTTAACCAAGCAGAAGGATAAACATGTGTATATGGTGCAATAAGGTACAACAAAACGTTTGTCGAAAAAGGCGCGATAAATTTTCTGAAAAGGCGTTCGCTTATGAACGCGAGGATTGTGTTTTTTTATATGTATATATTATAATACTGTACATAACACGTTAGTGTAATACAACTGAATACAAAATCAAGTGAATAATATATTAGTAATCCTGTTTTTGTTATCTTATGTATATATATATATATATATATATATATATATATATATATATATATATATATATATAGCAAATTCTACTAATTATTGACTAGATTGAATATAAAAATTGCATTTCGATGTCTGAGCATGATTCCAATTGAGTTAGGTAACTACTAATATTCTATAATATAACATAACTTTTGAAGCACTAAATTAATTGCCCATATATCAACACGCGACAGCGGGCGAATCAGCTTTCTAACTTTGAAGCTACCGGAACGACTACTAATCGTTGTCTTAATGTTATTTAAAAATAATTCTAGATGTTCTACAAGTTTTCTATATTTTACACAGCAAGGCATGCGAGATAAGTTTGCTGTTGATACTACTATAAGTTAAAGCACTTCCAAACACAAAGTGTCTCGTCGATTATCATTAAGAAATACTATAGAATAATTGTAACGTAATCACAACGTGGGATGGTGATTGCGAAGTTCAACAACATCTCATGTAATGTAAACCTTAGTATTAATGCTAGTTGATCTTTACGTTTGCTATACCTTGGAGAAAGAGCGGGTCGACACACATGAAAAACGTACTTTCTCTTCAATAAAAACGGGGAGGTTAAACAACACACTTTTTAGACCTGACAACAGATAGGAAGCCTTCGCTATCCTCTCGACAACAGCTTCCTATGCCCCACGGTGTTGACATCTCAATACGAGTCAGCTGTGCTTGTTACAGTCTTAAAAACTATTTTCCATCGTTCCGAACTGTTTACTTTCAGCCTTCAAGAGTCGAAGCCTCCCAACATAGGAGCGCCCATTAGAAGCTTATTATAAAGGATTCTATGAAGATCAAATCGAATACATTAACGCGTGTACTCCAACTTCACTCACGCCAATAAATTAGCAAACGAACTGCGCTGCTTGCCCTGTGGTTGGTTATTGATTGCCACTTGTTTCCGTGACGCGTCGCGGACCAGCACTGCTGTCCTTCTCTTCATCCGAAGACAGGTTCACCGGCATGCTGATGATAGGCTGTTCCGGTTCATGTTAAGGTTATCTAGGTTTCGAGTTTAACACCAGTATCGCTTTTGGGTGTTCCGTCAGACGACTAGCTCCCAGCACGCAAACCGTGTGTCTATGCCCGGGTTTGAATCTAGACCACAATGTGTGCCTAAGGTTGGCAGGCAGAGACGCTACCCACTAAACTATCACGGGGAATTACCTTAAGCACCACAGGCATTTTGATGTGTACGGCGAGCTGATTTGATAATATTAGCTTATTCACTAGTACCATTATTAGTGTATTTAAGGCAAAGATATACCAGTCGAAAAATTAGTTGAAAAGTTCAAGTAATTTGGCTTTCTCGTGGCTAATTGATTCAGCGACAACATGCTTATAGTGATGTCAAATGCAAATGTTGAGACCTGAACACTATTTTTTGTTGCCTTTTATAGGTTTTATATATAATTGGAATCAGATTTGATAAATCGTGCCTCTTCACACGAGTTATTGCACTAAGCCTAATCAAAGACTTCCTTCTTAAATTGTCATATAAATATATTGCAAATCGAAACCTTGAAATACTTCTATTTACACTTGGCTTCCTGGTTTTCCCATGTGCATTCAACTGATAATTTGCAGAAATTTAATGAAAACTGCCAATGTTTATTTTTATAGATTTCTTGAAACTACAAAATATTTGAAAATGTCAAGATCAACGTAAGTGCACTCGGACATTTTGGTTCAGTTTTTCGTGATTTAGAGTAAAACTAGATAGACGAGAAATCCCATTTCTACATAGGAAAAATGACGAATAACCTTGTCCCAATTTGTAATATTGCTGTCCACTTACAAGCTTCAGAAAATATGTTTCAAAATATAACTGGACCCTAGTGCGTGTGTCATTTTCACTATTCTATGAAACACACAACTTAACGGGTGGGACTCTGTTTCGACTGCAGCCAAAGCCTGCCCTGCACTGTTGCCGACTTCATTGCCAGACGGTGTACTCTTCTTTAAGAGACCGCCGTTTAAAATGGAAATTTCTAAATTATGTTTTAATCATTTAGTTCCCTAAATTTATATTCTCATTAAGCATTAACTGCTAGTATTTTGTTTTGAAAAATTTTTTTACTTTAAGACTATGCTTTGGCTAGTATAGTTAAATGCAGTCATTTTTGCATTTATTATGGGTCTCTAGGTGAAAGGATTGAGTATACAAAAATATTATTTTGGTGATACGAACCTGTGCAGTCGTCAGTAATTACCAGTTTGATGTCGTTGAATTCGTTCATTCGTTTGCGGATCTTTTCAATTGATCTGCTAGAAACTGGCGATCGCATTAGATCCTATAATATATAGAATTCTAATTGTGTTTATTTCTAGAACGCATGAACAAAGCGTCAACGTCTAATTTAGTCTTGGTCTCGCTGTGCGTATTCGCGAAATAGGAAAAAATAAAAGCAGGAGCGTGTGACATCTCATATAACCAACAATTGAATAGCACTCTGCATGGAAAGGATTATAGGTGTTACAGGCGTACGTCAATACAGCATTTATATACCTCTTTTTTTCTTCAAGCAGATTTTTTATTATGTGACATTCGCGCGGCCAGAGACCTAACGGTGCAAGCCACTGCGTCGATAGTAACTGATGTACGACAGCGTTTCCGCATATAGCACAGTTTGCCGCCTTTGTGCCTTTTGTCAGTATTCTTCTTACATGAATTATCGGAAGTAGTGATGCGATGTTAGCGGGATGCAGCAGAAATATAGAACGAAGTTATTAGAATTCCAAAAGAAAACACTAATGTCACTACACTTGTTCGTTGCTTCGAGAATTCGTACTTGAAATTCTAAGCCACTGTTTTATTATGAGAAAGATACTGAGCTAACAGGGGATATACTATTTAAGTGCCTTTAGCCTTAGCGGTAAGTCAGAGTGCGTAGATTAATTGGCAACGCAGCGAATGCATCGCACAGATCTAGATGTAGACGTCCGTATACCCTCTCTCACCTCAATTTTCGTCAGTTAATCTGCGAGAGGGAGTCCAGCCGCGCTGGCTGGGTTCAATAAAACCCAGGACTGTAGATTACGAGACTGAATGATAAAAGATGCCAACGGCATATTTCATAAATATGTGCTGCGCTAGGAAGACAAATAGGTATAATGATTCTATTTGCAAATACAGGGTTACATTAATCTGCATGTGATCAACCAGATCAGAACAAAAAAGTAGCTATCATAATAAAGATAGTAAAGCTATCATAGGAGTCGAAGTCTTTCTATGAGCTGGACTAGCGTATTGCACAAAAGTTCACCCTGGATGTTATTCTCTGTTGGGAACCTTATTTAGCTGAATCTTCGTGTTCGAATCAATATCAGCGAACACCAACTTGGGTTCAATGTCTGCATCAGCCTTCCCATCAAAGTTATCAACGTGTTAGTTTAATCGAAATCAGTGATTTACTTTATTAAGATCGAGGATTTGGCTGCTGAAAAGACAAAAGTATGTTACTATGTAATATAGAACAAACAGGGCAAAAAAGCACTACGAAAACTTCACCACTATTTGAATAGTGGCATTTCTGATGTACCTAATTTCCCGATGTGTCCACTTCAAAATTCTGTTATATTGGCATACGAAAAATTTAGTGAAAGCACACTGAAGTTTCCAGTTTCTGTTAACAGATTTGTTTATCTAAGCATTTGGGCTATGATTATTAAAATATTTAAAAAAAATTAATTTCCCAAAAATGTCTGTTTATAAACGCAATAGCTGTTTGTGCGCATAAGATTTGCAGTTCATTAGGAAACAGCAAGTGTTTTATCATTCATACTGGTACACTGTTGTTTATTCTACTATCTTTATAAGCAAGTACAGTCACAAACGCAGGGTTAGATCTCCACATACGCTCTGAACGACTTAAGGTCAGTCACTCGCAAATTAAGCATTACGTTTATTAAAAAGGGATCTACCCTGCTTAAAAACTATGTCTCTCTAGGTGTACAATTGTACCTATCATAGCTTTTTTCCTTGTCTTCACGATGAAAGCCGTTTACCTCATTATACTACCTTTTTTTTTTAACAATTGTATATGTTTTTTAATATAAGGAAAGGAATAAAATTCTTAAAAGCTTTATTTAAAAAAAAAAACGTTTTGGAAAAAGAGAAAGCCTAGACTTAAAAAGTTCTACGTTTACATTGTCGGGTTGCGATATGCCTACCAAGAAACATAAAGCTCGTCAGCGGCACGTATAATATCGGCCATAAACAAACAACCCCGTCACTAAATGCGATTACAGAGCTGTCGTGCCATTCGTAGACTTGGACGTTACACTACTGACCAATGATTGAATAGTTTGCTAGACATATTGGAACGGTATTAGTCTTTCTCAGTATACCCAATTGTGTCTAGCTTTCGTTTTCGTGCCCGCCATGGGGTTGTACTAAGGTGTTTGCCCGCAACACTTTGAAACGCGTGAAGTTGTATAGACTAGAAATTAAGCATAAACGAATTTTGTTTCAAACTGGAAACCAACTGCCTGAAGCGTTACTCAACAGCAGTACCGGATGTAAAACTCGAAACATATAGGATTCCGCTTTCACCCTTGACTTCTACAGCTAAAGAACGTTGCCACTGTTCAATCGTATGAACACTTGAAGGGTCATAAGATAAATTCCTCTGACATCCACGAAGTCGAATCTTACCGTGCTCAATCCGCAATCACCGTGTGACTTACTAATCGTACAATTCGTTGAAAGGTCTCTGAGTAATTCTGTGAGTAATTCTGTCAACGCGGATAGAATAAAGACGTGAACCTATATCGCGATGACCTCTTTCATTTCATGCGTACCTTATTGCTTGTAGTTGTTTGAAAACACCTCTTGAGCTTCAATTTCAATTTTAGCTATGTAAAATGGCAGTAAATATAAAATGCGAGTCAAATATGCGCTATCGGTACATCTAGCTATCTTTTTCTTAGAGTTCTACCTAGTCTTTGAAACAGTTGCTCAAAATACTATGCCGAGCTTGACGAGTTTGTTCTAATTATCCTATAACTGTCGCAATATTGTTAATTACATTTCGGCTCGAGTTATCAAAGTAACTGATAAAGAAGAGTTCATACTTGAATATATTTATGGTCGCTACCATGTTCGTGTGACTAGCCGATGAACTCACCCGTCCACAAAACAATACCATTTTTAATGTTATTGATTTTAACGATAAGCATTGCGCATCTTTATTTTGGGGCATGGCTAATTGAATTGACATCTCGTTTATAAAGTTTAGAAGTTCTGAAGAAAATTCCTGATAATACGTTATACTACTTAGATATTCTTGCATCTTAGCGGACGCCTAGTAGTAGCAGTGCTAAGTTTTAGCAGCTTAAAACTTTGTAAGACTACTCGTTGTTAGCCAGTGAGTTGCCACCGCTAAGCGTAGCAAAATACCTAAGTTTGAAACCATTATTATCTGAATATTTTGAAACCGAATATTTTTCGTGTTTTACGGTCATTGTTTTAACAGTTAGGCACTACTTCAGATGCCTGGCATCCGGCAAAAAATATGTGTCTATGCCTGAATTTCAGCCTAGACCGTTGCGTGTCTTCAACTTAGACGAACGAACAAGTTACCCACCGCGATATCACATTAGTACCTGTGTGTAATAGGTCTAGTGATATTGCTGCTTGGAAAAGTGAATCGTTTTTCCGCAATCGTGACGAAAAGACAAAGCTGCACAACTATACTGTAACGGCTATGCCGTAACGACGATACTTATGATAGTGGAAGAATTGATCTTGCTGTCATATGTGGCTAAATTATAGCATTTATCATAAAAGAGACAAACGAGAAGGATTCAAATATTTCGGCCCTTCAAACGACGAATAGTTTGGTGTACCGTGTATATTAACGCGTATTAACGTTATTACGTGTATATTAATAAGAAGGGATAAAAGAATTGATAGCAAACATGTTGTCTTTATTTACACTTGTCTCGTCGACTTTTGAGATATTTTAAGAAAAAGCTTATTCAGCTTCAATCACATTGCAAGCTATATCTTCATTTGGTCACCATTTAGTGAAACGGTTATGTTTTCTTACCATCGTCATCATCACCATCACTATCCTTCTTTTTTCCTATTATTGTTATCATTAGTCCATAATTATCGTCTTCCAAAAAGTAAATAATAACATTATTTAATACGGTCGTGCTTCCCTTCTGTCGAAAGTGAACGTTGAGGCAATATTCGTTCTCGCTCAGACAACCTCATGTATTCTCCGTTAAACTAAATTGTTCCATATTTATATATTTGATGTCATCATTACCTGTTTAGTTCTCAAGAAGCTTTTTACGAAACTTCTGAAATGCCAATCTAGTGCACAACTACGTTAACGTAATGATTACCAACTAAGGATTCGAAAACGATAGTTGTCCTCTGAAATACGCAGTACAAATTTGAACGAATTAAACAGTTCCCGGATTTTTGTCTTGTACCGAAACACTCAAACAAAACCGAAGTTTTTGGTCTTCACAGCGAGTAACAGTTTTGATCGAAGGATGTGTTTCGACGAATAAATCGGAAGGTAAAGACGAGAAATACAGGTGTTAGCGCTGGGAAGATGCTGGTCGTCTGGTGGGCGTAATGTGATCGTCGGCATCGGCTGGAATCCTTCCTCCGACGCAGGTAACGCAGGAGAACCCGTCCAGAAGTAAACAAGATCTTGCCGTTCTCTAGAGGTCATTTTTTCCATGATGGACCAAAACCATTTTTTGAAACGCACCGTCCGTTCTGTGCTTTCTTTACCTTCATCGATGAAGCTCGTATAGGAGATGAGACTCTGTACGTTTACTTCCGGTACGCCGTTCAACAAAAGTCTAAGATCTTCCGCCGTTAATCCTTCAAGGCTATTGTTTAGTAGGACATCGAACACACCCGTTCGCAGCGCTTCGAGAGCTCGTTCCTGTGACTTAACCATACGGTATTCTGCGTACCGACGGACATAGTCGTAGACATTGTGTACAGTGACATGCGTATTTCGACCGTCAGGTATTAGCTCGACGGTGTCCCCACCTTCCTCCTGACCTAGATCGATCGTAAACGTCAGATCGAGGGCGGCGATTACCTCCTCTTTATTGTTATCTTTGTTATCCCCAGCTTCGAAGAGAATTTGACGCAAGCTTTCATACAACACAGGATCAAAAAACGCGAGATCGTGCCACCCAATTCGCCGATTTAGTATGTACTTCAACACATGACGACTTAGTGGGATTGGACACAGCTCATTCTGTAGTAGGCATAGGCCCATCACGCGTCCTATGTTTCTGAACGCGTTCAGTCGTTCCGGTGTACACTTGCCTTGGCGCGGAGAATAAAAACCGGTCTTACCAGGTTGATAGAAGAAAGGCGAATTGTCTTCACACGGCACCGCGTCCATGGGCTCGCCAAGCGCGCTCGATGTGCCAGCCTCGTTGAGATCCAACGGTTCCAGCTTGACAGCACTGTGATGGAAAATGGTAACCACAATATGAAACTGTTATTGCAAATTGCTGTTCAGTACATAAATATCAGTCCTTCTAACAGGGTTTCGAGCCGATATTATTACCTAGAACCCAAACTAAGTAGTCCTAAGCTGAATTTTATAGAACGAGGTCGTGTTCCGGGTTCTCTTTTTAGAAACTTACCGGGCTGCTGCCTTAAAAAAACCCTTTACCTTTAAGTAGACATGCAACCGGCTATGTCTTCCATACGTACCATTTGTTGGAAGCGATCAAGTCGACGCACTCGTCGACCCGCTGTTTGAGTGACTCTTCCGATGTTAGGAGAAGAATCAACTGAGTTGCGGACTGTTCAAGAAGCATGCCTGTGATCTTTGCTGCAAGAAGTGGTCGTAACGCTTGGACACGAGGGTACAGACGGGCTCCGAGCTGTTTACGATGTGGTGATAATTGGTCGTTTCCTTGGCTAGGTTCGCCAGAAGTGGCCATGGCGAACGCGGGAGCTTCGACTCGAAGCATCGACCCCGATGGGCCAACTGCGCGTGACGAGCCGCCGCTGGATCGTCCAGTTGCGGACGATTCCTTGTCCTTGTCGCGAGACTTTAGTCGCTGGATCAGGTCTGAAACCGAGCCTGAGATTACAGCGACTTTTCTTGGTATTTGTTGTTGTAGTTCTATAATTACGCTACCCTAGGCTCTCAGAAATTCTAAGAGTTGGTGATAGGCACAATTAACTTTGCTTCCTATTATTTTCTATGTACCCTATTATATATTTACATGTTATTATGTATTAGTATGTATGTATTCTATTAGGCATAAATTGGGGATATGCGCTTTACGTGACAACAGTAAGTTACGCTCACGTAACGCACGTCGAGAACTGTCGCGAACAGGTTAAAGTGACCTTCCTGTAGGACAACTACATAAAAACAATTCGCATGACATGAGAACAAGGGATTCCTTGTACTGACATCTCTAAGAGCAGAAAAAATCAAACGAGCTCCGGTATAGATTTCGAAGTCGCATAGGCTTACTCACTGTATTGTAATGTACGGTTTCCAGTTTGACAGCCCTCAAGATTAGGAATGTTATCGTTAGCTAGCACGGCTTCAGCAAACGACGCGTAAAATGAGCGTGCAACTCCTGATCCCTCACCAGGTTCGTCTCGGAAAATCACTTTAACTCTACTAATGGCGAGAGGAGGAGTGCCTCCCATTGAGCGGCGGCTGTTATTCGTGTACTGTTGGTTTAGTTCGCGGAACGTGAGTTGCAGAAGTGCGCCTCGTTCACGTTCCATTTTGGCCAGTGACAAATCTCGCTGCTGTGAACCGCGGAGCTTTTCCATGTCTCGACGGAAACGAGCTTCTTTGACAGGAAACCCGCCGAGCTCCGAAATGATGGAGCCAGGTTCGGCACCCACGTCATCAACGAACACCCTACCGAACAGCTCCAGCGTTAGATGCCAACGGCTCAGAAGCGCATCGTGGGGCTGGCCTTGCCCCTGCTGTCGCTGACTCCTTTCGTTGCCGGTGTTCTGTTGCCGTGCCCCTACAGTGACTCGCGGCCAACTGGCATCATCTTCCAAGGCCGTACGAAGCGAGGGCCTCAACTGGGCTGCTGAATCGCGTCGGTTATTTCCATCGCTTCCAGATGCAAATCTCGACGGTGGTCCAAACAGATCTAGTCGGGTAGCAGCTGGCGTGAGCAATTGCGGTCGTTCGGCTAGCGGCAGTGCTTCGGCAAGTGGCGTAGCAAACGGATCTGGAGGTGGTATACAACCCAAACAAAGAGTAGAGTCCGATCGTTGGAAGAAACTGTGTTTTCTCCCAGCGTGTACGGTCTGCTTGCCATTACTTTGAGAGTCGCCCGATGGCCTGTCGGTCGATGTTCCAAAAGGCTTCTCTTCCGTGTCCGTATCAACCATATCCTGTTCATTGTCCAACCAAGGGTCTAATGAGATCGATCCTTCCCGCATCACGTCACTAAGGTCGGTGCCTTCAGCACTGCTTGTTGACGATCCATTGTTTCCACAGCGCAAATAGTAAATCATTGAGTCGAAGACGTAACTGCCGAGCGCATAGAAAATATTAGTTGTAATAGCCATAACACCATCAGCGAAATGTAAAGGGTTGGCGTTACAAGACTAACCTATGTGTGTTACGCATACAGCCAAATTTCTTTCAAAAAATGTATTCATCGATACTTACGCGATATGCTTAAGGGATGCAACATCAATGATTGGCAACGTGTCCAAATGTTCTGACGATTGAGCTCGAAGTAAGGACAGCGTGTACGAGAGGAAATCTCTCCGTGCGGCTGATTCAATTTTGCTGCGACGACGCGACTCGCCGTTATCGCCTCCTGTTCGGGACGACCCCGCTCCTGAGTTTCGTGTTCCTTGTCCCGAAATGCCCTGACCACCAGCAGATGCTGCGCCTCCGGTGAGTCGCTTGTTGAGAGCGCATCCAAAGCGCAACTGTCCCTCTGTAGAATCCATAACGGTCATGAACCAGTTCCAGGTTGGTTTTAGAGCAGATTCGACTAGTTCGTAAAGGCTCGGCAAATGTTCTGGTGATAGCACCTCAGGAGGGACTTTGAGTAAGCCCGGAACTAAATAGCGAGCCCCTGTTGACTCATCGAGAACAGCTAGTAAGTCTGTAAGCTGACGAATCAACGCGCCGAAAGTACGAGCTAGCCCTACGTTTGTATTGGTGACAGAAGGCACCCCACCGTCGCCATGAACTCCGGCAGCGGCGGCAGCCGTGAGGGCGACAGCTGACGCCGACGAAGAAGCGGATGATGAATTCCCTGTAGACCGACGCAGAGAATTCGCGTCGATGTACACCAAACCATTTGCCAGTGGTACCGAAGCAGCTAGAAACAGCAAGTAAATCGTGTAGTCATTAGGCAATAATTATTGATCGCTAATTACTCGTTAAGTAAATCGCAAGTGTAACTGTTGACAAATGATAGTGCTTGCTTCTCTTAGTCATTTCTGACGACAACTGGTTTTCGTCGGCGATAATATTCATGCCAATTAATATGTGTAACTCTGATTGCTTCATGCTGTTAGCCCGATATATTTATCTATATATCACATTTTCGTCCAACAAGTAATTGTTACAACAGATATGCGACAATGCCAAAAATGGTTTGTACCAGAAGGTTGTAAATACTTACTAAGGATTGTATTTGTGGTACCAGTGGATGCTGATACTCCAGCTGCATAAACAAGTTCGGAGCGACTTCTGACAGCCCACTGAAGGTGAGGGGGCGCTAGGTACGTAGGAGAGTTGTTGTTGCGGCCCATCGAACCACTTGGACGTCTGCAAGATTTCAAAGAATCATACGTTAATTATAGAGATGCTTAACGTTCTTCCTATTTGTTGCTACATGAATGATCAAATATTATAACAAAAGATTGTTAAGTCTTATCTGAGAGAAGTTGAGAGACAAACAGAATTAACAGCGCATTGGTAACTGTAAAAACTATTAGACATCGATGCCGTAGCTCCAGTTTTTCTTAAGATTAAAAAATTATTGCAGCTTGAGGATTGGAGCATAGACAAATGCCTACCTCTCCAAGGGTTCGTCCGTGTGCTCCCCGTCATCATTGTCCTGCTCTTCTGTATCGCCTGCATCGCTATCTTCTTCACCCTCGGCTCCGGATGTCTCCCCTGTCGAGTCATCGTCTGAAAACGGACCGTGTTTTTCAAGGTAATTAAATCTACCTTCAAAAGCTTCAGATAATCACTTTTGGGATCAAGGATTAAATACTCAGAAAGCAGACCACAACAGTAACAGTTCACTACTCCCCAATAACATCCATGTAGTTAATCTGATAACACATAATGCAGACTGGTCAGATCAGCCGAAGTCCCAATGATTAACCTATAACTAGCCGCACCAATACTTCGTTCAATATACACAAGTCTGATTCGATAAAGGCGCAAGCACCCATTCATAACGATCTACAACTTGCCTGCTTCGTTTCCGGCCGGCGCCTGCCTGTCCTGGCTGCTCGAGTGATGACCTCCTCGAACCTCGGAGATGGACAACACCGACAAAGCGTCTTCATCACGTTCGCTCTCACTCTCCGAGTCGCTCTCCTGTGGGCCACCCGCGTCTCTTATTGGAGTTCCCGATCCACCGGCGCCAGAATGTGATGGTCCTGCCGAATTTGAAGAGCCCGGCGCTGCGCCCAACGATGAAGGCAGGGAACGTGGCGGTAAGCCTGATCGCTGTCTATTCGAAACCGCAGGATCACTAGACTCGTCCTGTTCAGCACTACTTAGATTGCGAAGGTCGCCAGCTCCTTGCCCCGATAGATCATCAGCAAGCGGCGCCGTACTATTAAGTACAGGCGGATCAACAAGGAAAAGTTCCTCACTGCCATTGATGGCGTCTAAACACGTGGCTAGTAATGAGAAATGTGCGGTGGGTCGCGCGACGCCCAGTCGTACAGGTGTCATCAGCGATACCGCCGCGTCGACTAATTCTCGGATCGACAGAGGCAGCAAGGCCTGGAAGACGCGTTTGCATTTGAGAATTGGTTGTGACGAAGCGCCAGACAAGCTGAACATGACCGGTCTAGACTTCCGCCGATTGGGATTCGGCGACATCTCAGCAGCCAGAACAGTAAAGAGACGCACAACTGAGCGAACGAAACGGACCGCCACGACACGGGATTCTGTCGGTGGTGGTCCAACGCTGGAGCCGGAAGACGTCGACGGTCCAGGTTGACACAATGTCACCACCGCTGCCGCTGAACTCCCCGAATCGCGATCGTGGTACATTTGTTGGATGAGCGTAGCCAGGAGAGTATCTAGCATTTCCATTGAGCATTTGACGAGAAGGCTTTGCACAAACTTATCAAGAAGGGTGGCGCCGGCTTGTGCTGTTAGGGGGCCTTCTTCAGAGGTGCTCGTTTGTAAACGGTGATCACCAGCCATCAAAGCAGCACGTACAGCTGGCCAGTCTCGTAACATGCGATCCAAAGCACGGCGTGCGAATTTCGGAGGATCGAGATCATGGTCCGGCATGTCATGATTGCCGCCGCTAGACTCTGCCCCGGTACCCGTCACCTTGCGTGGGGGCTGATTACGCGATCGAGATGGACGATATTGACGTTGCTCTACACTTTGCCGGCCAACCGTTTGCACAAGGAATAGTAAAATCGTTTCGCCTCTGTAAAAGGCAAGAATAAACGAGGAACACTATCAGCATCGAAGATTTATCACATGAAGTCCAGGTTAGTTGAACTGCAGTTTTCCACAACAGTTTCGCAGCAAGTAAGCGCTTTACTTCAATTACCTTTATGCTAATTTGGATAGAAATGTTACAGTACAACGGATCTCGTTGACTCACAGCCGAAGCTATTTCAGTGAAAATGGCGTTTCTAAATACTTGATTATCCTCGTACTTACTTTCCGTTCGGTAGCGTAGCAAGATCGGTTTCATGAATGAGTCTGTTGAGAAGCTGCACACGGGCTTGTTGGCTTCCCTGAACAAGCGCTCGGCAGCGACATTTTTCCCAGCAGTCACAGTACGCCGTAGGAGATGCACGTTTTAGTTTGCAGTCGTGGCCACGGTGACATACGCGAGCGCATTCCGAACAGCAACATAGGGTTCCAGTTAAACCGCAGGTGCGACACTCGAAAATGCTTTGCGTAATGTGTTGTGCCCCTGTCCAAGTAAAAGAGCAGGTATCGTTGGAGCAGAGGACATGCAATGGCGAGTCTTCGGCCGGTGCATCCACGGGATAGATCATCTGCCGTAGAGCTACACGGGAATTTTCGCTGCACCTGATGTGAGATCATTTAACATGGATTTATAAGTGATTTTGCCAAATACCTAAATTTACAGTTGGCATATATGCACTTCGATTATAATGACTTCATTTGAGAATTTTTTGTTTATAATTATCGAGGAAGAGAATTCACATTGACCTAACATGTGCAATTAGCATCGGATATAAAATTCGTCAATATTTGTATTTGACACCTAAAAGCGCTTTGCCCTACGTTTTAATTCGCGTAAATTAAACAATGTCTACGAAAATATGCCACTAATATATTGCGTTACAAAAAAATACTCTACTCGCTAGCATTAGTATATTTTTTCCCAAGAAACTAACCTTTGGGCAGCATCTAACAAAAGTAGAGCCGCATGGTATGCCCTGCAGGAAACAGCAGTCATGAATGGTGTTTGACCAGTTGCGTCACGAGCGCATAAAAGTTCATGTAAATGAGGACGTAACACCGATGCTTGCAAAAGCGCTAATAAAGGCGCAATTCCTCGCTGGCTTTTAGCAAGTTCAAGAGCTCCGGCGTGGGCGGCTGAACCAGCTCCTTGTCCAGCAACACCTAATTCACCGACTCCGATACCAACGCCAGAGCCCACTCCGTGGCCGAGACCATCAGTGGCGTGATGGCCCAGTGGATGTCCGTCCGCAACATGGACGCCATCTTCGTTCGGACCCCACGACACCCGCGCACTTGACCCCAAGTGGAATTCATTATCAGAATCTTGTATACCGCCTCCACCAACACCGCCGGCAAGATCTGCCGGTTCTCCGTGAGCGCGTCGCATCATCTCTGACAGCGAAATGCTGAAACATCGTTTAGACGATCTAAGTGAACACACACGTACATGTTTTTTTAAAACTACGTCGTTTTTAAGCAAGCATAGATAATGTCCTTTAGCGCACGACTAGTATTTGACGTGCGTGATACTGTGATAAGACAAATGTAACATTTACAAAACGGAGGAGAAGTTGCAGAATTACTAAGTCCTTTGTAGCTGTGACTAAATACGCAAGTGAATCCTATTTAATAAAAGCAATAATGAGTGCTGAGACTTTGATGGCATTCTTGCATAACTTACTTCCTGCTGTTTAACGGTTGGTTGTTTCCCGTAGCGCCCGACGATGTCTGTAGGAGATCGAGAGCATCGTACGGCGCCTGCTCCCCATCGTTGCTTTTGTTCGATGTAGGTACGGACACGCTGACAGCAGCATGCAGAATATTGCGATTACCATCACAGCGTTCGCTGAGGATAGCTCGAAGAGCAGACACGTCTCCTTCAGAATCCATGTCCCGTTTCGCATTACTCAACAGCTGGCATACTGCTTCTGCATTACCCTTAAAGATGGCTGACATCACCGTTTGTGGTTCAAGCAGAAGCGTAATTACTGCCACTTGGCTTTTCTGGTTGTGAGCGACGTCGCGCAACGCTTGCAGACCCATTCCCATAGCACGAACGGGAGGTAGATTAAGCCAGACCGGATCGCGGATGGCCGCTACACAATCGTGAGCCAAAGGGAACAGGCAGGCGTTCCCGTCACGTAACAATGACAATGATTCATTTTCACCATTAACACTCAATGCCACCTGACCAACATCGGCAGCGAGGAAACTAGCTGTATGTATCGGGAAGGCAGCGTCTTGCTCAGCACGACCCGTAGCTACATTGTGGACGCAGTAACGCAGTTGATTTGACTTGCGACCTCGAACAACGACATGAATACCACGAGGATCAACTGCCATCGAAAGGATTTGCACGGCGTTATCTGGGAACGCGACCCGTTTTGGCGTTTTCTGCAAACAGTCAAGGGTGCGTGTCGAAGCTGCTGAACCCCCTCCTCGAACGACCTGTACCTCATCTTTGCGCATCAAACGACAGTCCGACAAGGGGTCGTCTTTGCCATCACCACTAGTCTTGTCGCGGTCTCCGCCACCAGAATTGCCCTCTTTTGACGGGAATTTCACAGCGACATAGAGTCCGTCCACTTTGACTACTCGACCAATCGGCACGTTCTTGACGTCTTCTACAAACACGACGTCTTTCAGTGCCCATTCTTCTTCTTCTGTCCTGTCGCAATCATCTGCCCGGGCGGGTTTTTTACGCTCTGTGCAGGATACGAAAATGATAAAATTAGAGCTAGTAATAAACCTACGATAAGAGATGAGATTACTTGTGGTTCATTGAATTAGAATATGATAAGAAGTTAGACATTCACCGAATAAAAATCTTATGTAAAAGCCTGTTTGAAATCGAAGGTTACAAGTTCTGTGATTACAATGCAGTCCAAGAGACCTTTTAGATATTAAAGAATTGTCACGTACTGTGCGACATCGGGCTGTGCGGCGATGGCTCACTGCAGGTTGATGAAGCTGGCGATGGAGGGGGTGGCATTTCGGTGCGATCACTACCCCCAACATCGGCAGGAGACTGGCTGCTCTGACGTTCTGAGGGACCCCCTCCACTGGTACTTCCGCTTATAGGCGGTGCTTTCGGCGCGATTATTTTGAACTGACATGAGTCAGGTAGATTCCAAGCGGCGGCCAGCAATTGACCAACCCTTGGTTGTCCGTTGGCGGTCGTAAAAGCCAGCGCTCCTGGGTGATATACTGGACTATAACGCATACAGACCTGAGCATCGACGGCGATCTCGGCGCCGTGCCCAGCAGATGCACCTTTACTTTGCTTTGAACGTTGACACATCCGTTCCCAGATCTTTTTTCGTTGGCTAAATGGCAATACACCCCACCAGTAGATACCGCCGCTCTCCAGGCGAACGCACGAATACAATGAGCAAACGTGAATAGATAAAATTCGCTCTCCCTGGAACTCGTTGAATAATGTTGCCTGTTGTTCCAAACGGAAGGCCACTGGTCCTAAACTTTCGTCGACGAAAGTTGCCACTTTTCCCGATTCCGTCACCACGGAAGCTCTTGCACATCTGCCATCAAGCATCGATATTCGCTCGTGTAACAAATTGAGGGTGATGGTTTTCGGATGAAATACGATTGTGTTCATATCACCTCGAAACGGTTCACAGCTCCACCATCGCCACTGATGCAGTTGTCCTGTTGTGCTAAGAGCACACAGCTCTGAATACAGAGAAATGATATGGACGAATTTTGTGTTGCCAGGCCAAAACTCCACGTCTTCGCTGATCCATACGGGATTCTTGGCTTTTTTACTAGCCCCAGGGCCTCCGGCAGCGCTTAAGTCAGCACTGTCACTGCTAGAGTCTTTGAGAGCTGAATCTAACCACTTCCGTGAAGATCCGCCACCCGAGCCCATCTGTCTACTTTCTCGATTCGCTCGAAGAAACGGATTATTGTGGTTGTCTCCTCCCGCTGAACCCTTCGAGGAACTTCCACGCGTGCCACGTCGACTAAAACCTGCTGAAGAACCAGGAGATCCAAACATATCTTCGGAAAACATGGCATCTGGGTCGATAATCACAGAAGGATGATGGCCGGGATGAACTCCGTGGTGCGCGGGATGCTGATGCTCCTGATGACCCCCCATCGCTCCACCTGCATCCAATAACGACATCAGGTCCTCACTGACAAAACTCTCCCCGCCAGCTCCATCTTCATTCATTGATGCATCCTCGCCCTCCTCGTCGTCTCGGGACAAAAGATTGTTGACAGCCAAGTTCACGTCCAGATTCTGTAACATGTGAGAACAATTTATTGAACATTTAGTTTATTCCCAATCCCAAGTAATCAGGTAGCAACGATTCCATTTTTTTAATGAAACCTGATGCGATTGGTAAAAGCCTTCTCTATGAGTTAACCGATATGAGGACTGTAATAAAATAATAAATGGTTATGCTGAACGCCCTCATATTATTTCATGCAGTCAAAAAGAAACAAACGAATAAGTACGAAATATACTTTATTATATGGAATTGTCGACGCGGTGGCTTAAGTGACTAAGCTTTTGGTTGAAAGAAATCCAGGATCGCTTCACAACATGTGTGAATAAAAAAAATTATATAGGAACTGCTCATAGCGTACCGTTCTCTGCAGTTCGCGGATAATTAGGTGACGGCTCTTGCCTTGAAGTACAACCTGTGCCTGAGTGACCAGCTCCTCAGGCACGTAAGTTGCTGGCACCACTGAACGGCTGCCCATCACCATTCGGCCGGAAGAGCCAGGTCTATAGCCGCCCGTCGATATGCGGGCCGTGCGTTTCACTTTTGACGAGCCCGATGAAGCTGCACCACTAGCCGAATTGCCTCCGCCGGCAGCCTGTGAATTTGACCTGCGGTAAGGAACATCAAATACATTTAGAACACAACAAAGCATTTATTTAGCATTGTTTGACAAATTATCTGCTTTTTTTTCTGCAAATTAAAGATTACACTGATAGTTGTCCCAAGCTGGCTTCGTGAGGTAGGTGAGATATCTATACATAAAGTTGCAAATAATACTTTTTTAATATTCTATGAAATGTGCTTGAATTTGTTCTGTGAAAATATAATCATATAGATCATTACTGGCGCTTTAATCATCACCACTGTTGCAACTATCAAGTTTTATGTAATGGGCTACAATACTTGTATAAATGCTCTTAAGGACATCACAGATAACTTTAATCAATTTGTTCTATCTGGTTACTTGTCAGCTACCTAAAATGGCTCAACAGATTTCGTACTTGAGAAACATCTTTTATAAATGGTGCTAGCATTGACGGAAAAGTACATAAAACTGAATTCCAACCCTGAATTTAGAGCAACAACACTTACCCTTTATTCGATCCATTGTTATTGCCTCCACCTGGGGCACCGTCGCTTGGACCTTTACTAAGGTCGAGACTGTCGGAAAGCAACGAATAGGCCACACGACATACGCGTCCATCATCAAGCAGAAAGCCAAGATGCGACGGTCCTACGACGCATTGTACGACCGAGCAGGACGAAAATTTGTGCAAAAATGATGGCGGCGAATACGCTGAACGACGAAGCTTATCGGCAACCTCCTTTAATCTGCGGAACATTAAAAATAATATAATAGTAATAAAATTAGCGAACGTCTATATCTATTCTGTTTGAATGTTGAAAATGTTTCACGTTCGAAACACGTGACCAATTTCTTTTATGAAAATATCTACCGCGTGCAGTGAGATCATAGGATGATTTGGAAAGCTTAGCGACATCAGTATTACATTTGATGCAAATCCCAGTAATAACCGAGGACCAAAAAATACTGGCTACTTTCGTATGTAGCCATGTAGATACCTCATGAATATTCAATAAATAAGTTTACAGCAAAAGCATTTAATAATTCTTAAAGCCCCTCCAGGCTTTTCCTGACGATCAACGGTAGCCACACATTTTTGTACATTAGGTAACAAAAGGTCTATGTTGGATCAAAAGCTATTAACTGAGAGTTTACATCACACCCTTGACTCTATCAAACATTAAAGCATAGCTAGGCACAAGGTAACCTGTAGTTTTTATCGAACACCAGTTCTTTTTCACACCGATGCATTCAATGAATCAGAATGTGACCACGAATGCTACACGAACACTAATGAAAATAAAATTAACTGATAACTTAATGATACAAAAAAAATATAAGCAATGAAACTTCCTCATTCTGCGCAATATCGTCGCCCAATAATAGACAGATCAGCGTCTTTTCGATATAGGCATGCTTACTTGAAACGACTAATGTTACACTATTACGCACACATCTATATATATATATATATATTGTAAATTAACTCTGGGTTTCCCCGTGGAAAGATGCGCTAGAGTAATTTCGTATAGCCTTAGGATTGTTATCATTGATTCAAATTTCCATCAAATCAACTTTATGTTATACGTAGTTATTAAACAAATGTCTGAACAGGTACACTATACATCGAAATGTTGGAATAAGCAATAACTGAACATTAGAATCACAAGGACGTTGCGCTGATTTCATGAAGTATCATGAGCAATTGCCGCTTATCTAAATTCCGTAATACAGTTTGATTTTGTACCGACTCAAAAACCTATTCAGTCGCCGTGGAAAAGGGCCAAGTGAATCAGTCACTTCTATTTCTCTCATTCCCTGACAGTTTATAAAAAAAAACCCGATTCGTTGCAATGATACATGGAAATAACGAGTTTAGGACGTCTCCATAGACGGCTCCATCAGATCAAACTACTATACCCTAATTTACTTCCCAACCCGTAACAAACAGGTCTATCCGCACCTCGCACATGAGCTCGTGTATTCCGACCAAACATACATTTACAAACTCGACATAGGGGTTTTCGATTTTTCGAAAAACAACTCTGCTAATTCAAAATAGTCATATCAACAATTGAGCTCCAATTACAGAGACGGAAAGGCGATCCGGAATACTATCCTTCTCCCTGGCATTTATTGCCGCTAGGGCGACGTCACACCCGAAACGAGTTGCACCTAAGCCTAGGCAGTATAATGGTCCGCGAAGAAGAAACGCACGCAAAATTTCATCCACCATCCAATGGGCTCATGGCGATAGAAACTTGTTGGTAGATGTCAAACAAGTATAGATATAGGAACGCCATACTCTTATCCCGTACCATTAGAATCCAAGAATGTCCACACAAATGGTGTAGTTACATATCGCCGCGGTGAAAACATAACCATCAGCGAGCCTCCGAGTAAGAACAACCGGGGAAGGCAATATTAGGCAAGCACATGGCGGATGCGTATATTCTTTCGGAATACGCCTAGCTGGTAAGCCTTGCATAGTTCATGGATTTGTTTCTCGGAAAAAAACGTCCGGGCTACGACAGCTTAAACGTTCGTGTTTTCGTTATATCCATTCTCCTGAGTGAGTTCATGACCATTCGAGAGCTAGGCACTTGCAAACAGCGGTACAACAACTCGTGCTAGCTTACCTGTCGTTTAGTTGATCTTCTGTTCCTGGTAACGGGAAGGCAATAAAATGCAGAGTAGACATCTCGGCGGCGACGGTGTACAAAACGGCAAATCTCACATAGCCGTAACAACACACATCTTCAAGAGACAAGTCGTCCCGACACACCACCAAGCAAGCACTTTATTATAGTTAGCAGACACCAGAAGTAGCAGGCGGAGCATTTCGTGTATACGAACAAAAACGCCGCTTCGCCGACACTGCTTCGAAATCAGCGCACACGAGGATTTCGTCGTCGGCTCGAGCCGCAATTCGTGTAAGAAGCGCGCTTTCCCAGCGGTCCAATATTGTTGGCTGGTTTTTCCCATTGGCTCAAAATGCACAATCGTTTTGCCAGCTGACCAACCTTCTTCTTCGCGCGAACATCTATCTCCTGAGACGATGATTGAAATCATTTCATCGACGGTCGGGGCTGATTCGAGGCACCGCCGCGTTCGTATTGGGGGGGGGGGGAGACCTAATGGAAAAATAGGCGAAGAGGGGACCAGCCAGCTAACTAATCCATAGATATGAGTGGTGGCAAGAGTACGGTAAGATATAACAAAAAAAAAAAGAACAAAGAAATTACAGTTCTGCTGTGGTTTGGACAAGTCAAGATACAAACGAAGAGGGTTTAAGTGCAGTGGAGCCGATTTTCGTCGTTGTGGTGAAAAAGTCGATCTAGTTGAGATACATCAAAAGGATGCGAAAGTAGAAGATGACAACGTCACGTAGACGGACATTCTAATATGGCTGTGATGATGCTGTTGTATCAACAAAAATTTGTGTTCACCGACGGCAGAATCAAGGATGAAGGCACTGATTAAATTGCATAAGTAGTACAAGTAACAGTAGGCAGGAGCGCGCGATTCCACCATGGTCGTCATTTGCCACTGAAAACTTAAGCATTGAAATGTAACCTAAGTTAACAGTTAAGGGTGACAATGCGTGTTTGCAAATTGACGCAAAATGACGTCCCATTATCCAGTAATTGTAATAACGGCACATGACGTTATCATCGATGACGGCAGAGTTATGAACATAATATTTACTTCATATGGTAAGAAGTACTTATAAAAATAAAAGTTTATATACTGAAGAGATGACAGAGGAATTTGTCTGTTTGAAAATGCTGGCACGTGTACTATCCATTGCGTATCCGTACTTGTTTCTATCAGATCTGCGCTTAATAGCTACTACGTTGTTCCTGATAGTTTTGTTTGTATTTTTTTTTGATAGGGCTGAGCGAATGAATTGTGGTTCAATAGTTTTTAATCTTCTTATTGAAGTGGTAAACGTATTGCTCATAGCATAATTTTATTTGGTAGGGCGTTTCAGTGAAAAATAAAAACCATGAAGTTTCATTTCTTGTTTGGGTTTTTGATCGAACCGTAACGGGTCAATGTGACATATCAATATATTATGGTTGTTACTGTGTGTGCTTGATAGATTCTAGCTTGCACCAAACGCTAAATGCCGATTTAAAAGAGGCTCAACGACGTCTCTGATTTCCTTTTAATAGATTTTGAAAATAATTACCAAAGTATTGACTGTCCGCCGTAGGGTCCACCAAGTGATCGTTACAATAGGTGTAGTATCAGCTTTTCTAAATTTTCACTGAAGTGTCAAGCTTACTAACGATGAGTAATTGCGTTCCCGAAATCTTTTCTCCTCATCATCATATATTCCGGCAAGAGAGAAAAACCATTGTAATTTAGATAGTATTTACCCTCTTGTTCGCACCTAAGGAGCGACATCAATTGATAGAATGACTATTCGATTTGAAAGCAGTAAAAGCAACGGATTTTGCAGAACGTCATATTTGTTCAAGCTTTTTCTAATTGATATGAAACTGTTGCAATAGACAAATAAAGAATAAGCATTAAATTCTCACTATTGCAGCTCTATGGACTGGAAATGTGCCTTTTTCGTGCAAAGCAATTTTTTTCCTAATTGCTGTAACATATACCGATTTTGTCTCTTCTTCCATCTTTAACTATTCTATATATACGGATATATACACTGTTGCTCTCTCTTATCATAGAAAGCAACAGGAAAGATATAAAAGAATTTTTCAAACATAACACCTTTTTCGCGCAATAGTAGTACACGATAAAGTAAAGGCAGTGTTAACAATGCTCTGCAGTCGTTATTAATTTATTTAAATTGTTATTTCATATTTTTTCGCGACAATATCCAATAACATGACTGCGACATGAAATTGAGTAGCCCTCAGCTATGGTAGCTGCTGTATTGATGCTAGTGTTGCTGTTGTGGAAATATCTAACGTAGCGTAGTGTAAGGAAAGTTCAACAAAGCTTAGCTCTTTCATGTTTGTGCATGTTTGCCCGTGAATTTATACTTCAATATAAGCCTATTTTTTTTTACAAAATCTTATTATTTTAGCATGAGCAAGTTTAAATCTAATTTTAGGTCAGTGCTATTAAGCGTACATATAAAGAATCTCCATGGGTTAAAGGAATAAGTGTTGTAGCTAATTCTAGATAATCGTTAAAACGTATCTTTCTTGGTTACGCTTTGCGTAATACTATGATTTTTCAGGCAGTCGATAAATACGTACACTATAGATGGATTGAAACAGCACCGATTTGAACTTACGTGGAGATTAGCAGCGACCTGATGTGTCTGCAATCGTTCATTGTTTCTTCTCCGTACCCGCTGTTCCTGGGTACATTCCTCGTATTAAGTAACCGTAGATATTGCCGCTAGGTATTGAACGGCTTAAATTTTACGTACGTATTTTACATCGAAAGCCTTAATTGGAAAACCTAGGGAAAAAATGAGTCGGAGTGCTTCATCAGTGCAGTTAGCTCTATGAGCCGAGTATTACTTATGCATGCTAAGCAGGCAACAACCGAACAGTGCATCGATCCGCATTTTGAAACATATTTGGTGGCACTGAAATATAGTACCTACCTGTATGTCTTTACCATTTTTATCGGCAAAAGCTCCTGAGCACGTCGGCTTTTACAGCCAAATCTGCAAGTCTTTAATCTTACCGGCTGTCAAGGCTCTTAAAGACGATATTCTACGCGGTCTTGTTTCGAAATTTAATCTAAGAACAATTTAGAGATACGTCGATGTATCATGTAATGCTACTTTTTATAAATGGTATCACTTGATGAAAATTTTGACGTACTATTAGAAAATGATTATTAATAATTTAGAAACAGTCAAATAGTTAACCGCAGCTTTATCGCTTCGAAGTTCAGAGACATTTAGACATATAACCGACCAAGCGTTTTATTTATTTAAAAAAATAGCAATTTTTGGTAAATCGTAAACCTACGGTGCTTTTAAGTAATACAGCAGCGGTCAAAGCTTGCAAAGGAAGAATTGTAAGGCATTTAATTTTTCAGGCAAATTAAGCCTCGCAGAGGTAATAGAGCGATTTGTTTCTTACTCATAAAAAGCGTTACTTAGAGTACATTATTGCCGATATAAATATCAAAGCCAACTTTGAACTCGATCACGCTGCTGAGCACGTGAGTGGGCTTGTCAGAGGTTGCAAAACGTTTGTATCTTTTAAATTTAGAGCGGCGCGTTCCTTCAAATGATTTGAATATTATTGCCGGTAACTCCGACATTGGAATCGAGCCATTGGGATTTCTGTAAATACTTCCGTTGAAATCGATCAGATTGCCTGTACAGATCAGTCTATTCCGCCCGGATTTTTTTGTCTTGCAAACTCTGTGAATCTATAAAACTCAATACGAATATTTATCTCCGCCAGATTTGTTTGGTAACGTTACCGCTTAGTCAGTTACTTGCTGACCAGCTAAAAATGTAGAGCTAAAAACCTAATATTATTTAAAATAGTATTTGCATTTTCTGTAGTTAGGTATACCGTAGCGAAGTGGCATATCGAAAAGCAATTTCGTCGTGTTTTGAAATGTCCATTTTGTTACTAAGCTTGCTCGCATAGCCGAAACTCGAAGGTGGAAGACTTTTAGTTTTAGAAAATATCCGCGGTAGAGTGGCTAGTGCTTTAATCTGTAGCTGCGAAGGGTAGCGTATTTATGCAATATCAAGTTATACCGGTGTCGGCCTACCGTGGAGACATCCTGCCCCTTACCTTTAATTTTAATCATTAAATTCAAACTCAACAGAGTAAATGATAATGTTTCGTTAAGTCCTTACTGTTCCTTTCGAGTGTTAAGTACGTGAGCGGCTTCGACATGTGTTGCCGTTTAGATTTTCAGCGGATATAAATAATTATCTGCGAGATATAATTATTAAGATGCTTGGGACATGTACTCCATCCCATAGTAGCAGATACAAATGGTATTCTGCTCAGCTTCTTTTTTACTACCGACAAATCATCCAAATTCATTACCCATTAACAGTTAATATATTTACAAATTCTTAGACAAATCGATATAGATATCTATGAATATCTATAAAAAATATGTAGCAAATAGCCATACATTTTTTAATTTGTGGTCGCTATTCTCACGTTGCGTTGGTAGCTATAGTAACCCGATTCCCCTTAGCTGACACGTGATTAATAATTTCGTAAGGTAAATATTGACGAATGTACATTGTTGACCCTTAGCAACATTTTTGAAACATGCATACGCCTAGCAGACCCATGGTTACCGTTGTACGATGCCATGGCTTGTACATACTCTGCTACGTGAAGAATAGATCAGTCTGCCAAAATGAACTTTACCATTTAGTCAGGGTTCTTTCTGCATTGGTCAGACTCAATTTGTTTCCATGTTACGGATGAATTCAATGCTAGTTAATTCGCACCGTCGCCACTGACCGATACGCCGATATCTATTACCATCTGTACTCAAAGTAGAAGGCTTCCTTGATTGTTGACTTGATTGAGAGTTGACTAAGGGTACATTTCAGAAATAAGGAGATTCTGTACTAGAGAGCGCTTATGAGCCACGCAGCTAGCCGACAGATTTGAGCCTTATCTTCTTGTAAATGTTGCTATTAAACCTCAACCTATAGTGTTCCACTGATTTAACCCAGTTCCATGAAAGTAGATTTGCAACAGCAACCATCCGATGGATGTCCAACGTGCGCGTGATTACCTGGCCTTTTTTGGAGAACAGACGAACATTTTGCTTACCAGCTGCCGGTAATACACACCTCTCGTTTTATGAGCTAAGTTAGCTCATGCCTATGCTGCATCATAAAGTCATGCCGAGTGATCGGTACAATGCTGTTGTTTTTACATAATTAGATCCAAACAGAACATAATTAGATCATTATTTTGGTATTACTAAATATTGTGAGCAAATCTGCAAAGCTGGAATCGTTCGCACTTTCTAAATTGGAAGGAGCCGTCAGCAGTTGTCGCGCAATTCATGTCATCACAAACAATACGACATGACGTCAGCTCGCCGTTCGTTCTAGTGCAGCTGAATCCACGGGTATATTCCATGAGATGGTAGAATCCCGTGTATTTCCGTCAAAAAACGTCAGCTATACTCAGCTTCAGGGATGAGCTAGCGAAAGGGCTCGGTGGAAATTTACATACCAAGAACTACTTTCTTCATCGAGGATTACCGCTGCCTAAAGTAAAAGGAACTACCATGTCAATATTGACAGTAGTACAAATCGCAGCCATTAAAGTGAACATTAAGCGAAGCAGTAAACAGAAAATATTGTTAGCCTTTTGACGTACTATTTGTATGATTTTGTTTAGACGAAAGCAACTTACTAACATTTGCTATTCCGCTAGACTAGGCTGATGTTGCCTCACGACGGCCGTTGCGGCCGAGATTGTCTCTCCTAAAGCCGGTGCCTATTTGTCCTAGCCCCTAAATCCATCGTGGTCCAGCTAAGTCAACAAGATAGACCTGCGTGAGTGCACGCTTGTGTACCTTTCGGAAGTTGAATGGACTAGGAATGAAGTCCCGCAAAATGCCATTTTTTTACACTAAATCATAAGAGGAAACGTAAGAACAACAAAGCAAAACATGAATCACACTCAGAAAAACAACGAATACATGACCGTAGCTGAAGACTGTGATATTCCTGTACATTGTGTGTTGTGCAGTGCCGATGCGGGCTTCGGCGTATTATATTCTGCCTGATTATCAAATGGCGATTCAATTAAATATTTTTCGTCGATTTGAAAAGGAGCAAGCGCCGATTGTTTTAGAACAACTAACTACACCGCTCCGCTCTGGGTACTTCTCCAGCAAGTGGTTTGGGAAGTAACAGCAATAATTAGAAAAGCTGTTGCACTGACTTTTTTTTATTAGTGTAACCGTTTGAGAAATTCGAATCAACCTGCTTAAAAGAAATGACGATTAAATTATTTCCGCAGCAGGCGAATGTCTCTTGTTCATTATGAACATTATTCAACTCCTAGAAAACTGGAATTTGTGACACGGATAAATTAATGTACATTTCAGGCTAAGACCTTGCTTTATCATGACACTAGACGTCAGCAGCGAGCTGACCATTGATGATACTAGCTTTAGCTAAGTTAAATAGCATTCACTTAACTAAATCTAGCTAAGTTAAATAGTATTTATTTAGTATTAACTAAATTAGCCAACCTTTATTTATCTAATTTACTCAACTAAATTTCTTATCTTACTAACGGCTCATTCAATTTTCTCTTCTTGCGCTTGTCTTTGTTCATTGCCTATTCCAGACATTACTTTCAAAGATTATCAACAATGCTTCTGTAACACGCAGACTTAACATGGAGCCTATTATTTCCGATGCTGCGATAGAACCTGCTGATCCTTTCACCATGAATGAATCAAACTCCATTGAGCCGACTGAAGATGAATGGGTTCTATACGAACAGAGAATGAGGAGAAAGTTGCGATTCTTTTTAATGAACCCCATTGAAAAATTCCAGGCGAAAGGTCGTCTACCGTGGAAACTGGTCTTGCAAGTCGTAAAGATCATTGTTGTCACACTGCAGCTCGTGCTTTTCGGTTATGACAGCTACGCGTTTCAACGGCAACATCGGGACACGAATATAGCCTTGGACCACATGTTCCTCGAAGATTGGACAGCTGCTAGAGAGGTAGCCTCGTATCCGCCATCCGCAGGCCCCTACGCCGTCTACACGAAGAAAGACTTTTACAGGCATCTCGATACAGTTGTTAGACGCTACACAAATGTTACGAAGACAGCAGTCGCCCCCCTGGGCTACGATACCAAAGATGGCGAACTGGGCAACTTGACCTTTTGCAAAACGCAATACGGACTAAGACATATGACGCCGTATAATGAAATTCTGATCTTTGATAACATCCAGCAGACGGAATGCCTTACGGTCGAGATGCTGTGGAAGAAGAATGACAAACAATGGCAGAACTTTTCAATGAAGGACTATGCAGAGAAGAACAATTTTAGTTTAGAGTTTGAGCGCCTCATCCAGGCGAATGTTATGTTTGCCCTAAAGACGGTTTACCTAAAAAGTATGAGTCCATTCGATCTGCCCGAATGCTACAAATACGACGTGAACGTTAAGTATAATAACGCGGCGCATGATGGTCAGATTTTAATCACGCTGATGACCGCTAGTACAAAGCTGAACTGTCAGACCAATATACATTATGAAGCAACAAGCGAAGCGGAAATTATTTTCCGTCAGTTCATGAACGGCATCGTCATTCTCCTCTGTTCTAGTTCGTTAGTACTGTGTTTCCGATCGCTTTTACGGGGCCAAGCTTTGCGGTCACAAACAGAGGTGTTTTTTTGGCAGAAAAACCGTACCGCATTGACGTGGAGTGACAAGCTTGATTTTGTGGACTTTTGGTACGTTATGATTATTACCAATGACGTGCTCATTATTATAGGGTCCCTAATCAAGATACAACTTGAACAGCGCTTGATCGATGGGACCCAATATAATTTCTGCAGCACTCTATTGGGTTTCGGCAATCTGCTGGTATGGGCGGGTGTTTTACGTTACCTTGGCTTCTTCCAAAAGTATAATATTCTCATTCTGACAATGAAACGAGCCACACCAAACATTCTGCGTTTCCTGTTGTGCGCTATACTCTTATATATGGGATTCTGTTTCTGTGGATGGGTGGTACTTGGTCCGCATAACATCAAATTTCGGTCGCTTAGTTCAACGTCAGAATGTCTCTTCGCTCTGATGAACGGCGATGATATTTTTGCGACGTTCGCTATTATGGGAGAAAGCACTGGTGTGATATGGTGGTTTTCTCGAATTTATCTCTACATGTTCCTCATTCTGTTCATATATTGTGTGATTTCGTTGTTTCTTTCAGTCATTATGGACTCTTATGAAACGATACGGGAATCATATGATCAGGATGCTTATCCATCACATCTATGGAAATTCATCAATAAGAAGGATACACTGAATAAACATAAAGGTCAAAATCAGGATGACGAACGGAAGTTCTAAAATGGGCCATCCGAATTCTTGGAGCCAGCCTCACTACATCTCAATGGCCCAATAGAATCTTCAAGAAATAACCAAGAACTTCTAAAAGATCTATTTGGTAGACGTTTCTTTTCACAACAAAGGCGGAACCGAACAGCAAATCAAGGCTATAATGAGCCTGGGTATTGAACTTGGCGCAGTTAACCACGATTATATATAAAAAAAATTAGGGCATTAATGAAAAGTATCCGCTGTTCTTTTATTAAGACTCATAAAAGCCACATCTACTGTGTGGTTTTGTTGTTTTACCAGTTATTACAAACTTTAAAGCTACATAGGTTTATTTCCCTTACTACTCGATCATGCCACTTGATAATAGAGATCTATCGAAATATCTGTCGAGTTCGAAGCAGTATGCCCCGTTTCAAATGTGTACGGCTTTCTGATTACCGGACGCCAAATGGCAAAAGAATGAAGCGTCGACAGTCAACCATGGAGCGTTCCATAGCTGTAGTAAAACAATCTGTTTTGTACAAAGGTAGAACTTGTATCAGCGCAAGGGAACCAAACTTTATTTTTGGTCTTTTATAGCCATAGCTGCATAACTTTTCAAGTGATCTAAGCATGTCTGAGATTACATGGCACGTTTTATTTTTCGGTGAAACTGAGGTGCCGTCAATTTATCGCACTTGGTCTTTCTGCTATTCCTCATCATAGTATATATAATAGCCTTACAGGATTCAATTTCAGAGACGGTAAGTCCGCTGTGCGGCAGACTGCCCCTAGTGTGACGTATTTTTGGAACTTGCCAAATAATTATATGGCTATTGTTTTGCCCCAATCAGAATAACGTAACGGTTGAGCCAAACGTAGTTGTAACGGCAATTAATTAGCGTTATATAGATGTTTTATTGGTAATTGGAACTGCTGTTATTAATTTGTACAGAATACATAAGATCCGGATATACAGATATAATTGTTTGTGACAGTACTTCTTCCTGACGTTGAATTTAGCAGTGCGCGTACAGCCGCTCGTGAGGTTCATTAATGGCGGAGGTAAACATGAAATGTACCTATTAAATCTAATTGTACGATGGAGATAGTCTAGGGATTCGGGGATGCCGTCGTATTATACGAAAGAGAAATGATATGTGAATGAATAAAGGAAATAATTCTAAAAAATTACTTGCCTACTACTTATCTTTGATTACTTCGCAACCGTTTTTTGTTGCTTTTGAGGAACTGTGTGCACGGACGAGTAAATCTAAAACGGCATTATAAACTGAATAGAGTCTTTAAATTTCATAATACACTATGAATAAACAAGTTAACATACATAGTTGGTCACTAAAAGGGTCAAATTAGATTGCCAATCAATGTCCGCTTATTCGAAATCGAAATCGTGAGTTGAGGTTTGCTAAATTCTTACAGAAAATCAAAATGCAGACCCGTTTCCTCAATAAGTTTAAAAGGTCTGAATATAAATGATAATTTTAATCACACTTACGTTAATCATTTTATATCCCTACTTATTTGCTAGGCGTAAAAAGTCCAACACTATATATGTATTATGTGTATACCTTATCGCGTACGTATTTACATTTTACACTACGTTTCGTAATATAGTTCAGTTTGGGTTTTCCTGCTTAATTGTTGAGAAACTTTCATCACTTACAATCAGTATAACACAATAAAATTTATCGTTACTGGGAAAAGCGAGGAGCATGATGTAGCCGATGGAGGCGCGAAAAAAATGTTCGTCGAAAAAGAATAGATCTCGTAGGTGTTAACCAGTGTTCGCGCAGATTTGCGCAGGTACTTGTGGTCGCCCATAGGAGATTGTTATACACGAGATGCACAAAAAAATCATGTTGTGACACGCCAATGTCAATTTTTCGAGACTTAGCTATATACCACAAGATACGTAAATCCATTTGAGATAAAAAGAAGAATAAATAATTTATCGATTGTCCACACTTTCGTGGAAGTCCACGTTACTCAAGGTGGCTTAATTTCATAAAAGTCTACGACATTTTTAGTGGTATTAGTATTCAATATTTAGACACAAGTTTAAAAAGTGTACATGTGCAATATACATAAGAACTGAATACACTATGTACAATACACTTTTATTGGTTATGACTTTACTTTTGAAGTGGATCCAATGTTAATTTTGCACGTGCTTATCATCAGATTTTCGATGTGTCCAAACTTGCATCTACCTGTGTGTAAACTTTGAATGCGTTTTACAATGGACATCATTAAATCGTTTCTAAATAAAATTATTTCATACAGGTTAGCAGCGTTTCCGTGAATGTTTACTAAGAGAAGCGAGTTACTGTTGCAATCATTGCGGCACGAAGTGTCTCTACACCCGAATTCGAACCTAGAACCACTAGCTAGGAAAAGCTAGCTATGCTACTTTCAGTGCTTCCACACCAACACTGCATACAATATATGATGCATGGTCGATTAAATAGGCCAGATACGATACGACGATTAGTTTTTGCATCCTAATCGTAAAATGAGATTATTAGTTTCAGATGAGCTCCTATAATCGGCATGATTTGCCTCATTAAGCGCAAATATCTTTCGAACTGGCGCGCAAACGAATGCAAACAGTCGTATCATATAACGCTGTATGTTGATTTGTTTATATCACACAACCTCTTTTTATAAAAGAAAAAGGAATTCAACGCAAAAATACCTCCATGAGCGAATATTAAATTGTCTTCTAGTATGCAGGTGCTGAGACCAACGTGAAGTAGTCGAGTACCTTGACCGACTCTCTTTTCGTTTTTGCTGTAGGCGGAAGATAAAAATGCATTCGTTTACAATAGGTTTTGGCACCGACACCACACATTGAGTACAAAGACATTATAAACCAAATTCGTCAATGGGAAAAATGTTTTTTATACAGCCATATCCATCTTTATCGCATCGTGAGGATCGTAACCGATCAACTTAAAATGTTCTGCTTTCAACTCCCAAAACGGTGTTTCCTCTGGAAAATCAATCTCAATTTTCGGAAATGGGCGCGGTAGTCTTTCTAACTGCTTCTGAAGTGGTGTGACATGATTTAAATAAACATGAGTGTCACCTGTCGTATGCACGAAGTCGCCCCCTTTCAATCCAGTCAGACGAGCGATGATGTGCGTAAGCAGAGCGTAAGAGGCAATATTGAACGGAACACCGAGGCCCATGTCGGCGCTGCGCTGGTACAGTTGACATGAGACTTCACCTTTGGCGACGTAAAATTGAGCCAGACAGTGACAGGGCGGAAGCGCCATCTTTGGCAAATCCGAGACATTCCATGCCGATAGAATAATACGTCGGTCGTTTGGATTGCTCTTTAGTGTGCTGATGATCTGAGCAATCTGATCAACTCCCTGGTTCGTGTAATCGGCATGCATATTTGTGTACTCAGCACCGAAATGGCGCCACTGGAAGCCGTACACGGGGCCTAAATCGCCTTCTTCCCTGGCGGTAAAACCAAGGCTGTCCAAAAATTCACGAGAACCGTTGGCATCCCAAATTTTTACTCCTTTCTCCGACAGCTCCTTGGCGTTGGTAGAGCCTCTAAAACAAGATAATAATAGAGATAAAAAGAACACGATATAACTCAAGCGACTATTTAAACAATGGGTGCATAGTTTCCATGAACAGTTCCTGTTTAGTGCGCGAGTTCGAGATCGGACTTATAAACATTCTATTACGGTTTTCTGTAATTACCTCAAACATTCTTTCCCTTCAGTACATCTGGAGTAACCAGTATGGAAAATTAAGTCATAATTACATATATAATGCGCTCGAAATTACGTACCTGAAACGCATTTGATAGTCAACACATGCCTCTAAATCACATAGTGTCTCAGTACAGAAGTTATGTTTTTTTTATTCCAGTCAATGAAACATTCAAAACCACAACTTGATTAAAAGTTGAATTGTTTTCTCGGTTCTAGGTATGCTTTATGCATGAAAGCTTATACGCCAGCGGGTTGTAAGTTAAGAATTTTTAAGACCTAAACCGGCATATCAAGCAAAAAATTTAGTAGAATAAATCAGTTGATTAAATTTATCTGCGTGCAAAAAGAAACGTAGATAATATTAACTCGACTAAGCAAAATATGAATCGAGCCACGATCGAATCCAATTGCTGCTTATGCCTGTAGGCAACCTGAGCAAAACAGAGCTATAATTGTTACGACCTCACAGTCTAAAACAAATTGAGTCTTTACATTTATGTATGGACTGGAATAATCCTCAAAACGGCAAAGTATACCCCTTTATAGGTAAAAATAATCTGATAGCAAAAACTATTCTACTTTGAAAAATCTGACACTGAACTCTATTTCATTATTAAAAATAGAAAAAAGAGCATAAGAAAATCTGTGGTAAATGGTTAGCGCGGTTTGTACCTTTCAGTATCAAGACAGTAAGGTTGAACGGTAGCGATGCCATTGACTACTTGGCTATTATCTTAGACTAATTGCGGACCGGATGACGAACAAGTTCATACATTTAGTGTGTAACAACACTATTATATATATATATATATATATATATATATATATATATATATATATATATCACGATTACCTTTTGGCAATTACATTGAAGTAGGATATCGACAAATCCTACGCTAGTACCGGTTGTGTATGCATGTTGTTTATCTAATCGTAGTCTTTATGGACCTACATTTAAAATGAATATATAATCTAGAATTATGAAGAAAAACCATACGTACCGTAAGAACCAAAGCAATTCTTCAACGATTCCCTTCCAGAAAACTCTTTTTGTTGTCAATAGCGGCATTGTACCATCCCTAAGCGAATAACGACTTTGGGAGCCAAACACAGAGATGGTCCCAGTGCCAGTTCGATCAGTTCTTGTCGTTCCCATCTTGAGAATATGACGAATCAAATTTAAGTATTGCTGTTCCGGATGGTCCTGCTCTACGGACTCGCTTTGCGGATCAAGCACAGGCGCAGTTTTGAACAGTACATCGTGAGGTAAATTTACTATGTCAAACAAAAACTTTTCTATTAAGGAATCGTAATTACATCTAATGAGAATAGTTTTGGATTCCAATATATGATGAGTATATATGGTGATGTTGAAAATGTTCGTATTTTCTTGAAGATATAAGCACTTACGTTTTCTCTGCAGTCGTCGCGTCAGAGAAGTTAACATTGCTAGTGACCGGGGAACTGGACATGGTGCCTTTTGGAACGTTTTTGAGTCTATTACGATCTTCGCGCGCGAAAATTCCGTACAAAAATATTATTAATTGATCCGTTATTTCAAATAAGTCCAATAAAAGCTTGAATTTTTTTCCTACTCCCGTGCTCCAACCTCAAATAATAGCACACAGGATGCAGATATACAGACAAGCGAAAAATAACTCTATCCGAGTAGTTTTCGAACGAACTGCAGTGGTCAGAAAGGGCACAATTGGATAGCGTAACAAAAATCGTTGATTTTAAATGTGAAATAAATAAATCTTAAAGCCAACTAACTATATATAACAACCTGCGTTTCTCAGTATGGTCGTAGAGCCTACTTTATCTCGCGCAAAAGTTAACGGTTGGATCCATTAAAGAGAACGCGCATTATTTCTAAATAGAGAAACGTGTACATTTTATTCATTATGGAGATTGAATTCAGCTTTGTTTTTGCATCCAAATGTTTTGATAACTATTTTTGGTATAGGTGTCTAGGCAAGAAATCACCCCAAGTTTGAACAGGATTGCGGAGATATCGGCTATAAAGAGTAGTACACATGATTCGAAATTATTCCGATGGCGAACTGAACAAACAGCGCACCTCAAGCACAGCAGTGAGCGAACGAACGGTACTTTAAAAGTCAATATATTTATTATCTCGTGCCAGATCATCGGTTAATGCCAGGATGTTTCGAGTTCTCGGACGGGTACGTCTCTTCATCGTAAATATCATCTATGTCTTCATATCTTTTTGCCCATATAACGTTTTTTAGTTTGTTAAGCTTGAAAGAATAATCGGATTGGCGCACCTGTTGACACTCCTGTATTCTGTCTCGTAGAATAGATATTCTACAGAAGCAACAAATATGACATTCACTTTGAGCAAAGTTACTTTCAAGAACGAATTGCGTTAATGTGGTAACTATGAATTTTAAATTAAGTGTGATTTGCATCGGGAATGGTAAGTAAAACTCCCACGGAACCGAATTGTCTATGGAAATTTAATGATGAATGAGAGAAACAAAGTGACAACCTATTCAGCAACCCATATATGTCATTATCTACCAAAGATAGCAGCCTGTTTCTAGATGATGTAACCTGTGCTAACCTTATAGATAGTTCTTTGAACTTTGAACTTTTTGGGTATCAGTGAAACGGTCCTGGGTTGAATTGCGAAGGAATTTTCACAACGTATTGCGTTTCAGTAAGCGATTTAGGTTGATCTGATTTTTCACACATGTATGTTTCTTAGTGGCACAAAGTAAAAATTTGTCGTACTGGGTAAGTACTCCATATACCCTAAGCAAACCGAGTGTCTTCATACAGAACTTGTTTACTAACATGAGTTCTGTAACTAGCTCGCATCTAGTACTTGTGGGCCGGCCTACACTAAATATGAATTCATTTAAAGTGTATGGGCGTGTCATTGATTACGTGCGATGTAAAACTAGTTTATGCTCTCGAATTTCTCGGGGCACAATTTATCCCGACTCAGTCTTCGACATTTATTGATCGAGAAGTCGACCACGAACTTTTCAAGTACGTGCTACATAAAAGATTTTATATTATGGACGTATTTGACGATGAATTCCTTCCGGTCGATTTTATTCGCTTATAATGATCGATGCAAGGTTAACCATCGCACCGTTCTTGATAGAAAGATCTCGCCATCGGCGCCTGCATCGTAGTTTGATCTGCCGCACAAGACCATCTTGCGATGAGTAGTGTCTCGACAGTTTGTGGGAACGGCGTTCGACTCGAAAGATATTGCTGCGTCGAGCCGAATCCATTCTACTACATATCGTGTACAGATCTTTTCTCGTCCATCGTTTCCATTAAGAAATTTCAGCCGCTAGCGTTGCTCGAGCAATTTTTTTTAACTTTATGTTGCACTGATTACATTCGTAAGATTATAGACGACGCTTAGGCTTGATTGCCTTTGTAAGCCAATACACTTTAATGCAAATTTCTGAGCATGAATATCGCTGGTTTTTTAAGGGAATCACAAATGCCTCATAAAATCATGCTATTTCTTTTCACTGTTTCATTGTTTTGTCTTCCGCTTGAAGTAGCCGCGCGTTTTGCCAAATTGTCACCATTGTATCGATCATAGCTGGCTCATCTAACGGGCCGTATGCTTTTCGAAAGTAATAGAAACTATTTCCTAATAAATGCAGACTTTAGTCTGCTAATAAGCCATCGTAAGGCATTACGTGTGGCAGCGCGGTGATTCGCATCGAGAAAAACCTCGACGTTCTCGTTAACTTCATTAGGCAAATCTTGAGAAATCTAGTAACAAGCATTCTGTTAAGTATCACTAGTGATCATCAAAGTATTTCTTAATAGGCAGTATTTTCAGCAGAATTCAGACGCTGTCTGCCGAGGGTAATCACGGGCTCAACATCAATTAAAAATACGATGGTGAGGGCTGGTTATAGTTTATCCAGTAAACAGAAAAAATACTTCGGCAGGTTTTGCCTTAAAGCGTTTTTCGATATTCACTGTATTGCCAAAAATTTGTATTATAACTATCCCGGCCATTGTGTATAAGATCTAAACAAAAATACGGAAGGTTTATCAAGTGATAGTATACAATTTTATTAATGGCCACATCATTCACGGATAATATTCACATGAAAAAATATTTGATCAGTGTCGGATTTCAATTTACTTCAACCGCTTCTATGTCGTTGTGCTATCTGTATTAGGGCAAATTTTACTCATACCTTGTAATGTTTCAGCGCCGTGTGGAATACTCTTATTGCCCCTTATACGAGATATTATATACTAATGTATAACGTCCCTAGAAAAGTGAAAGAACAAGTGAACTAGTTCAAAAATAACGTGTACTTTAAATTTGCAAGGTGAAAATTTATGCACACTCTCTAATTTGTGTTCCATTCGTATACTGTTTCTATTCCAATCCATTAAATATGAAGAAAAATGAAGCAAAACGAAGAAAAATAAACCAAATTTCATTGGCGAATTTCGTCTGCGATTTCATCTAAGGCTTCTTATTATTATTATATCTACAAGTTAGGGTTTTTTTTTCAAAAGAGTAAAAAAAACTAATACGACGCTAGTTCGGATTCGTTAACGGTAGGTATATATATAATTTGACTCCTTTCCATCATATTTTTCTAAACCATGCGTACCATTATATCGGGCATTGTGAAATATGCCTTACACAATAAGACAAGTAAGAAGCTAAAAGAAACTAAACCTACATGATCAAATCCCCATATCGAAACAAACGTGACTTAGTTTTACTACATGTAACAAACAAGATCAAGAAGTAGGACTTCATTGGCTGCAATTTGTTGTTATTTATTAATAACAGGCCAACGAGTTTAAACATCAGCAGATTAGCAACTCCGGTCCTGCTACGCTAGGACCGCGGTGGAGTAGATCAGTGGCCTACCATATCGATAAATATCACTATGCCAAAGATGTATGCGAAAGAGTTGAACGTTGGCGAACAAACGCAGTGCAAGAGTGAATATGACACCCTGGAGCAGATGACGCCCCAAACACACATAATTGCCCTTGAGACCCCTAAGCTGGGGCGGCTGTGTTGGTTTGTTCACTATAAAACAAACCTAGAAGCCTGGGTCGATTATACGGGTAGTTTCCGAAAGATGTTCTCGAGCCTGAAAGGCACCAAATGGGTTACTATTAAAAATAGAATAATTAAAAAAATAGGGTAAATGGGTTTCTTTTCAATTCTCTTGGACCTCAAGTTTAAACTTATTTCAATTTTTGGTTCTACATGCGCATGCGAGATTATGCGTACCGTCAGTGTGATACTTCACTTCATTCATTTAATTTCGAAGAACTCCGGCAGTCTGTGGTGCACCTTTCGCCGGAAACTAGTATTTGCTTTGCGGATTTTATTAGTGATAGCAGTAGTATTACGTGAGTGATGTTTTCATTGCTTTGTGTGGTTTAGAGCCTTCTTTCTGACGACATGTATTCAAAAACCAATCTAATCATAATAGGGTAGCACAAGAGCGACACGCTCAATGCAAACAACACCAGACCTTGTGACCGAGGATGTATTACGTTTTACGAAACCATTCTGTTATACTCAGGCTCTTGCTTTGATTACTTATGAGATATTCGCAGAAGAAAAAAATCTATGCACTTTACCATTTCTAATGTGTGTGGGTGTGGGATCTATTGTGTGTGGAATCTAATATGTGTGGGATGTGGGATTTCGCTATTTGCGTGAATCGTTATCTTCGTCGTGGTCATATATGTGTACGCAATAAACTTACAGAACTCGGGAATGCAAAATATTCGGGTAAAATAACGACATATTCGAGACGTCTATTTAGCGTCGTTTGTTTCATTAGTTCGACCGATTCAGTACAAACTAACTGAACAAATTTAATACATTGATGTGTTAAATTAGCGAAGGTTAGTTGTCGACTACTTTTTCTGTATTTTTAAGCTATTTATTTGTTTTTTCTCGTATAAGTTTAGTGGTATCTGATGTTTGCCAATTGAAATATATAATTCGTTTAATTATATATATATATGATTAAGTTACAGAATGAGGTGAGGGGAAGTTACTTGTGAAGAAAGAGCTGTTAGTGGAACTGTTATCGAAGTTGTAGAAGGCTAAAAATGAAAATAAAAAAAGTTAGTAAAAGATTAGGACCAAAGTGTTAGGAGACTTCTGCTCCCTTGTACGTATACTATATATATACTATATGGAGGCAGAAAATAAAAGTAGCAAGTAGGCAAAAAGAAACATTCTGCGTGCACAGTTGGAAGCTAGTCAAAGAAATCTATAATCCGCCGTGGTTAGCTTGTCGATTGCATCCTTTTCCTATCTATGATTAAACATTTGTATCATTAATGGCGAATTAAATGTATGATTCATAGAAAATATATCTATATGTATAAGTGTACGTAATGTTACGCAAAAATGTAAAATTAGGGAATAATGCTATACTTTGACGTAAAAAAATCCAAGAAGACGGCAAGAAACTGCTTTATTAATTTATTTAATTGTTCAAATCAAACATACAGCTGTTATCATTCAGGATTCCGTTTACATCGAATGCAACAAAATGCATACATTTTTACAATCAGCAGTCAATGCTAGTGCATAATTTTGGACTGGTAAAAATGAGTCGGGTCAATTTTTATATGGCCAATTTTTTTCTCATTTACATTACACTACAAAATTACATGGCCAATAGCTGTGCTTGGTAACGTAGTTTGAAGCAAGCAACTAGATGGAATTATTTGTTCCGGTGTTTTTCTACGGACCGCTGTTATTGTGCCGTCGCCATAATGGTGCAGCTGTTGATTCGATCCTATATGCGTTTAACTAAAAAAACAAGAACAGCCCGCTATCGTAATCAGCGTTTACAGGTCCGTTCCCTGCCTCACATGGTATAATGTCGCATCACTGAAAGTGCATGCCGACACAGTGTATGTATTTCAGTTAGAAACAACGCTTTGTATTTTTCAGTTGAAGGCATCTTATAGGTTGAACATAGATAGTGATAATGTAGATCTGAAAAAAAAACAATCTGTTCATCACCGAAATTAACTGTTGGTCTTTTTGGGATACATCAAAATATCAGCACGATATTGAATGAAAATGATATTTGTGAATGGGTACACTCTTAAAAGACTCCCTTCATGTTATTTTTGTGGATATTCGAATAAACAATTATATGAAACTGTATAAGGGAGTTTAGAGCGAAGAGTACAATCTAATATAGCTACGATAAGACTGGGAAGTTCCGCGATAGCTTAGTGGGTAAAGTAAGTGTCTGATAATCTTTGGGACACGTTGTTGTCTAGGTTAAAATCGCGGCATAGATGCACGGTTCGTTTCGTGCAGAAAGCACGGATGCAAATCTTGAAACGTTATGGCCGCGGTGGCTCAAATAGAGGTTAAAACCTGAGGACTTTATTATGCTACCATTCGCTAGTATTTTTGCTCTTAGCAAAATGTTAGTTTGAGGACGATCTTATTCGTTGCCGATACCATGATACCAGATTATGTATGCAACGCTTCTTGTTGCTGATGAAGTCCTGATGCCAATCCGTTAACGTAACGCCGACCTGTAGGGCCGATAATGTAACAGCAACCTGAGCCTTACCTTAACACAGGCCACGTCAAGCGTCTCTTAATTGTACGTGAATAGCGCGGGCTACCGATCGCTACGATTCGATAGCACATTTACAAACTTCTTTTTAGTAGTAGCAGGAACGTTGATAGAATTAAAAGGCATATAACCTTATATGGAACTAAGTGAACCCCTGACTGCTTAACAAAAGGCTTAGGAGCTCGTCATTTTTGACACGTGTATTGTTTAGCACTAGGATCAATGTAATATATAAACAGTCTGACATAACATCATTCTCCTATGTGACGGTCGCACCCTTCATCGAAAACAACGGGGGGTGAGAATTGCAGATAATTTGGATATCAGGATTTGGAATGACAACGGGTTAGTCTTGCGTTTTTATTTTCGACTCTATCGATGCTTGACACAATTCGTTTTGAATATTGGATTCGAAATCTTAATGGAATTTTCTTATGTGTAGCATTGCTCCGTGTGCCGGCACTTAGCTTCTTTTGCAGGTCTTAGACGCACGTCTTTCTTCTCATTGAGAATATGTATAACGTCTGTCTTTCGATGGTTTTTTTACTCATATTGTCTAGTTGACAGTATCGCTTCTTTCGACACTTTCCAGTTGACTGCTATATACCACTCATCCAGACGTCGCTCGATGTTAACACGATTGATCTCCCAAATAATCTAATTCTGTTTTAGGCCTCCGGTTTTCCGAAAACTCCCTATTGTAATCCGTTTGCCAGTCATCTTTAAAGCGAAGTATCGTGATATTCTCGGAACTCAACCCGTTCATTGTAATGGCATCTTGTAACATTATCGTCACCAAGTTTTATAGGTTAGACTGGTCTCGCTAAAATCTTCTATTTCTTTCGATGTCTCTAGCCTGTTACATGCTCACCTCAGCGGGGTATGCTCAAAAGTGCTTTAGCGGACTTCTAATCCATAAACTTTCATGTTCCGAGTGATAAACGTGATTCTTCTCAACATGGTTCCATGGTATTTGTATGAATTCTTTTTCTTCGTTTTCTTTTTTTTTTAATTTGCACCGCCGCGCAGGCCCAAACTTGCTCCTTAAAGCAATTACTGTTGCACTCTTGTCTATCTGTGCGCTTTACTTTTACTGTGATATTCAATAAGGCTTTGCCATCCTAAAAAGTGTACGCTACCAAAGTTAGGTCGTCTGCGGTAAATTACCAGAGTACTTTGAAGTTTAAATGCTGGAACTTGAACCGCTTGTATTACTTTATTGTTTTTTTTTTTAATTCTACTATATACAGTGTGAATCATACTGACGAAAGTCGCCATTCTCGATATTTTTACCGGAAAGGTGCCGTGTACATATATGTCGGGACCACGGTAAACAGAAAACTTGGGTACTACTTTACCTACGAACGAAGACTCTGATTTATTATGGGCAGAAGCATATAAAGCATTATAGGCGACTTAGCGCGTATACCAGTGTGTTCTCCCTGGATCCATCTCTTAATTCAACGGCTACCATCCGACGGCGCTCCTGTGCCCTTCCTGCCACGGTCATTAACCTGCACGGTTCATACACGCATACATTTGCCGGCACGTGCATCATGCCAACTCTACCTGCACTTATACGGTTAGCAGGTAGCTCTCTCGACTAACGGCATTATATTCAGCGGTCACCTTAAGCAAGGGCTATCCAGTAAAGTGATGACCGTATTGAATCGTGGCCTTGTTGTAATAGTTTCTCAATTGTTAAGGATGCCTTAACATGTTGCCCTACACCTTTGGATGGGTAGAACCGGGTTCGAGCACACACACTGTGCGGCTATGAGGGCTTTAAGTTTTCGTACTTGTTGTGCTTGCACCTAAGCTAATATGTATATCGAAATAGGATCTTGCTTTTTTGGCATCGACAGCCATCGAGTTTTAGCTTCCAGATGTGTCTTCATTTGGGAAAATATCAAACATGAGGGTTTCAACTCAGTATCAGCCTACTTTTATTGACTATTTCAGTATTGATAATACTGTTTTGCCTAATCATGTATACATGTTCTAGCACGTTTTCTATATATACGGATTCCTATGTGATAGTTTCACCGATTTAGGTCTCCTCGATCGATTTGTTCTCGAATATGCTTTATGAAACGGGAATGGATTGTTTAAAGAGATAATAAGTAATATCAAACTAATTAATTATGTCTTGCTTAAATCTCAGAGAAACGTTTCTCGGACATGTGTTCGTTTCCCGGATACCCGATTTGTCCCCTTATTTTCCTTAGCTATTAACAGCTACGCAGACATTGAGATTAGAAAGTTATTTATCAGCATACGATGATGGAGTGCTTTCATACGTATCATGGCCGATAAGACGATTCAATTGCCGGCCGTAACTGATTCTAGTATAAATTAAAACTGGAAAACGTATGAAAACACGACTGTTTTCTATGAAATCCTGTTTGAGCCGCAATGTCAACGATGCTGTGACGCCTTAGGAGAGCTATGTAGTAACAAATCGTTGCTAACCCATCAATTTTATGATGGTATCACTGAAACTGTTTCACAGACGAATACGAAAAAACGAAGGCAGATGATTTGAAATGTCTGTACATTTTCTTTGAGGACTCATATATTCTTTGCTTAATAAACTTTAAGCTTTCATATAACCGCGCTCCGAAGTATGATCTACAGCGGACAATAACAAAACCATAGTATGTGGTGTGTATAGCAAAGTACCAATTGGCAGGAACACATTTGTTTTATTAGTGAATGCAACCTGTGGGGCGGATCTGTCGCACCCAAAGTGTAAAGTCGACATACGGCTGAATATTAAGAGCAATACATACCCCTGTTAGGCGATGAAACTGAGGGGCAAAAATACTGCTGAAAATGTGTATCAATCGAGAAATATCGACCGCGGAAGTCTCAAAAAAATTTTTGTGACCAAGGTTGTGGCGTCACCACCATCATTAAATCTTTGAACAAAAAGAATGGGAACGCCAGGCTGAAAATTACTTATTGTGCTTTGCTTAGCTAGCAATTAGCGTATCATTTGGATAATTAAAAATTTGTGACAACGCGACGCAGTACTTCATTAAAGCACGTGTTCACTTAACGTGCATACCTTGAACTCTAAATGTATTTGTATTCTTTTTATGTTAGCTAGCAAAATTGCTTCTGCAAATGCATAAATAGGTTGTGATCGTGTCATGTTCAAGTCAACTGAAGTTTAGCCAAAGCGAACTAAAACCCTGTATAAATTAATATGAAGTTTACGAGCAATACATACATAAAAACAATGCAACAGCAGTTGATGTTGCATAAAAGATCGAACATAAGTATGACTAAACTGGAAAAACTAAGGGAAGGTTTGCCCGTAAAGTTCACTGATCTTGCGCCTAGAGCACACTGTAATTGCTCAAAACCTATATATATTCACTCGAACTCACTTGACAGCGAATAGATCCAGCCCTGTGCTGAAATGCGTCATTCACTTTCTATGGAGGCCCTTCGTATGTGACTTTTGCTCATATTTTTGCGTGGAAAAACAAACTGTTCAAACATATATATTGCTGCGCTCGCGTAGAACGCGCAGGTAACGCCCACTGTAAACGCGGTAGCTTTTCCAGGTCAAATGCCGCTTTCAGGAGACAATTCTGGAATGGCATGCACAGGGCCTTCGTGATTAGGAGCGTTTAAGGGAAGCTAAGAGATACATCCGTTTAGCGAAGCTAACACATAACAATATCTAAAAACTTTATGGTCTTTATCCTCAGGATAATATTAGGCACAAGTAAAAGTATGAATCATCCAGGCTATGGGTTGCGCAGGTACTACACTGACATAGCACATATGTAGCAATAAAAAACCAAATTAATTCAGGCATGACATACAATTGTGAAACGGCTTAGCCTGAAAATTAATTTATTTTAATTTAATTAAAAATTAATTAATTTTATTAAAATTATCAAATTAATTTTAATGAAAATTGATCTTAAAATTTACATTCAAAGAGTACAGCATTTCCAGCAAAAATAATCATTCAGCACGACTGGCAGCGGTAGTAGAAACTCTCAACTCAGTACTTATTAGTATTTTTACTCCACATGACATAGGTTCGAAACATGAACGCTAGATTTAACACATCGCCAAAGCTTATTAGTTGAGTTGGTAGTACCCACGCTTAATTAAACTACACCATACAACTTTTACATTAGTATACCCCACACGGAAATGTAAGTTCGTGAAAGAAGTGTAATTTTTCTATGTAAATATGGCATTATTGCGCCTGAAACCAACTACGTGTTGTTTACAACCATTTGAAGCTTTGGTTAAGATATCTAGAAAATGACTACCTGACGAGCGGAGTTCTTATCTTAACAAGCTGTTCGACAGATTCTACGAATGATTAGCTTCTAAAAGTTGACTCACTTCATCATTTTAAGTATTCACCTTTCTGCTGGAACGGTTGCTTTCGGACAAGTTATAAGCTGCTTTGCCGCTACTTTGCCACACAGTTGCTTTAACAAGGAAAATCGTAGTACGACCGTGCCATTTAAAAAGTAAAAGCTAAATTTCCCACTTCTCTCTAACCAACGGAACCAACGAGAATTCAATGTGTTCGCATTGGAATAATAACGAAGTTGCCACTCACAATCATCCAAAAAAGAGAAGTATTCTGCTCCACAAAGTAGTCGAAGCATACGGTCACCTCGAGCAGTCGGAACAAAGCAGATCGGCAATCTATTTTCATGCAGGTTGCTAAGCCTATTCAAATATTTTTAAGTATTTATGTTATATGTCACTTTTTCTTTTAATACTAAAGATTTTTATCTTGAGTTGACAGGGCATTCGGTGTTTAGCAGGTCCATAACATATTTCGAACACCTTCCACATCATCCATTTACGTAAAGCTCAGACCACAACTAAATCTTATTTGTTGGATGTGTCGACCTGTAAATATTACGCACTATATGAGTATTGCCTTAACATAATATAATTATAAAGAGAAAGCCTAACAAGTTTGGTTAACACATTTAAATACCTGGTTTGTCACGCTGACATAATAATATGCCTGGCAACATATATCATTCAACCTTGGCAGCGACATGTATACTCGTTAGACCGAAGGTATCACAGACTACCCTAAAAGGCCACGCACCTGAGACCCTTACGCCCCGAAGAAATCGTTCTTCAAAGCTTAATTCTAATCTGCGCCAGTTGCGCCGAAAATGTCTATCCCACGTGAATGACAAAGAAACCCTTCAATACAGCCTGCGGTACTTAGCGTATCATCGACTGAGGCCAAATTGCAATAAAATATCGAAGCTTCGGCAAATGCCTTAAAGAACGGGAATTTATGTACGAGTTCAGATAAAGTTATTCTAATTCAACATAAAAATTCATTATTTTACATTGTTCTTCAGAAAATAAAGACAGCCGCGGTAGGCGACACAGCAGGCTGTATTTATACAGCCTGCTGTGTCGTTTATTATACAGGTTATCTTAAAAGCTAGATATCAGTTTTGTTGAGGAATTAACAGAACTAGGTGAGAGAATATTTTTCCAATGGCACATAGTGCGTCTCTATTCATTTTATGGCAACAACCACGTCATTTCTGGAAATAAGTGAGTGTGTTAAAAACTCTGCTTCGATTATCAGGTAAAAACGCAAACTACATTCCTCCTTTACATGCCCATCTCACCGTAGTGGAATAAAGGAATTAATAGTTGAAGAATAAACTAATGTATATCTTAGTTGCATCACGCGTATTTTTTTAGGTTCGAAATTTAAGTATTCGGAAACGTTTTGTTGTAGTCGAAGACATATAACGGGGTCCGTGTCGTCGTTCAAGTCCGCTCTCTTGTTTGGCGCCACCAAACGCCAATAAATAACGCTGGCGAAGTGTTGAAACAAGGCTTAGTTGCAAAGTATTGCAGCGTGGTCTTCTCGCGTTAAATCGAACATTATGCCGGAATTCAGTTACGAAATTTCAGGTTTAAAAACTCCTCCATTGAAATAGCGTTAGTTGCATAGTCGCCTATTTTCTTCAATAATAACCCTCATGTCACTTTCACACAGATTCCGATATTTAACTGAAAAATTATTTATTAACGTCGTAAAGTCTCACTCAAAAAAGATTCAAATTCAATTATTTCATTTAAAGAGCTGATATCTAGTTCTGAAGCACCCTGCACGTGCTTCAGGCGTGCACGGGAACTGAGTGGAGTTCTGTGCACTAGACCATGGACATTTGAATTGAACCTGGCCAACACACCAATGTATCTTATTAACTTTTACGTCTAGTTGATCGGTTAGGTTGACGAGCCGACATTCAGCGACACGGTACCACGTAACCAAATTATTGATTTAGTGGCAACACGCAAAATTTATCTAGATTGGATAGAACTAGACTATACTGCTGTTATTCGCCCACCGATAAAAAACCATAATCATGTTTTGTAGATACGACTTTATTAAGACTAATATAGCATGTACATTTAGAGCAAATCGCTGACCTTTATACGACCACTCATTTTTGTAATATCCATTTGAGAATTGAAAAGTGGGATACTCACTTTACTTTGTTAAGAATTTCTCAAACACCTTTTCAATTTATAAATAATTACTAGTAACAGCAGGATATCATACAAAAAAAAAGGGGAAAAAATTATCTCCCCTTCTTATTTTTTGTTCCCAGTTTTGGCCTTATAAAAATATCTAGCTTCCGACGATTATTTCTATTTAGTACGGAAATCACGCCATCGGTCAAAAAATTGACGTTGGCGTTCTATGATGAACTTGGCACCGCCCATTGCATAGACAACGCCGAATAATGCGCCGCCAAGATGTGCCGCATGGTCGAAAAACCGCCACCGTAAACATAAACCTGAAAACACAAAACATAAATTCGCCAAAAGATACCATGTGGTTCTGTAGTTAATACGCACTACTTCCGACCCCGCGAATGCGTTATTCAAAATTTCATTATTTTTATATCCACTTATAACCTAGGCATTTAAACACTGGGAAAAAATATGCTTAAAAAAATATAACGTAAAAGTAATATGGAAACCTTCTTGAAGGAAAGCAAAACGAAAAATTTCTAACTATTAAAATGCAAGAGTGTGTTGAAACCGTTACGTACCAAGTGTGTCGAACGCTAGCAGAGCTTTGATAGCAGTGCCCGCACTAAATGTTAACATTGGCAGAAAGACAAGGCACAGAGACATGTCTGGCATCCTTACACAGACAATTCCGACGATGCCCAGGATTGCTCCCGAGGCGCCTAAACTCGGTATACTACATCGACGAAACCAAAGTGGAAAATGCCGGTTCCATACAATACATACGTTTATACGTACGCATATAGCGCATACAACGTAGACATGTGCAAAACACAAAGGATTAGAGAAGAATTAGATGCCATACTGAATGAAATATGATAAACTCGTAATTCTTATTCTTGCGACTGTCAGTAGAATAATAATAGCATTAATAGTTATAATAATAAATACCATTGGTTTTCTACCTAAAATATGAATTGGTGTTTTCAAGTTCGTATTGGATAAAGGGTTCAAGAGATAAGCGGCCGGCGGTTCAGGCTGGCGTTTATATTACGGCGCAAAAGTGCACGACAATTTAATAAACAAACTTAATAATTACTTAACAAGTAATTTTGGGGGTTTTTTAAGTTAATGTTGTTTTGCTTAAGAGCGAACAAGGACAGATTTTGTATGCTTCGTTCTTAAATAGGAATGGCCAATTTTATTAACCTTTGTTAGCTGCCAAAATATTGGAATCTATGGGCCAGCTATCACTGTATATATACCTACGTATATATTACTAACGCCCTTCTGCAAGTTTCATGGTCCACCAGAAAGTATGCTGACCAGCTCTGGCTTATTTGAATTTTAGACAAAAATGAGAAATCTATACGCACGGTATTTTTGTGTAACTTTGATGAAGATGAGTTGCTAATGATGCTATGACACCCGAAGAGAGGTACGTAGCCACAAACTGTTGTTGATCCATTATCTTTAAAATGGCGTCACTGAAACTGTAAATGCAAAAAAATGCGAGCGGACGGTTAAACATTTTTATAAGAACTCATGCGCTGAACGATAAGAAATGGCTACGCGAAATGAAACTACGGTTTAATGAAGTCCTTTATGAAAAACAGGAAATGACTCAACACAGAGCCTCATTTCGTTGTGGAATCGGAGCTCGACTTTGATGAAGCTATAAACTAGTATAATACGATTAGATGGCAACACTTTTTTGCGATGATCAGGCATGATAAATACAGCCCTTTATGAACGGCAAAAAAAGCCTGTTTAGTGTTTACGTCCTATTTCGAAGTACATTCTAAATATGACAGTGCTAATGCTGTAGTGATCAGTTGGTATAACACTATATAATATAATAGAGCAGCGACTGTCACGAAAATACACGAAGAGTACCGCATGGTAGGCACCCTCGTTGTCCACTGCGCGTTACCTATGTAGAACGAACATATTGCACCCAAAGTGCAACAGCGATGAATGGCTGAATGTTGAAAGAAGCATAGTAACGACGTTGCGCGATGAAACTGAATGGCAGAAATAGCGCGGCATAATGTGTGCCAGTTGAGGCACATGCCACAAGATTAGCACTGCCGCGTTTAATGCGAAAATGCCAAAAAATGCTTTGTGACCAGGGCTCTGGTTTCGCCACCACTCGTTGATCTGTGAATACAAACAAATGAAAAGGCAAGCTAAAAAAAGGCATACTTGCACATTGAGCTTTGCACTGCAAGCAATCACGACATCGTTTACGCAGTCAGAAACTTGCGTCAGTTCAGCAACCTATATCGTGTAAAACGGGCGATTTATTTAAAACCTTCGTTACAAATGAGTTTGCTGTCCGTGCCTGTGCCGGCCATAACAAAGTACTACGATACTGATCAAATCCATATTGCTAGTCCAGTAAGAAATATGCAGAGTACATGTGAAAAATAGCTGGTCGTAAGATTTCGACCGTTCATTTATCATAGACTATTAAAGTAAGCGCTGAAGAAGTACATTTCTTTGCGGACACTGCATATTTTCTAAACCCAAGCGTAATTTCTTTATAGGTAGGGGTTATCTGGTTAAGACATAAGTAAGACAAATTTTAGAAATAACTCGTTCTCTTATTATAATGAATTCCCATGTAACAATGATTATAGATGGTCCCTATAAAATAACACATCCAACATTGCAGATAGCAAAACTCACCTGACGGCGAATGGATATGGCCTTAGGCTGAATTTGGGACCATTGTAGACGTGTTCTTTCCTGTAGTTTCTGCTGTAGTGTCACATGATATTCATATGTGTAGATCGTTGCACCTGCATAGAACGTGCAGGTGCTACCTACGGTAAACGCGACAGCTTTTTTAATGCCAACACCACTATTAGAGGCCAATCTTGGCACGGCCTTTACAGGTATTTCTCGATTCGGAAGATCTGCAGAAAAAGATAAATCACTTTAGCAGAATTAGTAGAAAACGCCTGAGCGCTCCACGATGTTGCAATAGGTGGATCTAGTGGAATGAATGACGGGAAGCCTCGATGGTAAAAACACGTAACAAACAAACAAACAAAGAGAACCAACCAAAAGTATGTCACATACGATGTATAGTTGTGAAACAGCAGCGCACTTGAATTGTAAATATTTCTTACTGTGAGTGTTAGTTTTCACCCCTCAGTAGGCCTTTATCAGACACGAATATCTATATTTGATTACACTGCAATATTACGTTTGCCTAAAGCACGCACATAGAAAAAGCCGAGCGGAGATTAAGTTTTCCATATAAATAATTGTATTCCGTCTCCCATTAATTATATTGCTTCTCATAGCTATTTGAAACTTCCGTGCTGCAATGAGCTATGAACTGAGTTCCTCTCATCAAGCACATTGTACATACCACTTATGATGAACGTTACATACTAAGCATATGTTTTAAAAGCCGACTCACTTTGCCGTTTTATGAATTCTCGTCTCTGGTACAGCAGTTGCTTCCGAGTGAGATGTAAGCTACTTCGCCACATTGTTATTGTGGCCGTGAAGTGTCCTCGGTCAAATCTTCAAAAATCAAGCTTAAGTTTATTTGTTTCTACTCATATGTTCATTGAAATCGAAACAATCACTCTTTAGCAGGACCATTACATATTCCAAATATTTTTCATATTCTCCACATGACTAAAGCGCGGATCACACGTGAGGCTTATTCGCCGGACGGTCGAGTTGCTCCAAATTTGGCTCCGCTCTACCCGAATATTGCCTTCGCATAAGAAATACATATACAACAATCGACAGCTCATCAAGATTGACTTACGTATGACATATGGCTGATGTCGGCAAAATGGTATGAAATTCATATCACTCACTTATATCGGGTAGAAGATTATGTTTTAAAAGCACTTCGTAATATTCTTAAACCTCACAGAATATGGCACCTCTATATCGTACATTATACAACATAGGACAATAACTCTTCAAGCGCATTGAAAGTTATCCGCCTTATGCTCAAGAAATTGATCTAAAGGAGCTTTGTTTTTTAAGCATTCTTTATCGATTTTATTTACAGGCATTATCCTGTTGATCCTAACTTTGGACCAAAACACAGTAAATCACCGTACATAAACGTACAGTTATAAACATTTTATTATGTCTAATTTAGAGTTAGACGCCCACAGCACATCGAAATCGACGCCAGTTTCAAAAGGTTCTTTCATTATATATAACTTAGCAAATCTTGTTGGTTTTTCTTTGATTTTGTGCTAAAACACGCTAGAGGACTACCGCTTTTGATTAAATCTTAGGCTGAATTGTGTAGATGTCAAACTGACTGTATTTGATGTTATAATCATAACAGGTACAGATCACAATTATAATATATATATCCCAATATAATGAAAATAGTAAGTGTATTGAGAACAACATGCCAAGATAACCACATAGTCACTCATTGCAATTACACCTAGCCATCGATTTAGCGAAATCAACGGTTGAAAAAATGGAATATCCGTCTCAGTCCTTAATTAATTCCCCGAAAACCTTATTTTTATTTTTTAGAATTTTTAAGAACAGTTTATTTAAGGATAGTAAGAATTTTTTTCATTTTATTTGATTTCTGCCTCATTTTTATGATGACCTTGACGATATCTAGATTCGAAACTAAACAGCGCAATGCCGAGATGTACATCAGATCGAAAAGTTGTCTCATAGGCGACGAATACGACGCCGTTGTCTCATAGGCGACGAATACGACGCCGTTTTCTACCAAGCACGCAGTACTAAAACATATTTTAGTGTCTTGCTGCAAGCGTTTAGTTTGAGTTTTTATTCACTGACAACCTAGACAGTTCTATATGATAGAAGACAAATACGGTTTCATGAAACAACAAAAAGCCACAGTCTATGGAAGCCCTACGTACTGAGCGTGTCGAGAATTAAGAAAGCTATCATAGCGCTCTCTCTGCTAAACGTAAATTGGCGGGAACTAACCATCCGGCATTCTTCAACAGATAATAGTGCCATCGACGATAACTAAGATCGCTCTCTAGGTGGTTGAACTCGCTAAACTGAACGAATGATATAGTCATCGATCGAAAGTACGAGGAGATCAGTTCCATACAACATCTTCTATATCTATAGAGCTTTTGTTATGAGATATTTAAAGACTATATACTGAAATAAGCACATATATTTTAACGAAATTATTTTTATGTGCTAGAAATGTAATTTCAATATGACCACTACCACGATTATAGCTTCATTCGGGAACTAAATCACTCACCAGTTATTTTTAAAATATCCCTCCTGTAAATAACGATTCAAAAATAATTGTACGTCAAGCAAAGTTGACAGGTGTGAACCTGTAAAAAGTGTGGTTCCAATATGTCACACATAAAAAGTTTCGGCGGAGGTGAGTTTCGGGCTGGTAACAGGCCGAGAGTCCCAAAAATGCAAGAGGTTAAAACGGTAAAAAAGTCAAAGGTGCAAAAGGACGCAGAAAAGTTTTATACAAAAACTAACTATTAAAATTTATCAGAACCCTATGGATTTTTGGGTTTGCCTCGTGGACATCTTTTTCAGATTTTCCAGATATCAGGTTGAAGCTGACGACAACGTAATATCGATTCCGGGCAAAAATGAAGTTTTTCATTTTGGTAGAGGTTCATTTCTAACCTTTCTAATATTTTTTTTAAAAAAGTAGCAAAGGTTAGTGTTCTATTACTGTATTCAACATGCCGTTCTAATAATTCGATAAAGTTTGAGATTCCTCTCTGTCGTAATGAATCATTCATGACGATTTGCCAAAGAATCAGCCCATATATAAGAAAATAAGCAATAACCTGAAAATGTTAGGTATTTTGCGTGAAATTCGAAAATAGTGAGTACCAGTATACAAACAAAAAATTACATGTATAATATATAATCGCGCTGGCTTTCTCCTTGCCCAGATGGCAAGTAAACTTCGCTGAGTAAATGATGTAATGATTAAGAAAGCTTTGGCTAGAGCGTTTTCTAACACGTCAAAATAACTGCGGTTGTCTAGTGCTCCTTTTCTAAGTTTCAGTTTAAATTTAAACTGTATACAAACAGATCTGACAGTCTTGGAAGTTGAATAGCATTGCATCTTATTCTGCTTCTCCCGTTCTGTCTCGACGCCTTTTAAAGAAATACCAAGAAACTTAAAATTTCTCAGGCCAATGGTGTTTCGCTTAAGACAGATGAAAACGTCATTAATTTACTGTCATTTGTTTGTCGCATCCCTAAAGAGCAGTAATCCATATTCTTAGTTGTTAGTGACGCAAAGCAATGTAAATGTCGGAATTATTGTCAGCTTTAATGTGAAAATGCCAAACGGTATTTTCTAGGCAGGGTTCTAACCACGCAGTCACTCGGTAATCTGTCTACGCAAAAATAAAATGAAAAAGTCAACAAAGGAACAGAATTACATTATGTTTTGCACTGGAAGCAATTGATGCATCGTATAGGAAATTAAGCATTTGTGTCAATGCGATAATCTAATTCACGTAGAGCGCGGTGACATGTTTCGAATTTGTTTTGAATAAATTTGCCTAGTATTTCTTTAACATCTGTGCGTCTCATAATAATGCCTAAATGGAAGTAGCTTTTTTATGTATTTTATGCATATTTTGAGCGCGCCAAGAAATGGTTGCGGAGTTATTGCAGATACTCAAGCGCCTTGCCGGGAAGTAGATTCAGCCTTAGGCTAATATTAAGACTGTTGTAGACGTACTTGTCTCGTAGCTTTCCGTAGGGAATGATATGTTGTTTAAATTAACAGATCGCTGCGCTACTTTAAAATATATAAAGAGAGTAAATTATTAACACCACAGCTTTTCTAGTAAAAGCGCTTAAAATGTTCAGGTCTGCGAGCGGCACCCTTGGTATGTCTGAGTTGGAGACGTTAACAATTAGGAACGTTGAGTAAGAAAGAAAATCGGTTCAACACTACGTGTACAATACCATATGGAACTACGATACGACCTATTTTCAAACAGATATCAGATGCACCTTGTAGAATGATGAATGAGTGGAACCTATGATCTATGAAAGTATCGGCATATCACGAATGCATTAATATTGCATAGCAGTTAGAGCCAATAGAGATTCATTTATACGGCATATTAGAGCCTAATTTCGAAAAATACGTCTCCTACGCAGCTGAGCAGTTCAATTAGATATGGTCATTCAACAGATTTTGCTTTTGATTGTAGCGCGACTGTCGATGACGATAGTGAAATTTCTCAACTCTAACACCTATGAATAAATCTTACCCTAAACGGCATAGAATCACAAATCGAAGTAAATATCGTAAACAAAGCTTTTTGTTAGATGATTGGTGTGTGAATCTCTTTAATGGACACCAAGCCCCACCTCTGGGTATTTGATACAGTGGTGTTGTTGAACTTCAGCTAGCCTTTTTTTTCCAGTTACTGCAATAATGCCCACCAGGCCCAGACATACTTTTTTGAGTTTCAGTGTCTAATTTAATCGACTGGTTACACTATATTAGAGTTCATTAATATTATTGTATAATACTTGCGCCCGATGAAACTAGAAATACAACTTTTACAATACACGTGTACGCTCATGCAGTGCAAATGGAAGAAGAATTGAGTACGTTAAAGACGGATTCATTATTATATATATACATAGACTTTCGATTTATTGTCCGTTATCAAAAGTAGAGTTAATTTAATCTCATAACAAATTAGTTATGTCTCAACAAATTAGTTCACATGTTCAGTGAATGGTCTTCTATGGAATGGACCTATATTAGACTTTCTTTACAACAGAGTTGTTTTAAAAGCGATGTATGCCCTCAGTATTTAAAAATGAAGAGCCTTTTGTGTTAAAATGCTCAAGCGCTAATACATCATTCGGATCATGCTTATGGTGTTGGTCTAGTTCTGCGTAACTTCCACTCACTAAATTATGAACTTTGTACACTTAGAACTAAGTCAGAAAATGATTAAATGACTTACATATTTTTACCTATATGTACATAAGTAGAGGATTGTTCGGAGTTTAGCGCACCCAGAAAAAAATGTTCATGCTTCAGCTATGTAAAGCGCGGGATGGAAGAGAGATTTATTTGGACGGATAATCGGGCTGCTCCGAAAAATCTTGTGTGCTGCAGTGGAGAGTTGTGAGTGACAACGTGATCACTCCAATCGCAGATATTTCATTCTCTCCACGGCATGGTGACGTTTCGTTGGTTTTATTACTGTTAGAACGACGCATCAAGTATTGCGTCGGTCAGTATTAAAGTAGTCACGGCAGACCGAAAGTAGGAGATAAACGCCAGTGTTCGCACAACTAGCTTACTCTGGTTCCCTGTTTTCCTGTCTTTTAGGTACCAGCTGTGTTTGACAAGTTCACTTTTGGTTCACCTGGCGCATTCTTGCACATGTCAAATCTGTTATTAGCAGTCCGATCGCGCTGCCTCAGTCTAGGCAGTGGTTACCGGGCATTCAGTGTGATTTCTGTTTTTGTATATCAAATTGCGGTCACAGTGCTATCAGATGCAGACTAGTGTCAGCTAATGGAAATGGTCTTTTTGTTTGTTGGTGTGCCCTTGGATAGATTGGCGAACCGCATTTTGCAGTGGTAGCTAGGGTTTACAGCGATAACACCGACTTTCAGTACAGGAATGATTACCATTTTCGCATCACGTGCAATATGTTTTCATCTCGTATGGCATTTTAGAAATGGAGACTATTCTCCACTATAAATTTGACTAATGTTCGTATTTTCCTTGTGTTTTAAAAAATATTGATCCGTTTTTCATTTAACTATAACATAATTGTATTTGTTCGTTCTCTACTCTTACAGAATTTTGCCACAACTCTTCGCATGATGTCACATTCGGCTAAAACTGTAAGTAAGAATACACATAAGTAATAGATGAATAATTTTATCGTTCTAAATAAAGAGGTTATAACACGAAACACAACCAATCGCAATATCTGTATAATGAGGCTAATGCCATTTTGATTAACCTTTAATCCGAACCGGCCTATTTCCACACAAGAATTTTTGTAACGGCTTTGATGTTTATGTAGGTCTTTCCTGTAGACGCTCCTCCTTCTTAATATTATCGAATTTTACTATTTTTTTCATCTAAATTTGGAATAGATTATCTAGTGAAATAGATCCTTTAATATTATATTTGAAAAGAGGTGATCCCAACAACTTGTTTACGGAGCAGGAAAGTGTTAAAGGTAGCCGAAAAGATTCTAGATAACTTTTAATATGAGAATGTAATTAACCCTTGAATGGGCTAACTTCTAACAGACAAACCTTCCTACTTCGGCATGAATTAACTGATATGGCAGGTCAAGAAGCATTTCTTTAGTGAAGTCTTCAAGATTAAGCTAATAGTTACGATTCTGGAATCTCATTTCTCGCGCAGTTATGCGTTCATGTTGCTTGATTCATCAGTAAGATAAGGTCTAACAACATTGCGCGATTTTATGTCATAGGATGTTGTCATCGTGTCTTTCGCTAGGACTCCGGTGTGCAGTTTTCGGGGCGCCTTGGCTTCGCTGAAAGCGCCCGAGCTCGGAGCACTAGCTATAAAGGGTGCCATCGAAAGAGCAGGAATCAAGCCTGACCAGGTCGAAGAGGTGTACATGGGTATGTACTACGCAATTCAAAATATAATTTATCCTTTTTTTTTTTTAAATTAAAATATAGAAATCCTTGTTTGAAGTTGCATCATATGCCCCTTCAGTAAGTAGATAAAATTTATTTTTGATACCAATAAGCAATATGCTACAAGCACAACTCATCTATTCTACGAGCAGGTTGAGATTTTCTGCCAGTAAACAGGAAACCTGTGACGGTCGTTGATTCTTGTAATTATAATGCTGCCGTATCTGCTTCGCGGTGCTATTAGTGTGCGTTTATCGGTTATTTTTCCTTTCGGAAGGAAGCCCTGTGTACTTTAGACGTTTGCCCTGCCTTCCTTAAGGAAACTTCCTTGATCAATTATGTAAATTACTGAACATGCGCAGTCGTTATTTCACATTAGCTTTAATATAATTTTTTTTTAATATCAATATGGAAAGAATGCTAAACTAAACTTGCCTTTACTTTTATATTCTATAGAAATATTAAAACTACTTTGTCTTGACTAAAAATATTTGAAATGTTATTTACACATTTCAAGTAATGTCTGCACCATGCGGTGCTTCAAATAGCTATAATTCATCACTCCTAATAAGTGCAAGCTTTTGCTCAAGCTACGATAGAACGCAAAATGTGTAGATGTGGTATAATTGGAATTTCAGTTCTGTAGGTACATCTATTATGGGCGGCCATTTCTACCGTGTGCCAAGGTTTATCAGCTTATACCAAACGTTCTATACAAGATTTATAAAAAAGCGGCTTTGGCTATATTATGACAGGGTTGGAAGACGAATTACATGGATAAAAATATATAAATGTATAGGTAAGAATGTATAGATACATTATCTTTGTTTACGATTTTTCCTCTGTTTGTTATAAACAAAATAGATTGTTGTTTACCGCTTAAATATGATAGTAGATCATTCTAATATCAGGGATATGGCACCGCAGTAATCTGCCGGGATTTTTCTAGGATGTATCGCTTGAAAATAAATGACAAGCTCCCGGTCAACGAAATACAAACGTTTCAAACATAATAATTATTAACAACGGCAACCTCTATCTATAGCTCTATTTATGAATTTTGTCAAATGAAGTTTTTTACGTATATTATTATCTTATTACATATATTTTGCCTATGAAATTTCTATACGCACGTCTTAAGAGCTCAGGGTAGATATCCACATGGTAATTTTTTTATCCAAAGCATTAATGGGTCTTCTTAACGGACAACAACCACAAAAATAACGACTTGTACATCTAACAGTACATTTGAGGTACTTGACGGTTCGCGTGAATGCTAGAGAATCCTCAGGTATTTGTCTAATTTCTATTTAAAACCGTTGTTAACTTTTTTACGAAATTCTGTCTTATTGCATGAGATCAGGTAACGTTCTTCAGGCAAATGTGGGACAAGCACCTGCTCGACAGGCATGTTTGGGCGCGGGGATTCCTACGTCTGTTCCTTGCACAACCGTGAACAAGGTGTGCGCCTCCGGCATGAAGGCTATCGCTCTTGCTGCCCAGAACATTATGACTGGCAATGCCGACATTATGGTTGCTGGAGGAATGGAAAGTATGAGCAATGCGCCATACTATCTTGATCGAGGGGAAATGCCCTATGGGGGTGTGACGCTGAAGGTAACTTGTTGGGCATATTCGCAAGTGTACGGTCAGACGTCAATGGGCGAGAACGTAGGCTTTGATTAAGTGTAGCGCTTTTACTTTAAACAGTGCGGGACTAATTAGGTTCTTTATTATACAACAGTCGCCATAGGTACTATTATTATTAGATATCGATTAGCTGAGCTTTGTTCTAAATCTGACTTATGGAGTACAAGAACTTAAAAAGACGGTTCACCTTACTCGAGTAGAAATAAAGCGCTTTTTTTATACCTTGTGCAATTCTTCTTTTAGGACGCGATTGTAGCAGATGGACTAACCGACGCATACAAGCAAATCCATATGGGTCTATGTGCCGAAAACACAAATTCTACCCTGGGCATTACTCGAGAAGAGCAAGATGCTTATGCGCAGAAATCGTACGAGCGAGCTCAAGCGGCGCAAAAGACTGGTATCTTTGCCGCTGAAATCGTACCTGTAACAATTAAGGGTACACGCGGTAAGCCTGACACGGTCGTCACCGAGGACGATGAGTGTAAAAAGGCTGACTTCGAGAAATTCCCGCTGCTCAAGGCGGTATTCAAGAAAGACGGCGGTTCAGTCACGGCCGCAAATGCCAGCTCGTTAAACGATGGTGCTGCAGCCCTCGTGCTTATGTCTGAGGCGAAGGCAGTCGCTCTTGGGGTTAAACCCCTTGCAAGGATTGTAGCTTTTGCTGATGCTGCAACGGAGCCCATTGACTTCCCCGTTGCCCCTGTGCTCGTTATGCCGAAAGTTCTTCAGCGAGCTGGCATCTCTCAGGATAAGATTTCAATGTTTGAAGTTAACGAGGCCTTTAGCTGTGTGCCTATCGCCGCCATTAAAAAGCTCGATATTGACCCCGCAAAGGTAAAAAAACGTCCTTTTTGTATTCAACTTAGTCTTCGCTTTGATGTGGTGATGACGGTAATGACGATGGCGGCAATGATGCCATAATTCATTGTAAATACAAGGTGGTCATCAGGTATACTTTATATTACTGATAGGGACAGTCAGAAATAATGTTACATCTAACAATACTTCTTAGGTTCATTAAGATACTTGGACTGCCTGCCCATACCGTTTCAAAAACAGGTGCTCACTTGTGCCCTCATTTACCACGATATTGACTCAAAAGCAAAACAATTTCATGCACAGGTGAACGTGAATGGTGGTGCCGTTGCTCTCGGCCATCCAATCGGAATGTCAGGTGCCCGTATCGTCGGGCACATGGCTGTCAACCTTAAACCCGGCGAGTATGGCCTTGCTGGAATTTGCAATGGAGGAGGAGGAGCTGGTGGAATACTCCTTCAGAAGTTTTAGCTGATGAATAAAAACCGTAGCCGTGCTGCCGCTGTTACTACACTGCTGTTGACGAATATGCATTCTGGCGACAGAAATGGCCAAGCTTTGATTGCCGCTGTCCTTGCTATCAACTCAGCTTGTCTCGATCCCGATCCAAAAGTACGCCCTGAATCATTTAACTATGATGGTGCCCAACTAAGAAAAATGAAAATGTATCAGAATTTATCAGCATTTCGTATCCGCCTGTCGCTGTATCTTGGTAGAATAATTTATAATAAATAGGCTTACATAGGTAATATAGTCGGACGAATGAGCCTTATATTAGGCGAACTATTCGAGAGCATGTTTTTTCTACTGCAGGGCATATCCGTGGTGGCACAGTTTCCACTATATTGACGTTTTCAATAGAATTCTTAAACGTTGAGAGGTTCACATTAATGGTGAGGTAACAAATATAATGAAGGACCACTTTCGATGTAAAGAAATAGATCTGTCGGCAAACGATCAAAGTGATGCGAACGATTCAATGTAGGGTATTCGAAATACACAAACAATTTCTTAACCAAGAATGAGAGTTAGTTAGGAATATAATGAAATGGATGCAGAACGACATATCAGCTTGCCAGCAGCGGTTAGCCCACGTAAATTCATTGGAAAGCCACCCAATCAAATGAAGTCTGCAATACTTGAATGTGATTTGATGTGACTCAAGTAATGAGTTTTGAAGAAAGAAATGAATATATATATATATATATATATATATATATATATTTGCTTTTTACTCTATTCAACCTCTTCGTAGAAGTCACTATTGAACAAAATAAATGTTAGGTAAGTGTGAATTGAGCATCGGGACATAAGTCAAATAATTAATAATAACAAGACATTTACGGTATAAAAAGCATAAATTGAAACCAGATCCATAGGTCAGATTGATTTTAGTTAGCATCACCACTGCCGAATTTTCACAAATTACTGTCGGCGTATCTTTTACCTTGATTAGGTTAGTATTGCTTCTTACTTCGTTTTTGTAAATACGGCCAAAATCCGATGCTCCTTCGCTTCGTCAAGTTAATAAGTAAGGGTTGCGTTGATTAATAAGCGATGAGGGCACTTTGTGAGTTATACAGGCAATAAATTATTACAGATGTGGATAACTGAACTAGTTAGATGAACAAGATGTAGAACTGAATACGAAATGCTTGTTTCAACATTAAACCTCGCTACATTGAACAATTATTGACATCGTTTATTATGAAGTAAACTGAGAAAAGACAACCATTACAGTGTCACATATATATATCTGTAGGAAAAAAAGGAAATTTTCAATCGATAATAATGGATGGAACACGTTTATATTAAAGTGAACCTGAATCTAAACATTTATTGATTTCTTAAAATACACCTACACTTATGTTACATAATCGTCGTTCAATCTGTTGTACTGTTTTCCCATTTATTTCTTTTTAATCTAAGAATAAATAACAGTAAAGCGAACACGTTTTTTGGATAGATTATGAGCTCTGTTTTCGCCGCCGTTATCCAGATACAAGCACACAGATTTTGCACTTTGCGTCCCTAATTGCACCATCTTTCCCAAGCATTTATTAACTATAGTACGTACATTAGGACGCATATCTCTCTTCCCGATAGGGGTAGCCCAACAAACTTCAAAGGATTCATGTTACTAAACAGCCCCTTCCTCTTTTATATTAATCCTCAATAGCTCCTTTTTCTATTACGACTGTTATTACTCATATTCGTATTATATATGTGCTCAACTAATTTCTTTTTTATTCTACTTTTCCGCGTTGAACAGAGTAGTTTTTTGCTTATTTCGTAGTTCTTTTCCCCGAAGTATCGCTGTCTTGAAGTACTTGCAATAAAGGCTAACGGAAGATGGCGAATCGTCATTGCCAGCTACGGGATAGCATATAAGACGCGGGTCGGAATCTGTATCGACGATGCCCACCGTTGGGATCAACATCTTCGCGCATTCCGTTATGGCCGCTTCAGATCCTATTGTGACACAATAACACCCACACATACACAGCGGAATAGTGACACATAATGAATGTGAGAAAGCGAAATTAAAGGTATCTTTAGCGCCGGTAGATGGGTTTATGTTAAAATAGAGCAGCGATGCTAGATGATAGCTATGAAAGGTGAAAAGTGAGTGTATTGTTACTGTATATGACCTTTTATTCTTGTGACTTTGTTTAAACATGCGTAAAAATATTTAAAAATATAGAGCGTAGAGATATTTAAAAATTCACCGCTTCGCGCGTATGCACTTTGAGTTAGACAACCACAAACAAAGAGGCCCTAATATAGCGCGAGTTATCTCTCACTGGATCGGATAGCCGTTTATTTCTGTTAGTACTATTATGGAGTGTTTCTACCTAGCACCAAAATATTGGTGTGCACAGCGAACATGTGCATGTTCATGAGATCTGAAAAAACTCTGTTCCACACTCACCTCTGGTAGAAAAGAAGATTGCACAATCAGGTAATCGAGTCTCACTTCCAAATAGGTTAGCCGCGTTCGTAAATAATCCAGTGACCCAGTGACGAGTGTGGGCATACTCAGAACATTCCTTTGCACATTTCTCTACCTGCTTCATCAATCGAGTAGATAAAAAAAAAATGGTGTGCTTAATATAAAGCTGAAAGTCATAATTATTTTTGCCTCCACCTTGTCGTTTGTCATCAGCGTTGCCTATTACATTCATGTGATCGTTTTCGACGGCAAGACTAATCGGAATTCGGACTGTGCATTACTGAGAGACGCAAGCATACTTTAAAGCAATAGAGAGTTAATTATTGCATCGCGCAACAAATTAGTTATCAATAGGCTAAAAACAATAGCCGGAGTCTGTGCTAGCTATATCATTTTACGTTTGTAAAAGGGAAAAAAATATCTCTGAAAATGCAGTTTCAGTATAGAAACTGACTATAGTATCCGCTGCCGAATTTATGGTACATGAACTATACAACAGACGACAGTTGTGTATATTTTTTTTTAAAGAAGTGTATTCCTGAGATAGAAACAGGAGGTTAGCTCACCTTGAAAGCAGTCTGATGGTGACGCGTGATAAAAAGAATGATACCGTCACGATACGCAATATGAGCCACAAAATTTAGCGCCTTAATCATCTGCTGCTTACTCTTGTCAAGGTCGATAATTAACTGGTCGAACCGGCTACCAAAAATATAGGGCCGCATATGCGGATTGACGCTGGAGCTTTTATGGCCGAGATGCATTCGGTGTAGGAACATTTGCTCAAGAGACACAATTGACGAGACGGCAAACGCATCGGGCTCCTTGAGAATATCCATATTGTACTCATAGTTCATTAAGGCTATTGTGACAGGATGATATACGGACGTCAGGTGTTAGTACTTCTGGCTACTTCAATTAAATAGCCGGGAATTAGCGGCATTTTTGAGCGGTAAATATGCCAGTACAATAATAATTAAAGTAATAGATAATTTTCTAATCAGGATTATTTTATCCAGTAAAAATGAAGTTGACAATGTTCAAAATTTACATCTCATTCAGTAGGTAGCGTAAGAATAACAAGAACTGGTAAACTCTTGGATACAACCAGTGGAAGAATATCTTACACATATCGTTTATAATAAAAGATTCGTAATATTAAAAATACAAATAATGTTTTTTCAGTCAGAATTTTGAAAGGTAGGGAAATTTCTACCTTTTTCATCAATCATCACAATTTCCATTTCAAATACGATATATATATATAATGTTAGATGCGCACAGCTTCCAATCGGAGCATAAACATCCACATGGCTTTTGCGGCCGCTAGAACCAGCATTGCACGCTTGACTTAATCAGTAGCCTCACTTATGTAAGCAAAGCCACAAAAACACTGAACTCAGACAATTCGGGAGAAATTAGCTAACCAATTGTTCAGCAAACGATTTTCCTGATGCGCGATTCGACCGTGCATAAAAAGCTGGTTCATAAAGCTAGACGCAGTTAGTAACAGTAACGAGAAGACCTACCGGCGCTGTGTTCGGTGGCATCATTGGTGGTCGCCTGAACTATAGTGGATTGTAACCGAACCGAAGTAGAACCTAGGGCTGGCCACAGTACGCTATTCAGCGCGCGAGCACACCTAGTCACTAGCATGTTAATCGTACGAAACGGCTCCGACGGTTAGTAAAAACAGAACCAGACAACAAATAATAAATCCAGCTGGATAGGCAGGTCGCGGCTCCAGCCCCATAACACAACTACGATGTCAATAAGACTAATACCAGATACGCTTTGTTTGGAGGAGCCACAGTGAGGCGAGCAGGTGTACGGTTGCTTCGTAAGTGTCGATACGCTGTCATCTAACGAGCGAATTCGATGTGTAGGGTACCAAAAAATTGTGGAATTACTGCTTAGGACACATTGGTACTATCAAATTAATTATGTATATTCAAATAGGTGGGCGTACTTATCGGTGGTAAGAGTCGCAATCATGGTAAATGAATTAAATTTTTAATAAAATAATTGGTTCATATCGTTGCAGAAAATTAACGCAAACGTTAACCACAATAATAATGAATCGAGAAAGTGTGCTGTTCTTCAGTGGCCGAGTGCCGAAAGAAGTGTCTCAGTTGAGCTCTAATTTGGAACATATTGACAAACCGACATTCAGAGGAATGGTAAAGGGTTCGTATGTAAGAGAAGTAGAAGTTTACAACTTTCGATTAATTTCGTTCAAATTCAGCATGCTTACAACAAGATAATCACTTGAGGAAGAAAGCGTGCTTAAGCGAATTGCCTCATAACAATATTTTTGGTCACAATAGAAAATTAGGGAATCATATTTTATTTTGATGGTTTATTTCATGCATCAAATATTAGACATCTTTCAAAAATTATTTGGGTAGCGGAGAATTATAAGATCATCCATTGAGAAATTATACTGTCGTCCACCAAAGAAAGCTCCTTTATTGATCCATCGCAAATATTCAAGTAATTTAATTTGTGATATTGTCGAGCTAATAATGACAGTGTTGTTTTATCCATTGGTCGATCCTTCGTTGCAATGTTACGCGTTTGGTTGATGTAGGTATGCTTTACACTAGTATACATTTATTTTCTAGCGTTCTCGTTTGGTCTTTTTTGTAGTACTGGTTACTGAGTTTGAAGGACGGGAAGTCACTCTACAAATGTACGCTAGGCTTCGTGCAAATGCCAAGGACCCCCAGACATTCGACAAAGCGTTTTCGGGCCTCCACCGATTGGTCAAATCTGTTGTTAACCGAGACCCGGTTGAGCTTACTCCGGAGGTAAGCCCGGGAATTCACGCCTACATCCAATTTTTCGCTAATAATAAATTGAGTTGGTTGAGAGAATTGAACCCAGTAAGCACGTTTAGCGTGAGAATCACAGCAAAAAAAAACATACGCATTTTTATTGTGAACAAGAAGAAGTTGCAAAACAGTTATTTCAGGGCAAACAAGCATGGCCTATTCGATGCCTCAGTGGCAATGAACCTTACGTTATACTCTCTGATTGTCCCTAACACTGACGCAACACACCAAACTACGATCATTCCAAATAAACAGCGAAATGGGTCCTTGATGAAAAAAAACAGTGTTAAAAAAACCTTTACCTATTAATTTGGATAGATTATTTTTTCGAGGTGTCGGAAAAATAATGCCGTCATTTTCTTTACAGGAGTTCAAAAAGGACTTACTTCAGCTGAAGATTTCGGACGATTTTTCTAGCGATTTATGCTCAGCTTTGTTAGGCGGGCGTCGACAAAAGCTGCAGAAAATTGCTAGAGAGATGCAGCCTAAATTCGATGGACTCGAAGAAATTGAACATAAAATTGATGTTACCATTACTTCAGATGGGTTCGTACTTTGTCGGTCAATCTAGTAATTCTCTTAGTAAAAGTCCAGTTCTAACTAAGCTCATTAAAGGTATGCAGCGCTTTAGGTAATCGTTAGCGGTACTTCCGTTATCTTTTTGTCATCTAAATACCCTTTGCAACATGAAAGCTAATTTTGTATGATTCACTGGACTGAAAGCTTTTAGACCCTAAGAAAAAAATTGAATATCAGTTGGCCATTATCGCAGCAAAGGTGAAACGGAGCTGTGCAGTAATCACTTATGTGACTTTACTGTAATATATTGATACTTCGCTGTTCTGTTCTATAGCACAAGTGGTTCAAAGCGGTGGACACCTTGCGTGATGCTCTCGATGAAGACAACCTCAGGTGAAGTAATCAGCGGCGAGGTCTCGATAGACGAATTCCACCGACTACGTCATGGAGTAACGCAAGCACTCAAGCTTGTCGATATTATGGAAAACAGACTTGAAGGAAGATAATAAACTTTTGTCAATAATATTATACATAAAATAGAACACAATTAATCGAAGTGCCAAAAAGCCTACATTACATATAGTAGTAGCGGTCTCTACAAAGTATTGAATATAAAATAAAGTCTACAATAGTGTACGGCCTGTATTCGTTTTTTTTTTTTACTTAAGAAGTAATAACAGAACATTTTTCGTGCCGATTTTCAGGCTGAACCGCCTCACAATTTTTGATTCTAAAGTCTTATTAGGCACCACTACGGAAGCCACGAGATACGTGTGCTTGACTTTGTAGCTACGAGGTCCTTATATTAATCTTTATCTTTAAATCTCCTTACTCTGGAGATACCTTTTTATGTGGAACATCTCAATAAAAGAGCTACACGCACCCGTCCGTAGTAAAGCATGCAACGTTTAGCGTATGGTTAACCTCGTTGTCGTCTTACCTATTACCAAGATCACTTCACCCTAAAATATCGAGTGGCATATACCTAAGCTCTCAAGTAGAGGTCTGCTTAGATAGAGAATGAAAAAATGCTTGTTTACGAATATAAACGATAGCGGTCCTTATGATTGTAATCATATAAAAATTGAAATATCAAAATCCAATGTCTAATGTTTTTCATTTACTACCTGAGAAGAAGAGCTCAATAGCTGCGTTCTAAGAAATACTGTCGCCTCACAGATTATTATTCGTTGATTTCGTTTGATTAAAAATGTACATCATTTTTTGACAGGTCAAAGAACTTTCGTCGCGGTCTGCTCTAAATGTGCAACTAATCTAAACTATTGCTTTTTTTAACTATCTAAACCATTAGGAAAATATCATAATATATAAAGAAAAAAAAAGAAAACAGTTACCTCATATGAACATTTCATTGTTATACCATAAATGTATATTTTTAGAATTGCAAAAAACATACTTTAAGAAATGTACACGCATACTTTCACTTCTACTAAAATAAATAATTATACTCGGAATTTCGCTGGAGTTTTGCCCAGGTAAATGAGCTAGCAGGTGCGATATAATTGTCCCAGTATTTCATAAGCCAATTTTACAGTTACGTGCGTGCTTCCTCCAGTCTTAGGGTACCTTATGCGTCATACATACTTAGTGAACGGTTTCGCTAATGGACTTTTGTTTATTCACTCCATTTGATACACACATGAACTATTGTCTCAATTTTCTTCTACCCCACTGACGTATATAAGCACCGACAATCGAAAGGAAATCGTAACATGGTTTCAGCAGAACTCCAACCCAAAGATACGTTGAAACGTAATGAAACTTGTACGAAAGGAGAGGCCTCTCGAAGTGAATGTTTAAAAAACCCACAAAATAAGTGAAATACATTCACTCGTTCACTCATTCTTTTCCAAGCTATATCGATTATATATTTTCTGCACATTCTGTTTGCATGATGTCGGCAACCCACCTTTATTCGGACGCGCTGTCCCTTTAGTTATATAAATTTTAATCGTTTGTTTGCCTATATTATTTGACCTCTTTATATTATTATTAGTATTATACGAACTTTCTCCTACCTAACTCATTGGTTATTCACCTGTTGGTTATATATATATTCTCAATCGAATCTACATACGTGTATGTATATAAATATACATTCGACCGAGAATCGCTAGCTTTTATGGAACGCCTTTTTGTGACTTTACCTGGATCTATCCAGCTATTAGTGTTCTTTGTCCTGTGGTTTTGAGCCGATAGATCTCTCACTTTCAACGAGCGGAAAACTGTACATTACATTCGTCGCCTGCTCCCTGCGTTTTACAATTTCGCTGCGTGGGTATGCAATGAGCGATCTTCACATCATCTATCGCTAAGCTATGTTCAACTCTTCACCGGGTAAATATGTATTCATAGATTGATGTTTGCTCCTGCAACTTTGCGTGCAATTTTATATTTACAAAAAATGTTGAGCCTTCAATCGCCCTTTAACTATTGTCAACCGAGAGCGGTGTCCATTTTTCCTTGATCCTATTTCGGGTTTCTAAAACTTTATAAAATGATAAAAGATATATATGTTTTCGTTAATCTTATCTTTTTTGTGGTTTTGTACATATGTAATATTTAAATTTTCATTTTTCCTTGTAGTGACAGAAACTTTTTCTCAAATAAGCCTTGCTTGCAGCAAGATGCCCGTGAGGAAGAACGGACAGACACCGAAAATTTCTATGAGGCAATATTAGTACTCCGGTAGGTGCTGACACGGCTTGCATCCCAAAGACTTTAGGCTGGCGGCTAGAATAAAGCGGAACCATTTCGCTTCAAAAGGATTTCCTCACCTCAGTTTGTAATTAGAAACACGTGCACAATAGCCTATCTATATATTGGACAACAAAACAAGCCTTATATTCGTGCTCATGTAAAGGTGATCTATGTCCTGTTTTACATTAGACATGCCATCACCGCTTGAATTAACACTAAATAGCTTAGATTGTAACTTGGCAACTTGGAATGATCGAAATTCCATCTGTACGAAACTTTCTCGTAGCTTGGCTGCCGCATTAACAGTGAACTTTCTATTTTTCGAGGAGCTTTTGGTAAGACTTTTTTGTTTATATAAGTCATCCACATAACGAGTCAGCTTCATCAGCATAATTATCTCCGACAGAGCAGCTCATGACAAGGCTGTACAATGGACAAACGTTTTCAATTAATTTCATAGTTCCAAGATTTCTGTGACTTTTGAGTAGAAAATAAAAACGGAAAAGAAAATTAATTTATATCATTAGCATACCTACTACATTGAATTATCTCATAACACACCAACTGAAAACGCAGGAACCGTTTAAGGTTGACTTAGCCATCACGTACATTTACAATTGTTACATACTACGACATGACGTAATGCTTATGTGTGTTTGTGTATCTGTATATGATCACATTCGATTATCATTTGAATAATCTCGTCAAGTCGTGCAATTGTGTATTTAAATTTTCGCGTAATCTTTTTTGTTTCTACCAACGACGAGTTTTTCATTACTTCTTATCTAAAGCATTCTTCGTATGTAGGCCATTCCCGCGATGAGTCCCGCCAGCAGGCCCATAATGTAAAGATCCCAATCAGGCCCTAGTGCACGCTGCATTATGAAGGCAGGTTCTGCCAACGAATCCCACCGTAAGTTGTTCAGGTACTCCATTCCATACATGAAGGCTAGCTTCAACAAAGCCAACATTACTGGAACCTGTTGGTGAAAAATTAATTATTACCCATGGAGCATTTAGTTAGTAGTATTCTAGTAGATTAAGAATGCTATCAGACTAAAGGAAGAACCAATATTTTTATTGCAAAGTATGATTACATTATAGTCTTGGTCAACTCATTTCAATGGATTACTTCTATGCTTTTCAGATCTATCGACAACTGTGCGTTATCATGTTGCATGTCTTCGAAATATCAATACAAATCAACAGGGCTCAATTAGCAAACGAGTAAGTGAGCTGTACGGATAACTCATTTGATTCTCACGTTTTCAAAAAACCATCTAAAGTACATTGACACGGTTACAGATCTTTACTAGTTTTCTTCTTATTACAGTTATAGACATTTTGCTTTCGTATTTTGAAATTACCTGAGCGTCAACGGAAGTAACAGCCGCGAGGTCGTAGTATCTCTTGGCTAGATGAATATCCTTTGGCATACCATAGCCTTGTTCATGCATATAACCAAGATTGAACATCGCCTGTGGATTGTTCTCCGTCTCAGCGGCAACACGATAGTGATGGGCGGATAACGCATAGTCGACAGGTGTTCCGTAACCATAATAATGATAATCACCCAACTTGAGTCTACGTCGGTGAGTACAGCCGACAAACAGGAAGTGCCACAATAAAAATAAAGTGAGCGGTGACCACGTTATTAGTTTTGCTAACATCATAAACGTAATTGCTAAATTAAGTGAACGCCTTAAAAATACAATTTCTGTAATCTTACATTTTTTACATATGGACTTAATATCAAGCATACTATGAACCGCTACAAAGAAGAGCATCTCATCTACAACTTTTTGTACGTATGAGTTTTACATGGATCACAGAGTAGGTACACACACCCATTTAAACAGAGATAGTAGCATCAGCGCAATGCAGGAATGCACCTCACGTACCTTATCGTCCACATGACATATTTCGCTGCGCGCTAAAAAACTGTAACATTATCGCTCACCTAGCCACGACGTATCCCTGTGTGGCTGCTCTGGCCCAGTAGCTTAGCGCCCATGTGTACGAAGCGTTGCGATCGAAAAGAGGAGATTCGGCACGATCAAGAATGAATGCCGCATTACTCTGGGCCTGCTCATAGCCAAGCTCCGCCAGGAACGCGTACCGTATTAAAGCTTCATCAATCCTCGCTCCTCCCACTTTGTAAGCCCGGTAAGCTTCCGTCAGTTGAGACAAAACCCAACGTCCACGCTCTGCTACCATCTGGAAGCCCATAAGAATAATTTTACCATTGAAATGAAATAAGACTTAGATCCGATGTGATATGATATATTGCCAAATGTGAACGGGTTTGTAAGTTGGCATTGCATCATAGGTCTATTAATGGTAGGTGTACTTGTTGAGAAATCTCTATTTGACAAACGCACTGTCACTGAGATGCTTCATTGTTGAGTTGAAAGTTTAAACTAATATTGTATTTATTAATTACCTTAAATAGGTGGACGGCGTTATGGCAACTGCGTGGGGTGCCAATTCCTCGAGCATTCATCATACCGAGATGGTAGAAGGCAAGAACGTGCCCATGCGTTGAAGCTTGTTGATAATATTTCAGGGCAACCTTGTAATTTTTTTCAACTCCTAATCCATGATAAAACATGTTGCCGAGCTCAAGCTGTCCATCAACGAGACCCTGATTTGCCGCCATTGTTAAATAACGTAGGGCCCGTTCATGGTCCTTCGGGACACCCTTACCGTATAGATACATAGTGCCAAGGCCAGCTTGTCCCACGGCATTACCTTTTTCAGCAGCCATTGAGAAGTACTTGAAAGCAGTCTCGTTATTCTGCGAAACTGCTTTTCCGCCCTCGAGGAACATTTTGCCGAGGAACGCCATTGCATTGGCGTTGCCAGTATTAGCAGCCTGCGTGAAATAGTTAAGGGCTCGTATATGATCTTGCTGAACGCCCCGGCCACCCTGATAGTGAAGATGTCCGAGTCCGACCTGAGCCTGTACATCACCTTTGTCCGCCAGGAATTGGTAATACTGGATAAGATCATCGTCCAGCTGGTTCGATGAAGGTCGTGAAGGGTTTTCGTATTCATCGCTGAGACGAACTTTTGCCAGAGCAATCGTAGCAGTTGGTGCTGGAGCCCCAGATTGAACTGGACTGCTTCCTCCTGAGCCATTGTGGGAACTACTACTCGAAGATCCACTTTGCTGTTGTTCAACGCTTTGTGCCACTCGTCGATAGTGATCCAGCGCTGATTCGCAGCTTTGCGCTACACCGACACCTGCCATATAGCGATAACCAAGTGCCATTTGGGCTAACTGGTTGCCTCCGACCGCCGCAAATGTATAGTACACAAGAGCCTTCGCCTTAGAAGGCGGCAAAGAGGCCAAACCGAATGAATGCATAAAACCCATATACAGCTGCGCCTCGGAATCGCCCCTGGCGGCTAGCGGCTCAAGAAGCTCACGTGCCCGATGACAATTTAGTTCAAGACCTGCATCACCGAACAGATGAGCCACGGCGATCATCCGTTGAGCTATGGGGTGACCGAGGCCAGCCACTTTTTCTAATAGCGCGTAGGCCTTGATCGTTCGTTCACGTTCACTTCCTTTCAACGCAGAGGGAGTGCCGTTAAGGAGGGCCATGGCCGTTTCGAATCCGACCACAGCATGGCGTGCCTCTTCGGTGGTGATGGCATTTTCGGCAGTCATGTGTGAGGAGGATCTGGAATCTTCGGTCTTAGTGGACTCGATACCCGCGTCTTTCGGCGAATTCGTCGCTTGTGCGGCACTGACTGAAACTGATGTAAGACCCGGACTGACATTTTCACCTACTGGGTGATCGGCCTTGTCTACCGGCTTGTCTTCCCCAGCTGCGTACTGCACTTGCATCAATAACACACTTTGCAACAATAGCAGTTGAAAACAAAAGCGAAAAGGTCTTATATTGTTGATCCGAACGTTCATCATTGCTGAAGACGTTTGTTCAGTCGGAGAATAATTAAAGTAGTCAGCAGGGTACCAGTTAACGGAATGTTTTCTTTCTTAGAGAAAAAACGACTGGATCAAATCAACGGTACTGCTTAGGATTACCGATCATTTACTCGCTTTATAATACGTTGACCGGGCCGTCTTTGAAAGTTAATAATGGGAAAGGTGTTTAATTTATCTTCACGTAATTTACATTCCCACGAAATAGGTAAACGACCTATTACAGAGACCACTGACAGTTCGATAATAATGTTCTATTCTTCCATCCTGTACAGATACGATAATTCGGCCTCGCAGTGACACGTTAGCTTTCTCCAAAACCAGACATTATCTAGAACGGAGAAACACATTTCACTTTGACGACTCCAAAGTAGAACAATGTTCCTCTCGGTCAGCTGCTGAGGCCAGCTTAGCAGACGACGCTGTAGAGACACGAATGTCAACACGAGAGGGCACCACAATAGAACCACAGTATTACCAAGTGACCTCTGATGCGAAAATTAAGATAATACTTCATTAACCAAACATTGCTCTGTCGGGTAGGTGCTTCAAGAGATATGCAATATAGCCATACTGCAAGATGGTTTTGCTGTGCAATGCCGTAAAAGGTGCTACTCTATAATGTCAATGAGTCAACACAAACATTTGCTTCTTTTAGCTATACAACTGCGACAGTGTGGTACAAGCCTATTTTTTTTGAAGAACCACCGTTTGGCGGGAAGGTTTTGCATATGGAAACCGCTTATGGAAAAGTGAGTGAATAATCCAATTTATACGACTAATCTGCACTATAATCACGTGGAGATTGTCAGGCATAAGCTGAGAATGCACTGTTTCTTTTCCGATCCTTATGTTATTGCGCTTGGTGCTAGTTTAAATAGATCAGAACACAATATAGTAAAGGGAGTTGTGCTTTTAGTTATAAAAGTTATTTTTTTTTTTTATTTATCTTTAAATCGACTACTTGTAGGCTTTACATAATTACTGCCAGGGGGCTAAGGAATTTGGCACAAAAGTACTCAGATTGAGTTCTTTGTTTGTTTGTATAAGTTGTGCCATACTTTAGCAAGCGTAGCTTATGCTGATAATTGAATAATGAATGTTTAACATACGAGAAAGAGCCAGCACGATTCGTATTGAAACACTGTATGTGTTTCTCAGTTGAAAGTAAATAGTTTCTATTTAATACAACTCACATCTGGACAACCGCTATTATTGGTTATTGGGTTCGGTATTATAACCCTTTTCGTCACATGTTTAACTAAAATAAAGAAGCCTTATTTTTTATTTGTCTGGGTAAGAACGAAGGGAAGTTTTACCGGGCAGCTCTTATTGCTTTGCTCCGTAATTGGGGAGACATGATTTCAGTAACAGGAGATACGTTGGATGCGAGAGGCTTTCCACATTTACTGGATTACGGCGCGTAATTCTCCCAAAATGCTTTACCATTGATGCAATAAAAAATAACACGTTTTTCGTAGTGCAGATTATCTATCGTTGCTAGCAGAAAGGCTAAGGTCTTTAGAATACAAGTTCTATAATGTCCTAGTAGTCTTTAGTGTATAAGGCTAAGGTGGATTCCCTTACTCGTTAACAAATGCAGTTTTATCCAGCACATACTAGAAGAATCGTGAAGTACACCATATAACACAAACAATGCTTTTGTACTTCAGATGCGGCTCTGTGAAAACAAGGAGTCCTTGGCTCGATATCACGCAGCCGTGCATTTCACTGTTGGAAATATTATCGAGGACTGTCCGTCTTTTTCGCAACCAGTAGACGTCAAGAAATTCGATCGTCAGACAATTGCCGCCATTGCCGAGATCGTTTTCCGAAAGTGAGACGCCATTAATGGATAGTTCCCATGAAGCTGTATGCACAGCATATGAGAAACTAAAATTACAGCATTGAAAAAAACGTTGCAATCGGGTTCACGAACATAACACCCTTTCGCGCGCCCTATAATAGGCAGGTGTGCATCAAAATTCGAGAAGCTCTCTAAAGGGCTAGTCGGATGCTTCAAGCAGAGTATTTATTTAGAACATTTGAAATTAGTAAATACGGTTTGCTTGTATGTTGCGCTTGATCTGCATACGGTCCCATTGGGTAACTTGTTCTGGCTAGACAAAAATTCTGTCTTGAAATATGAAGAGTGAACTGTTCGCGATTAATTAGGAAGTTTCGCTACTAGTTTGTATATCAAAATGGTATCAGCTTTGGGTAAAATTTTCGTTAGTTTGTACAATTTTAGCTAGGAATGAAATTGTATCTACTTGGTTGATTGAACGGACACTACCCTGCGTATGTTGTAAGGCACGCTTCCTATTATTAATTCCTGACTGTTAATTTTAAACTTTGCTATCAAAGTGCCTTGATAGTACGGTTATGTACATCAAATCTCTGAAATGTTATATTTTGCTTATAAAATTGGGTTTAACAGATCATTCTCTAACGTTTTATGTTTTCATATTTTGCAGAATCGGCATATTGGCAAGAGATCTTGAGGCGTTTGCCAAGCATGCCAAGAGAACTAAGGTTACCACAGACGATGTAATACTTTGCGCGCGTCGAAACCCTTTTCTTGGTACGTAACAGAAATCATTCCTTCTAATATGCTTTAGTGTAAAAGACTAACAAACATATGAATATTAGGAAAAATAGTTGCAAATAAATACTGATATTTTTTAGATGCTTCGTCGTCACAGAGATGTAATTTTATAAAATTACATCTAATACTGTTGTTTTAACCTTGTGTAGCATCTGGAAGGATTTTCTTTTTATTATAGAAGGGACTGTTCTCTTTCCTTTTTTTCTAAAGAATAGTTTACAAGCCGAAGACGTTGAATGTTTTTGCGTGGTAACACGTTTTTTATCATAACTTTTGAATTGTATGACTTGCAGCTAAAAAGTTAAGGGATTATGCCAATAGAGTGAAGGACGAAAAACAGGATAAGTTACCGAACGGAGGCTTAGCTGCTCTCGGAGCAGCTGTTGCCGCGGCTGTACCAGCAGGAAGTGGGGCGTCAAAGAATATAAAGCAACGAATAAACGTAGGTGAGGTCATTGATCTCAGCCAACTTGAATAACTACAGCATATGAGAAAATTTCTCATGTATAGATTTGCCTTCAGCGGGAATTATGCCGAAGTGTTGTAAAGCGTAACGTGGACAGTATATGACACGTTTTACTATGTGTTCATGTTTGCGAAGCCGGAACGATGTAAATAAATGATTTGGGTATGACGCAAAGATATAGTTCAATAATCTAAATTTCATGCCACGCTGAAGCTTGCTCTTTGTTTGTTCTATTGTTGTTTCTAATAAAAAACCGTTACAAGTATTCACTCGTGCTCCATTCGTCCATGAGCATATTATGGACATAAATAGTGGAGTTCTATAACGATTTTAATTCAATCTTTCGAAAGCAACGTAGATGGGTTTTAACGGGCGAATGCATTGTCTACCGGGATCATGCATTAAAACACTGATTATACTCATATTTTTTTCCTGATTGATTGAGTGTTGTCGATATCTCACAACAACTCGAAACCTCAGTCTGTAACATTGCAACAAAAGGGCAATTATTAATATAATATGATAGTTTTGATAGCTTGATTGATTTAATAGAATTAATTTGATGTAACTATACAATTTCATTGTATTCGTGTACCTCACTTCAATAAATACTCATTGGTAGCTGAAGTTATTATCCAGTCTTAGTTAAAACAGATATGATACGAACTATAACTTGAAAAAACAGCAATTTCATATATGTATCCTTAGCCTTTGTGGCAGAAGACGGTTTAGTGTCGCTTATAGCTTATATCTACTTTCAACAATAGGTTATAAAATATAAATGAATTGGTAGACATTATGCTATAGGATCATTTTTCCTCAGATGAGGTACTTACGCTGCATTGCAATATTAAATACATTCTCGCCTGTAAAGCTCATCAGGCTATATAAGTGGCAGAAAATTTTTTCCGATATTTTTTCTGGCATCCGATAATTTTTCTAATCATTAAATGCAAATTTGTGTGTTGATTCTAGTTTCATAGGTTTAACCTAAAAATTGATCCAACAGGTTTGGTGTTCGTAATTAAATATGAGCTAAAAATTTGAGGAACGACATAAATATGTCACCCATTTAAACGTTGTGTGCATCTTTCACGTGCGACTACTGTTATAATTGTGATGACTGTTATTATCATTCTGCGAGAAGGGCCTCATCTTGTAATTTGCTTACGCGCGGGATAAAGACTCAAAAGTCCTGAGATGCTTAGGGGAAGGGGTAAATGCAAGGGGTAGCCATCGTTACAGTCTAGGTCTCTCATCTATTCCGGATTTCTTCCTCGAATGAAGCCGTAGCGAGCGGCATGTTGGTTCTTCAACGGTTGTCGCCCTGACGGCGATTCACATGCTAATCTCTTTCGGTGAGTTTCATCGATCAGGAGCGGGTTTATAAAGAAAGGATAGAGCCTGTGTACCCCTTCCAAGTCAGCTCGGTCCTAGAGCGACAAGGACGACTTCGTAGCGAGAGGCTAGGGATCCAGCGTAAGGTCTGGGGATCGCCAATGTTTGCTTGCTGAGATCAACGTTCCTATATAGTAGGTGGAAAAGAAAGGTGGACGGGGGTGATGAAAGCACGTCGAAGGAACTTTCTTGATTCTCGGTGGAACCTTCTCCTCCTTCACCGGCTGAAAACTCAAGAAGAGCTTTAGACAGGTTGCATGTACCGGTCGAAGCTTGCGAGAAAGCCTGCTATGCAGTGCGTTTTCCCGTGTATCTTTCATTCATCCTCTCCATCGTTTTGTCCTTCTTGCTCTTTGCGCCACACTGTCCTTCAACGCCGGGTTACTCTCTAGGCTTTTGGCCCGCTCTCTGCCGAGTGCACTAACATTTTAGCTCTTCACTAGTGAGTAAGGCCCTCGAGGCCATTGTGACGAGACGCGAGCGATAAACATGGACAAGCATAGCTCTCTTGGATCATCATCTCCATATCAAAGACCATCACACTAAACCGGCAGTGGCGATAGTGGCCGCCGGCACAAACGGTCGGTGTTAGGATGCGTACTACTCTGCTAGTAGTCTTCGTCAGTCTGTCGAAAACCTCCGTGGAAACCTGGTGTCGGTTGGCGCTTTACTCGCAAATCGCGGCGACACGTCCAATGTCGTTATGTTGACACGAATACCCTCTCCAGGCGGCCAGTGAACGCAACGCCGCAGTAGTGGCCGCCTATCAGCGCTCACAGAGCTCTCAGCCTGTGGCCGACAAATGTCGACCTATAAGCGCGCGCATCCGTGGCCGATCGTTGTACCAACCGATCTGCTCAATGCTCACCCAATAAGGCTAACTCGATTCGCCCGCTTGGGACAATAATCCATCGTAGTTCCGACGTGTATCCGTGACAATGGCAACGCGAGTTCAGATTTCTAGGGAGCTGGCAGCCAAAAGAATTGAGTGTATGCCGAACTTCTGACGCCGGGGGTCAATAACGACAGATAACAACGAACTGATGGCGACCCGATTTTCATAGGCAAACAACGTGGGCCACCATCCGGTCGTTGTCACTAGCGCCTATCGTGAGTTATGCTAAGGGCGAAGGAAAGGACACGGAGAGCTCCTTTGTGAGCCGCAACGATGTCGACAAGACCGGAAGTCACTAGTTGTCAAAACATACAAGAGGACCAATTTCGCCGATACTGCTGTCGGGACTAGAGTAGAAAAAATAATTCGAAGCAGAAAATATGTTGCAGGTTCATGGATTTTTTCCTGCGGAGGTAAACATGTCGGTCCGGGTAAATTGGAGAAACCATAGCTCTAGATGCAGAGATCGAGTTTTACTTAAAAGGACGGATTCAACATCGAAGAAATATGCAATGGGAACAAAGTAAACACCGCTAGAAATTAGAAAAAAAAAACAAAAATGTACGCAGGGAAGTGAGAACAAAACATTAGATTGTAACCTTACGGTTTGTCTCGTTTTCTCCAGCGCGGCAGCTTAGGCTCCTTAATAACCTAAGTCGACTTCCGGCCTCAGTCTCGTGTAGAGCGCAAACGTCGTCGCATGCTGCTTTTCTTCGGCCGGAGATCTACGTTCCGATCCAAAGTATTTGGCGCTGTACGAACGTTTGTCATCCTTCCTTCTGTATGTACGCGTGTATTGGACTGTTACTGGGTGCTTGCGCTGTGTGTTGCAGATACGTCGACTGTTCTGTATCAGTTCTATCTTTGACAGCTTTGCTGTGAGGACTTTTAGGATGGACCAGAGGTGCGATGACGTCGCTGTGCGGGTATCGAGCCAGTGATGAGTGTTGTTCTCGCCGGTGGAATCCTGATGAGTTCCAATGAAAACTCCGCCCACAGCCATTACCATCACCTCAGCCGTCAACGACGTCCTCATCGTCCTAGTCACGGACGGCCGAGGTAACGACGGGTGCACTCCTTGCCGAAGGCTGTTTAATCTCCAGCGAATGGTTCAGTGTAATGATTAACATGACAACAGCGACAGAAAGACGTAGTCGCAGTAGCGACGAACGCTGGTTCGGACACGGCTGCACCGTCGATGGCAGTCGAGACAGCATCGAAACCTTAGTCTTTTAAGGGATCAGAGCACCATTCTTCTAGCAAAAAATGTTCACCTATGATGTAAGTTGGGCTGCCACCCACTCAATTCCAGGACCACAAAACGGGCGACCCGTTCCTTTGCCTCATCCGTTCTCCTTTTGCTCCAACAATGCTTTCTCGCGTCCAAACAGCTCCCTTTTTCTCGCTCGCTTCCTCTTTTCACGGCGTTCCTGCTCTTCATGTTGACATGAACCGAGTCGGAACTGACGAAGGAACAAGCCAGCAGAGTGTAGCGTACCCCTGACTCTTTGGCGCCCCGTAGTCCGAGACTTATCCGGGAAGACTTGCAGATGCAGCGAGATACAACGAGAATACACACAACATACAAAGCGCGGACTGGTAGAGGCGATGAGTTTGCTAAGAGTTTTGTCGCCTGCATGAACGGAATAATAGAGCTTGCCTCGATGACCGAGGACAGAAGGAACCCAGGCACGCTCGTGAACACCTTGACGAATAGCAGCGAATGCACCGCTGCCGCTGTATGACGGTGACGCGCTTTGACCGCTAGACCAGCTGAGTTTGCGATTTGCGCTCTGTTGATTTCACTTTGATAAAATCACGGAAGGCGCTAGTGGTGCGGATCGGTCGCTACCGTGACTGTTGGAAGGAATCACGCTGTTCAGAGCAGCACTCACACAGAAAATTTGATCCACATGCGACCATACAAACATACACACAAACAAATACGGTACCTATCAGGCACTGCTTATATCTCTTTTGGTTTGAGATTTTCCTGGTGTGATGCCCTTTCGCCTCTCTTTCTACGCGTTTTGATAAAATCCTTGAGATGTTATATGGATATATGGCATAGTATGAATATTACAAATATGTTATTCGTTTAAGCCTGTAGATCGCACGATCAGGCATCAACTGAGACAGATAAGCCGGGCTTGCCCTTTAATTCAAACAAAACATTCTATTTTACTGTAATAGTTAGGTACGTTGTTGTGCAGCATGCGGTTTCATGGTAATCATTATTTGTGGCTCCGCGTCTAATAGTGATCAATCAGTTAAGGCGGCAGAATAATTTACATATGTGCAGCTGCTGGCTGCACGTTCCGCTCGCAGCCACCTGCCGTGAAAAGAGCGCGTTAAATTCCGCCGTCTTTTTTATAAACCGTTGGAAAACCAGGCCAGTCACTTCTATCGGCAGCAGGTCAATAAGATTATACAAAAGCAAACAGCTCCAGCCTGCCAGACGCAGATGGGATCCGGGCATACCGTTGTGGCGGCATGCGCGAGCACGGCGACGGCCTAAGGAACAAAACAGAAAAATAGATAGATTTCTGGAGGATAAAAAGGGTAAGTGGCAAAGTCGGGTGGTCAATACGATCACTATTAAGCCCATTGTTTTAAATTTCTCCAAGTAACTTAGTAAGCAAATCACATGAAATAAATTCCATAACTTTTGTGTTTGAATAGCAAAGACATCATGCATTCCGGTTTGCCTGGTCGAGATTAAGTTACCGCTGCTACCTGTCCAGTTTTTGGTTTGCGAATTTTTCAATGAAATTTCACGCATTCAACCAAAACTGCTTGAAGTACCGGAAATTGTAGTCGTTTTGTGTGCTTTTAGGCAATTGCGGAAGTTCTATGGTTCTCAAGCACTCTTTCCTGTCCTGAGATATTCAAATGTTTCACAAAATATAATATTCTATAGAGTATAAAATATAATAATTACAAAATATACGTAATTCTTAGAAATACTGTTAATTCACTAAAACAATTAACTGGCTAGCTTAGATCTACTTGGGTAAAAAATTAACAGGCTTTGATTAATTAGGAGCAGTAATTGGGTACCATGATTAAATCTAGAAAACAGAGTATATAGTACTGAAAATACTCACTGTACTATTTTGCAATACCGCTGTAAGGCTAGGCTATTGTATTAAAGACAATTAAAATTAAAGATAATAATCAAAGGTAAAGAGTTATATTTCACTATCATCTTCTATATATATACTATAACCCTGCTAAAAGTTTTATGTGTATTCTAGCAAATCTAATCTAAATCTAGCAAAATACATTATATTTATCATTATTAATATATTTATCATTCACATTTTGTTCTATTTTTTTTGAAGGACTCCTATATAATTTTATACTCAACTTGACTATGTATCTGACAGTTAGTAAATGATAATGACGACATATTCGTCACTATCGATAGGCATAGATCACAATCAGTCAGGTACTGCATGAATCTTTGCTAAGTCGTCCGTATAACATTGGTCTAACCGGGCACATCCACATCACATTTGCAGCGTACGTTTCAAACCTTCGACAACAAAAGCCACTGTAGCTTTCGTCATTGAATAGAGAGCCAGAACAAGCATGTAAACGTTGCCTAATATTCGAACGAGTGATAATTGTGCCAAGTTCTATTTCGTTATCTTCTTTATTTCATCGCATTGTTCAAGCAGGCTACAAGTGACTATAAGCAACCTCTCGACTTTTTAGTCGGAGGTAAGTGAAAAAAATATTGGGCTTTGCGTGAAAGGCGCATTTCCCTGTGTAGAACATTAGATTGATTAATATACGTCTATATATATGTTCAGTTATCTTACATTCACTGTTTGCTTGACACAAATAGCTCAACGCTCGGACCAGAAACAAATCCGTCAATTAATGCAGTATACACTGACTGCACATAGATCGTTAGCGATATCTAAATGGAAGACAAGGTAGATTGAAGGATCTAAACGAAGTTGCGACGCTGGCCGTGATAACAGTACGCCGTTTGTTCATGCAGAAACAAAAGAACGGTTTGAATTACGAGAATGACACCCACGACATTAATGTCAAAGCTTCTCTCAATCGATGCCGTACCCTGTGGTGCCATTCCTGAATTGCATAGCGGTGGACAAGAAGTCTGAACAGTCAAAAAGCGTAGATACAAAAACAAGCTTCACATTTTCGTATCTACTTAAAACAAGTGTTAAGCAAACTGTGCTTGAGTACTGCTATTTAGGTACGTACAGGTTAGTCTTCTAAAACTATGAAGGACATTACAAACTCTGTGAGGCTGCCTAGTCATTATTCAGGGCCATTATTGATTTCGTTAGCTCTCAATTTGTTAAGGTGAATACCATACTATTTACCCAGAATATAATATTTTTTTTTAATGTTCTTTTAGGTCGCTAAGATATGTGCTTACCGATTTCAGTTTCAGAAAACCTTCAACAAACACTTTTGAGAATCTGTTAGAATTTCTCCTCATTCGTGATCGAAAGGAATTATTCAAGGTTTCGGCATTTTTTTCAGTATGAATTAAATCCCATCGTTATGGATTCCACCCAGTCGTTCAACACATTGGCTGGCGAGAAGCACCAGCTTTACTGTCATCTATGCCAGTTCAATGTGAATAGTTTTTAACTAAGCTTATATAGCACAATTGACTAAAACGCTATCTATCTTTACATGAACATTTAACGCGATAAGTCCACAACAGGTTTCAGTGCTGTGGGTAGCTTTGTTCCATTTTTTTTTCTACTTTTATCAGCACAATCTTCACACGAGCTGATCATTTGTGTCCGTGAAAAGAATCACGTAATCGCTTGAATCACATTGTACGCCCTCTAACACTGCTCCCATCATATAAAAAATGGTTCCTATTTCAGAGGCGCGTATTTTTCCAACACGCACATACACACACATACATATAGTGCCTCAGCAGCTGGTTAGAAAGATGCATAAGTAAATCATAAAATTTCAATGAAATGAAATTTAAAAAAATCACATCAGCCTAATGATCTCGTTCCGCAGTAAATAGATTAGAGCCCTAATGGAGCAAACCAACTATTTATTGTCTACCCATAGGTCGTAAGTGGAATAACTGAATAAACATTTATTTGTGGCACCTTAGCTTTATGTAATAATTCGTATCTGTTTTACAGGATCGGTATCGAATCCTGTAAAATAGAATTCCAAGAGCCACCTCGGTTAACTAATACATATCAACTTCTAGATTGTACTAATCATGAAGTTGATCAATAAATTAAAATGTTTAGAATTGTGCAGTCCTAACACGTACATACATACATATATATTTACAACTATGATTTTTGACTTACAATGAGAACACGGTGCTCTTCATATATTAATTTGAGCCCGTATGGTGTATACTTTGATCTGTTTTAACTCGCGTCTTCGGTGGTATCATTCCCCGGCTAAAAAATGGAAGAATAGCGGGAAACGCAATCGAGAAACAGGATCGAGCTTGTTCTCACTTTACAACATAATGGAATACATTACCATAATAATTCTTACCTTCTTAAAGTAGCTTATTAGTTATGCAAGTATAGAGCTCAGATACCTATCGGAATTTGCACATCTTACTGTGCATTGAAATATTTTGCCATATGTAGCCACTGTTTGTGTCGGTATACGTGCTTACCAGTAATGAAAACTGCTGACTTCTAGCTAGCAACACGATGCGCTAGAACGTATTGTTTAAGCCACTGAAAAAGCACAAATCCAAATCAATAGCTAAAATTAATTGTCAGAATAAACTTCAAGGAATTCAGGTTTAGCCGCCCCACCACTTCGAACAGAACCAAAAACAGCAGCATCATGTACTTGAGGTTTATCGATGACGTTGAAGTTTCTACAGAGGGAATAGGCCATGCATCAAGCGCCATCGTGAAATCAGACGGGTCGTAGGACACGGAGTAACGGGGCCCGGTGTTCGTAAACAGACGAGAACAGTAATGCCGCTCTCACAGCTGTGCCTGCAACAAGGTCGGGCATCGTCCTTCATTGTGTGGTCGACCTAAGAAATGATAGCCACGTCAAGCCAACCAGTGGACCCGTTAGGTTGTTTCTCAGCAGACTTTCTTCGTTGTCCACAGGAGCTAGATAAAACCGATCAAATTTGTTTACCCCTATATTTCTTTTTCGAACACGACCATTATAGATCAACAAGAGCGTGTCCAAAAATTCATATGAAATGTCTAGAGCGAATGTACCTAATATTAGATAAAAATGAGTAATATACTTAGCTTTAGATAAGCTCGAAATTATGGCCAATCGAAAACAGAAATTACCGAATTTAAAAAAAGCCCTGTGTAGTGTACATGCGCTTTATTAACATCTATTGTACAGCGGTGTTCAGTAACGCAGCGATCCGCACCGGCCCGGCAACGTCTTACCAACAATATTTGCTGAAACGCTTCTGTTATCAGATTGTTTGCTTGTAAATTTTATAGCGCACGATACAAACGCCATGATAGTACGTTTAGCTTGTGCGCGGCAATTCTCTCTAAGTATAGTAGTGGACATCCGCAATTTATAATGGTGATCCATTTGACGAAAATGAAATTCAACTGACCGCATCTGCGTTTACGATTAGCTTTTCATTACAGCATTTGGCAATACAGGAGGCTTCATGATCTTATCAAACATCAGATCAACCACCTCCGTAGGCAGGTAATCTAGCAGGTTGTAGAGAATTAGCTGTTTCCAGCTGCCAGCTCTATAGTGAGTTTCTGGCCATACCGTCGTAATTGCATGGTACAGGACATCGACTGCCTGCAATCGAAATAACACAAAAATAAAGTAAGCCAAAGAAATAAAAGATAATACAGTAATATAAGTTGTTTTTTTTGCAAAGAGGTATCAATATGGAAAGAGTTTCATTTATGCAAGCCTATTAATGACCGGTGTTATTAGTAATCAAAGTTATTTAAATCAATTCACATCAAACTGATTTTCTAACCATAGCAATTTCGAATAATTCGACGATTTTTGTTATCTTCGATAGGAATCATAATAATTAACAATATTTCGAAGTAATCTATCTGAGAAAATTATAATTAGAACAGCAAACAATCTTATTCATTGATTTGCGTACATTTGCCGTTAGATACTAAATTCAAACGTCTGATTACTAAAACATTTATGATACAAGAAATTCTGTGATGATAACTTATTTGGATAGAAAACTTAGCATTTGTTGCAGCAAATATCGTTCACACTAGACAAACCTGTTCGGGATATGGGTTGGCGTGCTTCTCGAAGAACTTGGCAATTGTGTTCCAGAAGGCAATGAAGTACTCGTGTCCGTAGTCACTACGAACATGTTCGGAAAGCATGTTCAATTGGGCACTGAAGAAGTCGTTCTTCACTTGGTCGAAACGGAGAAGCCCGGTTCTGCCGTGCGGATGAACGTTAGAATCTCTGCCCAATTCCGCCTGTTTTCGAATTGCCATTACCGCCACAAGCAATGCCAATAACATGCACCATGTAGTCAGCAACGAAAATAACGTCAAGCGTACCCTCATGCAGTCGTATCGTACAATAGTGTATGGGGGTGATAAAAATACAAGTAAAAAGCTGTTTTTTTTTTGTTGGTCTGGGTCATTTTGAGAGTTGTATTTTTTTAGAAAATTACAGTGGTTCATTGACTTTCTTTACCATTTAATTCTCCTTTGCAAAAATGTGATTTTCAAGAGGTAGAGCGGTCAAAGTCGTAAGTCTTATCATGTGATGACAACGATTCTTATTAACTGTCATCTCATCTAAAGGAGCGGCGAATGAAACATTTTCAGGAACAAGAACTTTTTAAAAGCATTTTTCGCACCATTAAGCTGCTAAAACCATAACTATAACCAATAAAAATTCACATTCTAGTAAGTCTGAATGCACATCCATAGGTTAAACAAGAGAGCGGTTCCGGTTAGTAATCTACAAATTAGAGACGATCCTCATCGCTGCACGAATTAAGTTCTAAGCCAAGCTCAGTACATACATAAAGTCATTGTCCTCTTCTTGGTACCATCCAAATTCTATTTCAGACCAGCTTGTGGACCAGCTGTTTCTTCTTGAGTAAAGAACGACTCAAAAATGAAGAAGTGATGTAGTTAGGAGTGCAAAATCAGTGTACATACAAAATGCTGTTTTTAAGTTGGGAAACACTTTGGTGGACCGTTTCTCGTAACAATTATGCGCCTACCTGTTAGTTTTGGTTGAAGACGAAAGCTAGTTCTCTGTAGAGCAAAACAGTCGACGTGTTATGGGAAATAATGATGCGCCGTTTCAAGATTTAAACGAAGATCAGTTATTATCTAATTTTCCAGCGCTGGACGAACCCTCATCAAGAGTAAGAATTTCATTTTTTGCTGAAAATTGATGCCGTAAATTTCGTCAGTTTTCATGGGGCTTCTGAAAAATGCGAAGAAGACTTCCATAAGGCGAACTGACTCAACAACTTTTCTTTGATACATCTAGGCTTTAGATACAGAAATTTACGCCTGTTTCAAGGAAAAGAACATCAGTCGCCAACTGAGTCGTTCAGATAAAGCCCAACGGCTAGTTCTTTGGGAGCCTCTAGCTGTTTTGAGCTTTTGTATTTTTGCGACACATTGGCCTACCGGTCAATTTTTTTTCTTGATTTTTTTGTATGTAGGATATTTGAGCAACACTTTAACGAGTTTATACCTACTTGACGCACACTCACTAGTAAAAGGTTATCTTTGGATTAAAGACGGAATGACTCATTGATTGAGGCTGTAATGGTGGTGAGTGGTTGCTATATTGAATGAGCATGACGGGAATAATACATATATAACATGCAAAAAAAATCGTTGAAATATGTATTTTTCTTTAAATACAGTCTTAAAAATAAGGCATTTTAAATTTTGACGCGCCACCCTGCACAATATGTTTAAGGCAAGCAGATACTCATGCCCACAGAACATATAACAGAATCCCAAGGTAAAGCTGATGAAGCAGCTGAAAGAGGCTTACAGTTCTATTTAATAATAATAACTCACTTGTACAGCGCGGGTTGAACTGTACAAACGTTAACATCCCAATCCTGCAGTTCACGTTTGAGTCCCTCTCCCAGAGAAGCTATCGCCGCTTTGCTCATTGAGTACGCAACGAATCCAGGGCTGGAAATGTTGCCTACGAATCATCAACGTACAGCATTATAAACTTTCCACGAACGCCTTTACTTGTAATTGGTCAATTCTACTTGAGGCAACAGCTTTTTTTGTTACTTTGCCACTAGCTTTGTACCCTAATCAAGGAACCGCTGTTATATCTAAGGGGCGGAAGAATAGACTAGAATAGGAATGATCGTCCGGTGCGGAAATTCAGTATCTGCTTTATTACCAAATAATTATCGCTTAATAGGAATAACACGTTAGTAATAGTATGTTAAAAAAAAAAAGCAGAACTAAGTTCATCACGGAGAAAACGACTTGGTAGCGGTCTCGCTACTGCGGCAGGTGTAGTATTTTATTGTAATGTTTCGTCGTCTAATTGGGATGATTTCACTTACTCAGAACACTAGCACAAAGAACAATTCGTCCCTTTGAGGCTCGAAGAGTCGGCAAAAATGTCCGGATAGTTCGAATAGAGCCCATGACGTTGACGTCAAGAGTTCGCTCGATGGACATTATACTCTGCCATTCAAGTTCGCCGACTTCACAGATGCCGGCATTGCAAACTACACACCACAAATCTACAAAAAACAACAAGCAAGCAATATGTAAGATAAAATTGGGGATTTAAGGTGACACTTCTCCTAGCAGGTGCGACGTATACGCACACACTATCAAACTGATGTATTCTGACCCTTACGAAGAAAGCTGGTCGTCGTAAAAGAAAAGGCCAGAAGTTCGTTCCGGCTGTTATGGAGCGACAAATCTTTTTATTAACGGCAAACAGATGTTGCACAGATGTCATCCGCTTCTGGGGGGAACCACGACATGAAGTCTTTTCATTTGGAGACAGATAACGTTTATTTTCGACATTTGCCACAGCACACCACACAAAGCCCGACAATATTGTTAGATGGAAAGTTGTGCTTATAAGAAAAAATAACTACCGTGTCCAGATTCCTTGAGCTTCGTAGAAACGATGTCTAAAGCCTCACGAAGGCTTCCCTCACTTGTGACGTCAAGAGGAAAAACGCTGACATTGGGCACCGTCTCTAGTATTGTTGCTTCGGGAGCTGAAGGATTCAGACAGCCCGCCAAAACCTAGATAGGGTTTAATGCACACAATCAGTTGTTTTAGATGCTACGCAGTGGCTATTGACTTAATTTACGATCTTGTGCACTGCAGCATGTTCGTGATAAAGTCTTTCTTTGGCGTTTGAAAATACGCTTTCAAGCCACGGATATAAACGTGTTTTTTTTGGAATGTTTCGAACATTAGTGGATAAAATATGTAACTTCTTGTCGTTTGCGCTTGGATCAACCTATGTGGTTTGCTGAAAAAGCTGTCCTGTTAACATGGAACGAAATTCAGCGTGCGATAAAAAGATATGCTATTGAGCATATGCGTATTAACAATATTCAGAGAAACATCGCTCAACGGCACCAAATTTACATTGGCATAATGCTAACAACTACCAAATTTACCTGAAAGCCACGGGGTGCCAATCTGCGGGCGAGCATATTTCCAAATCCTGTGTCACAACCTGCGAAGGTCCATCAGCACAGTTTAATGCGCTATCCCAGGTATGTTCTAGTCCCATAACTCTAACCGTGCAATAACATATTGATACCAGATTTAATGAAGCGTCCCATAATTATTTAGCGACTGGCAAAATCAATAGCAATATCTCATAGGTGTCTTACGGTCGTTGGTTCTAATTTAAGGTTATCTACTACCATCCATTTGAACAGTCCACAGATTAACAAAAATCTTAAATTATTTCTTAGAATAAAAAAGAACAGAAATTGTATAAATTAGAAAAATAATTAATACAATACCAGTAATTACTATGGCCTTCTTATAACTAGCGACTTGAAAAGCGAGATTATATCGCTTCAAGTATCGATACGTTACGAATCCCAGCCAGTAGCTCGCTCCCAATACCAAGATATATGACAAAAGATCCCAAAGCGGCAACGAGGTAGCGCGACTCCAGTCCAGAAATTTAAATGTAAGAAATGATAACAGAAGGTAATGTTTCATATTGAACCATGTCATATTGCCTCCTGATGGACGGCGCCACGAATCCAAAACCATTTCAAGTAATTAGTCACAATTAACCGTCTCTCGAAGACTAATAGATTGATTCACTCTATCTCAGCTTTACTTCACAGAGCTCTTGGTCGGTACGCGGCACCATTCAGCGAATGGGTCAACTTTAACACCGAGATGGGTACACTGAACCGTTTCGATCTTTTCCCTGCCTCAGCTACTGCAGCTTCGTGTTGCAGGCACTATTCAATTTTTTGCTAAGCCTCAAGAGACCTCAGTGGATGTGATCGTTACACGCGCACTAGAGACAGCGGTTGGTCATTTATCGAGGGGTCAGCTCGATTCAACGAGATACATAGCGGACTCGAGACAGCTACTACGTGAGATAGATAAAGAACCAAAGTACAGAGAAGGAAGTGCATCTCCAGCTAAGACAACAGTCGCCTACTTTCCATCCCCTAGGCACAAAGGGTCAAGGGGCTATTTACATATGCTATCTATCAGCCAATTTAATAGTCGTCGAGTTTCTACGAGCGCCATGTGTGTCTGTTTGTGTGGGCGTATAATACGAGAATTGAGATTCAACGAACGAAAGGGTACTTCTCTTTTTTAGAGTCTCATATCAAAGAATGTTCATTGCTTCTTGGGTCTTACGATAAGTCAACCACCAGCTATAGTGTCAATAAAGTTACGTCTTCTCAGCGGTGCTTTTCTTGTATCTTTCCTTTTAGTTATCATGTTGCGTATGTCATCGTACTGTATTGGTAACGACGCGTCACCAATTATGGGTAAATCCATGAGTTGAATCGAGTGAGGTAGCAAACTTTTACGAAATACAGAATACCCTATAATTTACGAGACGATGATTCGCGTGTTGCCGTACGTTTCCTACTGTTTAGGCGCTAGGGGCCAAGTAGTATTTCGAAGCTGTCCTTGACGGGAATGAAATGTCTCCTACCAATACTTCCCAATTGAGCCGATCAAAAACACTGCACCATATTAGAATTACACGCGAAATTTGTGTTATTAAAGGAGTGAGTCGTTCAACATAAGGATACGTTAGCTACAGGAAATATCCTTTCCATAACGAGTGTTCATGTATTTTATTAGCGCCTAAATATAGTCAATTACAGACATACTGGAGTTGCTCGCTTCACTCATTCAGTCATGTCTGTACATCGTAAGCCTTTGCTGCGGGGTCCATTTATTACTTTCATAAGCAGTGGCAAGTTTAAGACACATCTGTGAGGCTTTCACTACCTTTTGCTATAAGAATATAAAGAAGCGCCCTTGATTGGAAGGTGATTCCAGTGAAGGCTGGTTGTGCCTTAGGCCGTTGTGCTACAAATGGTTTCCTTATGCTAAATTTGATCACTATTCTGTTTTAGATGACACAAGTAATACAAGTTTTTAGAGACCCTTGGCCAAAATGACGACGTCAAAATATTGGGCTTAGTGTTTATGACGAAAAAAGTAAATCGATATCGATGCTGTTCCTTGTTATCGTGTGCTATTTTTTTCTCATACTTTATTATATAATCTCCAGGATATAGTAATATAGTGTTGAATGTCTGTATTGTTATGACAGCGATACGAATGATCATAAGTAGACGAACGGAAAATTGCAAGCTTATGTCTTTGCGTTTTTTCTGATTTCTTAAGCATTGCTTGCTCTTTGAATGAGCATATGCTTTGATCCCATTTACGAGTAGTCTTTGTAACACTGATGGATCAATCGCCGTCTGTTCATTCGTGTGCTTTTTCAGAACATGGCTCATAAAGAGGTCTGACTCACATGAGCTATATACTTTTTTTTAAAAACTACGAAACAAGCTAATTGGAACCTTCACTTGGAACAATAACAGTTTCTAGTCGATTGCATCAACTTGCGATCATCCAGAACAATCAATGAGTGAAAGTTACAATTGTCGTAGTTTCGAACTTACAATTTACCGCTAAGGCTTAACAAGTGGACATCCACAAGTGCGTCAATGACAAGGCCGACTCATCTAATTGCTTCTCTATTCGAGAGCGTGTCGTTTCCACGGTTCTATTACCGAAAAATATTATACAGAGCCTTAACCATCGTCAACGAAGTGGTGTTAAAATTAAAAAAAATTTGTTCCTGTAAATGTTATTTTAACGAAAATAATTGCCTAAAAAGCGCAATATTTTTTTTTAAATTTAGCATAATATTACTGAATCAGTTAATACGAATTGTACTACTGTGTAGAACAATTTGTTTAATAAGGCGCAGATTTTTAGATAACTATTGGGATTAAAATTCATTGATACATGTGCCAAGTTAGTTGCTCGATTGCAAGTAAGTTGAGCCGTTGAAAACCAACAAAACAAACCAAAAAAAAGTATGCTCCTTCTCGTCACGGAATCTTCCGTTCGTTTAGTGAATTTCCTAAGCACGTTTACCCTTAGCCTGCATGTCTTCGTTCCGACTAGGGAAACGTCAATAGTTAATCAGTATAGAATCTGTATTCGTAACCTTGGGACTTTGCACTCCTTAGTAATATAAAATTTATAAAATAGCTATAAATAAATTTTGTCCATGACACGTTACAAAGTATATGCTCATAATCAGTACTTACGTGGAGAGTGCTCTCGCATTCTGCATTCGACAAGTATATTTGACCAAACGCTCTGGACACGGTGTAGTGTTTTTATTTTCAAAAAAGCTTATTTTGATACGCTAATAATTTAACTATTACTAACACCACTTTGTACAATTTGGTGTCCTGCTTTCGAATCCCTTCAAGGAAGATGGCAGCGAATTCTGCAAATGTATAATCGTGGACCTTAGGCAACAGCTTCTGCTGTTGCCTATGGTACTGCTAACTCGATAGTGGGTCTCAAACCAACCGCCATCATCGCGTGTGTCAGCGTCTCAACGATAGTTAAAATGCGCAGTTGTACACAAAGTGTACGTATTATTGTAGTACGAACGGTAATCATCTCTGCCCCTCATGCCAGTGATAGCTCGACGAAACGCAGTGCCCGAAAAAGGTGTTTGTGTTATAAAGGGAACACTTTAGCCCCCATGGAAACCAACGCCTATTGAAAACTAGTTCAAGCCTAAATATGATTCCCGCACTTTTTTAGATACTAAGGGGACTACCTCACACTGCGGCAAGAAGGGGTATCGGTGAAAGTTCTTGACATCGTGACAACTGAACTGAACGCAGCAGCGTTCAACCATCGAAGCTTTTCATCAATGAAGCAAACCGTTTTGAGCTGAGCGACTGTTCTGGCCGAACTGATTTCCAGGATGTAGATTTTCAGCTGTTGATACGAGCCGTTCAATCGGCTCAATGTATCTAACAAGGTATTTCTAATCGTCATTTTGCCGAACATTGTGGAACAGATACGGAACCTCGTCACGCATAAACCCACCAGCACACTGGTCCGTGCAGCACAAGTTCATTAGTATATTCATTTATCTTTTCATTCATTTATTAATAAAAGCAGCGAATCAAACAGCTTTTGCATTGACTGACTGCTTTTTGAGTACAAGATAACCTTTCGAGCACAAATGAACGTATCTTTCGTATCGTGTATCTATTTTTCGCAAGTGCGATAAGAAACTGGCTCGTTTTCATCCATCAGCTCTGTCTCCATTTAGAACAGGTAAGTGCAATGTTCTCCACTATGGCCCTGCAACATGTGATAACTTGAAAAGGTTTCTATGTATAGACATGCTTATGTAAAGGTAGATCTTTAAGTTGATTTACTGTTATTTATCAATGCAACAGTACAGTGCGGACATCAAGTGATTGCTTAGTTATATGTATTCATTGCTTCAAATTACGAGTTGGCAATGGAAGTAAAAACGTTTCGTTGTTAATCAGAATTCCCCGATTTGTATAGGCCAAAATGTACTTCGATTTCTTTTATCTATATCGTATGAGTTGAACCGCACACACGCCGACATCCTATGGCTGGAATCCGCGTCAAATGGCTCGCCCAAGGAAGACACGACCAGTTTGCCCATCGAGTCCGCAATAAAATTAGCCATGTAAAGAAAACCTATAATTGTAAACCAGGAATGTTGTAAGCCGCTTCATTTGTATCTCTAACCTCCTAATCTTCAACACGATCATTAGGGGTCGAGCACAGACGAGCAGATATTCGGCCCGAACGCTACGTACCAAAGGTCTGTCAAATGAAGAAAGATAAACTAATAACGCAACGTTACGCATATCTGCCGATTTGAAGACCTGAACAAACTGATGTTTACACGCTCTAACTATATATATATTAAATATACTAGGCATACAAATCCCTGATTCTCCGTTTTCCCCTTTGCGAAGCGGAACGCATTATCTTGAGCTTTTCGATTTGTAACATTTATGCCTGATCTATATCGAAGCTAATCTTTTTAATTCAATACAATTAGTATACGAACATTCTGCAAACGTTTGGATGACACGGACATGTCAATGAGAATCGTTCTTCTTCGTAAGGTTACAGAGAATACGGCTTAGCAGTACGGTGCCCAAGAAAATAGATCGGTCTTGCAATCTGGGGATCAGGTCAAAGATCTCGACGTTCATATATACGACAGATATAGACGAGGTGCTTGGGTCTGGGGTCACCGTTGTGATTGTTCCATCAGTTATTAGAGCTCTGACGGTGTGGGACACAATAACGTTGGGTGACTATGTATGGGAAGTACAAGTACAAGTGGTACAGCTAGAGATTTAGCAGCATTTAAAGTTTGGAAAAAACATAATTTTTAGCATGCTAAGTGAACGCTAGTTATGATATTCGTCGTTGTCTCCTGAGCCCATTTTAGGAATTCGAATTTCCGACTTTAAGAACAACGGATCTTATTAGAAATCCATTCTTAATAAATAATTATTAACTTTTCCTTTAAATATTTGCATAAACGCTACGTGTAATAGGCGGCGATGTGCTAAAATATAATATCAATATTATTCGGATATTCCAATGTCTCCCTCGCTTGACCAAACATCTAGAAAGAGTGAATATTAGAGGTTATAATATAGGTTTCCAACATTTTTTCAATTATAATTAGATTGTCGCCAGTGCGGTACCCGTTAAAAAGTTCTCAGTGTGACGCTCGTATAAGTCATTGTTGCTATAAATAATAATAATAGTAAGAACACGGAATACAGACGGTGCCTTCTATTGTGACACCCATGGACAACCAGTTTCTTACTTAGAATATTGGCGGAACGTTGTCGCATTATTTTGGTACTGGAAATGATTTAAGTCATCTTTTATATTTTAGTTTTTAGCTTCGAAACAATTCCACTCTGTCGTTTGTGGCGACCACCCACTTAAACCGCTTGTATCTAAAAGCTTGTATTTATTATATCGTAAGTGCCAGCTGCTCAGCATGCCTCAGCATGAAAGACACAGCAAAATTCAATATTTGCGAGCTTTTCTTATAAACCCTACTCCTTTTTGAAAGCATACAGGGCCGAATATGAAAGTAAAGTATACCAATATAGATAGAATCACATCAATAAAACAAACTTCACTCTAGGTTCTCTTGTTTCTCAAATTTCGAGCGACGATAGTAAAATTGTTTTCTTTCAGTAGCTTGGAAACACCTGTTTCTACATGAGCAAGCAACTATAGACAGAGGAAAGAATGACAAACACTAACCTTTGCAAATGTCAAGCCTTAGTTAACCTAGTAAGGTTACTTTTTTTGAAAGATCTAAGGTTCTCGCTTATTCGTAACATTTATGTCAAAAAGTAACTCAAAGATTTTGTACTGATCTAGCCCAAATCTATGATCTAGAGCTAATTTAAGGAACAACATGTCACCGAATTCGTTGTCGTGGCCCGAAACGACCGTCAGCCAAATTGATTTTTCCTGTATTCAGTATAGCAACTGAATTTAATCTTAATAATTGTGTTTGCGGATTTTCTAGCTCAGATTCAGGCCATTGACGTATTTTGATTAGTTTTGTTCTTCGGTTAAAAAGCAATTGCTTACGCTGCGTGTTTGTTAAGTGTCAATGGGACTAGCTCTGGAGAGGAACGGGTACAACGGGTGGCAAAAAAACGTTTACCGTGATTAACACCCTAGGAGCGGCCAACAAGTCCAATGTTCATGGTTAAGGCCACGCAAGCGTATCAGACGGTTTGAAGAAATCACCAGTGTGAGTTATATCATCTAGTCTCAACACGCGATGGATTCACCCCTTTTGTTTGAGCTGACACTCATCAAACAACAATTGTTGATATATTGAAATTTCTTTCGACTGCCTCGTTCGTTTTCATTAGCAACAATGAAGCGTCTAATAAAGCAACGATAGACACAATGCTAATATAGATTAGATATAGCTAATATAAAATATCAATAACTCCTTGACCCAGACCCATTACTGAAAATTGCTACGAAATGTTTATATATACTGTTTTAAGATCAACTTAATAGCCCTGAATTTATGTACTCGATATCGTAACACAGTGTAGCGGCATTAAATTCAACTTGAAGATATGATCTGGACCGATGGATTGCTATGGTTAACAACGCTGGTTAAAGTGTGTGGCGTCCTTATTCCTCATAGCGTGATTTTTGCCTACCTGGCTGAATGGCTCAATTAAAAGCTCCATTTCCATCCATAAAAGCTCCACCATTATAAATGACGCATACATAGGCAGATGCAGATTGGATCTAGATTTCGTAGGGGTGACGAGGCTTCATTCTAAGAATTTAAACGCAACGAATGACAAAAACATCTGGTTCAACTATGATAATTGTTTCGAAAGGGATAAATCCGGCACTGTTTTCGCTTCCAACGATGGAAAATTTACTCTTGAACATTAAAAACTTTATGATGTTTTCTAAATCATCAGCTCCCACACTTGTCAGTCAAGCTCAACGTTAACGGTCCCATTGTAATGTGTTGCTTAGCACGAAGAATCATCACTGGGAACAGAAAGGCGAACTTGCAAATATACGCGACAAGCATTAAGTTTGTTACGGCACCAAATAATGTATTTGAGCTAGAAAAATTACTACTTATGAATATCGCAATCAATTGTACTCATAGTGACGCATCGGTAGAAACGTGAGAACGCGAGAATTTGCTAGAAGAAGATTTTGCCCCTCGGGGCGTCTAGAAATACTGTGTCTCATGGAACAAACACATCGATGTTTTTTTTCTTAACCAAACACTTTAGTGCCTATTAGGACGACGTTTCACGAAACGCCAGAGTGTGATTATGTTGATAACACAGGCGCGGTAAAAGGCGCGGAGAAGGTCATAACGAATATAGAAAAAAAAAGGAAAAAAAAATACTAGAAACCACAATGGATGGGGTTATGACTAAAAAAACATTACCCCTATAAAAATGCTTGAGATCTATGCTGTAAGGGACGATTTTACAATAGAATGAGAATAGAAAATTTGTATCGTTTATTCATATATCACTGTGTCAATGGTAATGCTGTAATAGCAGCTTTAATCTGACTGATAACTGAAAGATAGATAGCTAATAGCTATAACGATAGCGATAAAGCAGAGCGAAGCTAAACTTATTGATACTTCTTCAAAGTATAGGCCATAGTGGCGTTCGGAGCGCCCTATTTTTACACAGTACTCGAACAACTTGAGGCTAAAAAACCTTCTAAACAAACAAGGGTCGGTCTTATGTTCCATGATGCTGTTGGTTTCTTCATGATTGCATGTATCTACTATTGAACTAATGATAATTCTCACTGTAATGGTAGGTGATAGGTGGAATTCCATGTCCACATAAGCAATTCTTATATTTAATTTAAATAGAACCTAGACAAATATTACATTAGGTGTCCTAGTTAAAAACTTGAAGTGAAGTAAAATAAAATTTCGAGTTTAAGCCAAATTAGATCAAATACACTTAGACGAACTTATTGAAAGGGTTAGATAATTAACTCTTACTACGTAGTACCTTTAAGCTACATTCAGCATTGAAGCATTCGTTAGAAAGGCCAAGTTTTTTTTCTCTAATTAATGAGGTCAATTGAGGGCTAGATAAAAAAAAAAAAAAATTTGGGATCCAGCCTACCCCGGCCCACAGTTTGATCGTTTAGAATACGAGTTGGATAACGCTGGTCATAAGGAAGTAAAGGTAACATATAATCCTGAGGCCGAGGCGCGTAACAGGGTTGTTCTGTGGTCCTTCACGGCTACATGGTCCCTCCATGTTATGCTGCGCCTCCCGGACCAGTTGTTCCTCTTCGCCAGCGTTTAGCCCCCATGTCAGCGACGTGGCTGGCGTACACAGATATCGCCACAGCAGTGTAGCTGTCATTCTGGTGCAGGCCATTCTGATGAGGGTGCTAGTCTAGCTATCGTTGCTTGCAGCCACGCCATACATTTATTCTATAGCCACCGTATTATAGCCTCCAGAGCAAGTATATTCCGGAGGTTCTCAACTTGGGCACGAGGAAGAAAGGGGGCATACTCTATGATACTCCGGTGCGAAGGCTTTGTCTGCTAAAAGCGCACGCGGCAGCAGCAGCAGCAGCAGCAGCAGCAGAAGAGGCATCGGTTGTGGGTAGCACGTGTTCAGCGAACCATGGCGCTACTATGGCCAAAAAGGACACAAGGCCCGTAGGCCGTAGTGTGCCGCTCTAGGGCCTACAGTGCAGAGGTCTCAGGCTTCGAGAGCAAGTTGTCACTCGCGCAGCAACCGCTGACGACACTGCTGCTTCTGCCGCCACCGCCCCAGGTCCGCTGGCGTATCAGGCCATGCGGAAAGCTGAAGGCTTCGAGACCTGTACGCTAACAGACTAAACCACATTCCCTTCCAGTTCACTCAGTGCAACCGGGGCGGTGCAAGCGGCGATAACGGTGTGTCTACTGCTGTAAGTGTCGACCACCAACACGGCAAAAACCGTTTGCCCAAATGTAGACAGTTATCGGAGCAAATTCTGCGATCAGTTCTATGTGTACCTACGACCTTAAAGCTTTCTGTTTTACTATGGAGCGTGTTTGTTTGTTCGAATCAGTCGTACATGGAGCCGATTACAGTCGACGTATGACTTAAATGAGTAAGTCAATCTTGTCATCGGTGGCGCGACGTCAAGCTGGCGTCACGCTGCCTGAGACAGAGTGGCTGCGATACATAAATTATGCAAGAGGTGTATTTGATTGTTTTACTCAGAAAATTGTCCGTCCCATGCTACCTGCCACTCCTGGCCACCAGCTCCGGCCGACGGAAAAGTATATATGATTGAAATTTCCTATATTCATGAGACATACGTTCGAATATTTCGAACATAAATATACTGAACGTTACGCTACGTTGCTTACAAAAACTATACCCTACTCAATTATTCTTGGTAAAGCGTTTTCTATTCGAAAGTGCTAAAAGTAATCGCTTCACAAATGCGTGTATTAGTACTTCAAGTCTTGCAGACGACCTAGCGCGACAGATCATTGCGAACCGCATAGAAGAACGAGCTACAAATAAACTGGAGGATCGCCATATAGACACGTCGCATAATAAGACTGCTGCTATCGCTGATCTCTTCCTGTATGCATTTGGAGATCCGTGTTGAGTAATTACCGCTCTACAGCCAATGTGTTAATCATATGGACGCTTTCTGTAACGTTCTTAAACGGAAATCACACACTGAGAACACAACTTATTTAATTTATATGATATTTTGTGATATATGGACGAGTTGATTGTGAACTACTCTAGGTAATTATTACGCTAATTCTAAGTAGATTCTATGTTTAAATTCGGTCGTAGCTTTTAAACACTAGGCACAGTAAATCGCAATGGAAAATACTGTTTATAAAATCTGCGTTTCTTTCGTCATGGTTCAATGACGCAATATTCTTTTGTCAACAAAGCTAAGTTGGCATGTGTTTCCATAGTATAAAAAATTTAGGAATAAGGGTTCGGCCTTTGCGGGGTCTACCAGTAGCGATCTGCGTAGATGTCTAACTACGTAATAGTTACAATTGGGATGATTACCGTTTCGTACTGATTATGTTAGTCATAAAAAGGTCAAATAATTGCGTTTATATGAAAAGGCTTGGAAGCATTTGTAGCTGATGGGCTGTGAGTTCTTGCTACGATATAGCTTTACTTTTTTATAAAAAAAGAAACACTCCTGCTGACTACTTCCGAGCCTCCGAGCTGGATACCTATGACGGAGCTCGAATAGGCTGAATGGTTACTGAATTATTCTTGTATAGACCGAAAATGTCCGTACGCATTTCGACGACAACAGCATTCTGGGTTGTTTACAGAGCTTTTGCTTCTCTGGGTCTGCGGGCCTATCGTCGACATTGGGACCTCACCATCAGGCAGTTATAAGCTGCAATACGTCTCCACTTATACGTACGTGATACAGTTTGTGACGTACAGCCTAAGTGGCAGTATTTGAGTAATGTATGAGTGGCATGTCCAGAGCGAAATAGAATGCAAGGTCATAAGGCACGAATCGGATATACACCACGTTTCAATTAATCAAAAAAAATTGCTTTCAAATCATAGCAAAAAAAAAATTTTAATAATATTTTAGCCAATTTTTGACACTTAGTTGCTAAAACATTATTCAACTAGGCTGTACTGTAATTTGTACGGACTAATATTTTTTAATGGCTATAACAATGCAACGCTGATAGACATTTGAGGCAAATAATAATTACTGTTATAATTAATTGTTGTACATCTGAACGGAAAACTGTATAGAGAGAAAAAAGAAATATAATTTTCTGGATGTTTCAAAGAAAATATGCTTCAACACGGTTTGATGCAATTTTTTTGCCTACTGATGGCAGCCTTAGCTGTACTAAATCGCTTCTGACGGAACGTACATGTTCTCAAAAACCCGTGACGTTTACATGAGAAATCCATTAGGCCACAAACGCGCAATGCTGTTGACGTGTAGCCGTTATGAGTGTTAATCATTGCCACCATTCGAACAAGGTCCTCAAGACATACCCTAAATAATTAGAGTTTTCACATGGTCCAGCTAAGCCCTAGTCGCCTCCGGCGGCTGGCCTCTTCCAGCATGAAACGAAACGCCCCGTCACGCAGGGCGTAGGTCAAAGCCTAATCTGTAGATGTATACCGCCGAGCTAGCTTAGCTTCGGGATTCAGCTGTCATTTGTTCAATCGTTCAAAGCCTTCGAATGTCACTAGATAGTTTTACTGTGCTAACGCAGACAACGGACAGATAAATTAGGTAATGTTTGGCATTTCTTAAAGTGTAAAAAGGCATATTTCTAGATATAGCCCAAGGTTCGAAGATTAGGGCCTAAAAAGGGCAAACTTTACAAGTTTATGATTTACAAAGCTGAGCCTCGACCGAATTGGATCGTATACGCGAAGTATAAGCTTATGCAATCGTTAAGTTTCGTTATCGACTTAAGTCATACTTGCTTTGTACTATGAGCAATAATGGCTGTCTGCATACACAACATGCTGTGTTGGTTCCGCAAACTTTGTTGACATTTTAAGCAAAATGATGCGTTTTTACATAAGAAACTTTTACTTTTTTCCAATTTAATATTTGTGTCATTCCCTTAGATACAAAGATGCTCTTATGCTCGACAGAAGGTTTGGCAGGTAGGTCAGTGTCTGATGGGCTTGTATTTGACATATATCTAAACTGATCACCCTAAAGTAGGAAAACTTTGGCCTGACATCGAACGTCTACGGACTATTGAAAAATGAAGGTCATATCGCTGCTATGCGAGCCTCATTGCACAATAGTCGGCGTAGCATTTACATCTTCCCGGCATGCCAATTTTGGGGTAATTAGTAACGTGATAAGCATTAGATGACAGATTATCGACCTGCTACAGCAGACTGAGTAAAGACGATGCGCGTTTCGCCTTCATGAACCGGTCATTGTGTCCTTTGATGCTTTGCTTGACTTACACCCATTCATCCGGTATCGATCTACTAGAATGTGTCAGTAACTTATTTCAGGAGAACTAAAGTTTGTTCGCATCTGCATCGGTTTAATTGTCCTTTATCGGGCTGACGTCTACTTATACCTGAAGGCTTTTCGGCCCCTGACGAGCTGGTACTCCTCTTGCGAGTTCGACTAGATAATATGTGAATGATCCTACTGAAAAAGTAACGGATGCTCCTAATAAATATGCCGTTCAGTAATGGAAAATTAAACTTTCGTAAAAATCTTTGTAAATAAGTAACTGTTCCGTTGGCTCAAACTTTGGTAGTTTATGAGTAGAGTCGTATCTTCAAATGATAGCCTTGAGGCAATGTAATAAATGTATATTTTCTTTATTCAGCCACAATTGGGTTTCGAGTCGAAATTTACGCGTTTTCGTCAGGGATACAAATTTCTCTACGTTACCAAAAATTTGCTTGTGAATTTGGACGCCGTTCCGGAATAGGGTGCTCTGCCAACAGCTTATAGCTAAAAATTAAATTACCTAGCCTCAACTATCATATGCATACGTATGCGCATTTTGTTTGAACCTCAAAATACATCTGTATCCTTCGAATTAGCGTGTGTACAATATTGGTAAGATATCGTAGATAGAAATCAATTTAGACGCGTAACATATTCATAATACAAAACATCTCGAAGACATCATAAACGAGACATTATCAGAATCCAAACTTGGCGGCAACAGTATTGTTATACGATATTCTGCCGCAGTAGCGATATGCTCGATTGGTTTTCCTTTACGCTGACCAATAACGGACGGCAATCGACTAATGTCCCACAAAAGCAGCCCAATTTTTTCTTCTTCTATGATCTAATAGCCGAAATTTTTGTGTTTTATACGTACGTACGTGCGTACTTCCCAACTGGCATAACTGTCTTCCCCCCATATTCGACCCTGGACGTGAGACCCGCCAGGGAACTTCACGCGAAGTTTGTCTACACAAGACATTTGTACTGCGCAGTACGTGTTGCAGCCACTCGCTCTCGCCTTGAAAGCCTTACATCGTTTGGCTATGGATATGTCTAGTATATGGATAGTCCCTAGTGGGTCCTGCGTAATCTTTGCGACGCTTTCAATTGACGCGTGGTACATACGTTTTTCCGCTAGCCTTACTACACTATTACATTGAGACTGTAACATTTTAACATCCCTCAAAACCGAAGCTGTGAAAGTAACCAGCGAGCGTTTAATAGCTAGGGCTACTAAGCTGAATGCAGAGAAAGCGGCTGCGATGACATCTAGCAGAAAAGCGTTCAGTACGCTGCGACGTTGACGACGCTATTATCTGCAAATGTTCTTTTCAGGAACATGGTCCCCGTTTTGATTCTACAGCGTGTTCCTGTTTGTCTCACATAAGCGATTCACAAGATGGCTACTGCAGCGGCAATGTGGGTTAATCTTGTATTTTAGACGACGAGTGGTAGAGTAGTAGCTGGAAAAACCAATTATTCCCGCTAAAAATTGAACACACAATATGTCTGTCGCTTTTGGCGTCACATTTACAGTTGAGCAACATGGTCGTTGCAAACTTTTAGGTTCGGACGATGAAGATGCGTATTTGTCAATTGAATAAATCAATAGCTTGCACCATTTCCTGTTGGGATTGATCATGTTCCATACGTTCGCCTCGGCATTACACACACTACTGCCAGTATTAACGTTTAGCAGTAAATCCTTTCTCCATCTAGCAGACCGTATTCCCCCGACAGTGCCTGCTCCCCCGCTAAGTCCTAAACTAGTCAGCTTAAAATGAACGAATAATTATTAATATATTTGAATACATATTTCATAATGCCCGACCCAATGGCTGATTTCTGACAATGCACTGCTAACTTCGGCAGAGATTTGGAGAGCTCTTTCTAATTCGCTGACACAAATAGGAAAACACCACTAAGTAATTTGTTATGAACCCCCTACATGTAGCTGCTATACAATACTCATATAATACATAGAGTTAGCTACTGCTTGCGTTAATGGTCATTTGTGATAGGGTAGGTGATTTTATTAGGCACAATCTAGCGATGTTGTTCTTTGTCAGTCACGCACCGCAACGTAATTCCGGCGACGATCCTTACCGAATTCTGAATTGCACAATTAGTTTTCTAATAGGATAATTTTAGCAGACGAACGAAGCAGTTCATTAAAATGGTACGTATTCTCAAGAGCTACGTAGTTTATTACAAAAATATCATAGATCATTGTAGCATCCTTTTTCTGTGTTTATCATAAAAATGCAACATTGCTGGAAGGGCACGTAAATGGTCGAATCGAAGTGATGTTCAGTCTAATAACGCCACAAACTTCGAGAGGTAAGTTACGAACAAAAGTATTAGAGAGCTTAATTTTAGAAATTTGTAGTTATTTTGTATATTTTAGAACTCGAAAAATATTATGACACTAGCAATCGGTACGTATACACTTCCAACTATATAACTGAATGTATTATGCATTTTTTGTCATATGCTTCAGAGAACTACTTCAGAGAGAAATTTATCTGAACACAGATGATCTACAATAAGAACGCCGTGTCATAGCGATATTGGTGTATGTCATTCTGGGCTCAAAGCAAGAAGAAGGTGACGATAAAAATGCATTCAAAATATCATTCGTTCGACAATCGATAATGGCAGCAGCGACCGTTCCGTTTACCCGGAGATCTTCCAGGAAGGGAGGCCTTTTTTAGAACGTTTAAGGTTCGCCACGGAAAAGTTATTGAGCTTTAATGTGTTCGCAGTAGTCAGGTGAGATCTTTCTACTAGTCATTGCCGGACAGTCCTTGTTCGGACGCACTGCATTCAGATCGAATGATCGAGCTTCCTCATACGTTCAGAGGTACGCGTTTTTCTAGATAGAACCAATACGTCGAGCGGATCAAGCTAACTTTCAACCCATTGCAACTATGCTCTTCCGCACAAAAAATCCCGCCTGGTTTATCTTCTATAATTTTTCGTTTCAAGTCAAACGACGCAAATCACTATTACAATATGAAATAATTATCTCGACAAGATGATAAAGGCGCAAAAATTATCCATGTACGTCAAAATAATAGATAACATTAGCTATTATCAAATGTTTTAGCGCTGAACGAACCTCGACCGAAATTGAACACTTCCTTTTTTGCCTGAAGTCAATGTCATTGTCAACTGTGATGCAGTGTCCTCAGAAGTTCAAGAAAGATTTCCATGGGGCAATCCGTAAAGCCCTCAGTAAAGTTTAAAAGAAAATGTCTTTGAAATTTATCAAAATAGCTTGAAAAGTCATTGTTAGATCGAGAAATTAACAACCGCCTTAGACAGGAGAATATCCGTTACCGATTACGTGGTTTGGATAAGTTTCAGCGGCTAGTTTTTTTCATCTTTCGGCATTTCTTGAACTTCAGGCCCGTGTTGCCACTGAACTCTCGGGGCTTTTAGTCTCCCATCAATGCAATGTTGTTTGTATGTAGCCTGTTTGATCGACGCTTCAACAGGTTTACATCTATCAATATCACTTGACACATGGATATTATTGAAGAGTTATCTTCAAACAAACGAAAGAATATTTTCAGAGAGACTAGCTAATAGCTGAGGTCTCGAACTGAAGCCCTGATCACGGTGGATAGTAATCATATTGAATAAATATGAGCCCCAGAGATTAAATTCCTAGCGCATATGAGAAACTACATTGAAACCATTATTGCTATTTCAATACGACCTCAGAAATTAAGAATAAGAGGAAGTCTCCATTTAGATGCACTATCCTATATAAATATCTAACAACAAATTTACGGGGTCCTACGTTTGTCGTCACGAAGTATCTTCGTAATGTTGATAGCTAGATAAATCGATCCATGAGGCTGTGATTTATAGAAGAGACGATAACATCCAGCAGCACGGAGCAACAGATCACTAATCTAATCTCTAGACAAATGGTGCTACTAAACAATGTAATTTACCGCACTGTTCTATTAAACTGAAGTCCACTGAAAAGTACTAAAGTGTCACATGAAAATCTGACAAATATGCAGCATTTCGAGCGAAAAATACACTGTGTGACAAATATCTAATTATTAATATTGATACTAGTTTAAATCAGTTTAAGCTTCGTTGCGGATCTTACAATGAATAAATGTATCGCAAACTTCAAGTAACTGATTGAAATAGTTAAAGGTCTCAATTATGTAGTATTTGTGGCATTAACGACCTGAGCAAAACTTAAGGGTTATGCAGCGATTATCTTTATCATCGAACATTGTTAAGTTCAAGACCAGCACTCCACTAATTACTCAAAATGTCAGCCATACTGAATTTTTCTCAGTAGCTTTTTCCTCGACCTTTAACGGTAACGTAACCGTCGTCTCTTTTGCTGCATTTTATAGGAGCCTACTTGCATTCCCCACGCCCCGACCGCATGGCTTGATATAATCGAAAGTTCCTATGCTGTTTCACTTCAGGCAGTTATGCTGATCTAGCACTTTGAAGTACCAACTTCAGTGCGCGACTACGAGACAACCACCGATAATGGCAAACATAGATTTGTTGTAGGCGACTTATCGGATTTTCTCTTCGGCAAAAAAATCGCTATAAACAGGAAAATATTGTTTAACGCATTACGTTAAAAATCTGTTATTATTGGCATTACATACGTTCAAGTCTTGGCTTTTCAGTAAGATCCACGCACGTCGTAATTCGCTGACGGTTCGTTCCTATCGATAATGTGTACTCTCTTTTTTTTTTCTCCTATGATTTATTCTATCAGCGACAACTTCTCTGACAGCTGGTATCACTGAGCCGAACATCGAAAAAAGCCTCCATGGTGGCAAAGCACAGGGACAAGCAGCTTCTCCATCTCGCGCAGCAGTATTCATATATATAGAAGTTAGACAAACAATTTCCTATCTTTTCCATAAATTCACGCATACGAAACTAGTAGGTATCGATCACAGAACAACGCCATTCTGAGCTTATGGCAGACATAGTCATAATGTCTGATGCGTGAAAACGAACTCTTCAAGACTACCAGTTGCATGCGGTTCGAGTGGCAATTGTATGCCGCTTTATCAATTGTCCTTTGCATGCTCACGCGAAACACGCAACCGGAAACGGATTTACACGTACCCGTGCATAGTGCATTTAGATTATGCACGGGAGTGGGGGAAGGCATTACTGTCGATCGATAGAAGCTAACTGGGTGAAGGGTGAGGCAGCCGCTCCCAAAGGGGCACACATGAATGACAGCTGCAAGGTAATCGAAAAAAAGATGCTGGAAAAATTCTGCTTTAATTTGTACGAGCAAGTCAGTTCTACCGGATAACCTACGGTTGAAGACAGTGCTAGCTTGCCATGAACAACGTGTATAACGCAGCAGCCCACGTTTATTTTGCCTTATAAAGTAAAAGACGTTCATGAAAACGATATATGTTTTTATTGAAAGCGGGATGTAAGACAGACTAAAAGTAAAAAATTAACCGCTTGCATATGATTGACCCCACAAAGCGTCCACCCCTCAGGTGCAAGTTGTGTGCGTGGACGAGATAATGTGGCTTTTAATGACAGCTAAGTGCTTGATCCTGGTATATTCAATTATGTAGAGAGCAGCAATGATGAGACGATAGCTCATTCAATATCGATATTTTGACTATGCATGAATTTTTCAAACTCTTCAATGTGTACAGCATGCGCGTCATTCTGCACGTCATATGATTGTGCAGCACAATGCGTAAAAACTATATAACCGAACCCCTACAGATGGCTGAGATAGAAAATAGTTTACTGTAAAATAAAGTAAATTGAAGGATGGCCTTTTGGATGGCCTCCCATCCAACAGGGTCTAGTTTTAGGCGCATTTTATTGGTAATACGTAGTTACCCCTATACCTGGTGGCACACTAACGGAAAAATTTTGTGCATAATGGCTCTTCGAAGGGAGAACGCTCATCGCCACTATCCTAAGACATTTAATATTCCAATACTACTATACAACACTATAATAAGACATTCGATTATCACAGAAAAAATTGATTACTTTGGCCTTACAGTTTCTCCAATGGAGAAGGCGTTACGTACGCAGTTATCGTAACACGGATTGCTCATTGAATCCCGAAAAACCAGCGTACGACTGCAGTAAGCCTTATCCACGCAGGTGTCGTTATCGTAACGTTCGTTTTCGGTGAACTTGCTGCTTGCAGTTGGGGTTGGCCTTCGATATTCTGCTCGTTTGATACATTCACTATAATTTGATTCATAGTGTAGACTATGTTTACGTCTGACAAGCCTGAGGAACACTTTCCGGTTTCGCAAAAAGAGCTTGACCTGATTCTGGATGACCTAGGAGATTAGAGACCCACACATGGCACGGTGATGCCGTGGAAAAGCATTTTGCTCTCACCTCCTGCATGGCTCTCCCGCATAGCTTTGCTGAAAACGTTATGGCTACAATTTATAATTTTTAAGTAACAATTATGCCAACCTACCTTGCTACTATACTGAACTTCAATGCCAAGAGTAATGGATTCTATTTGGCGCTGATGTGCATCGGTGCCATAATTGCAGGAACTGCAGAGAAGCCCTGTCACTGTTCTCTTCCATAGAAAACGATGGCTTAGTGTGACAGGAGTTTATAAATTGTTTAGTGGAACTGCCCTGTTTATTCCGTCGATTATCGTATGCACGCTGGTCGAAGCTGTCGGATGCAATGGCATGCTCAGTTTACTTCTGTTCGTGATCGCCGGGGCTACACGTGGGATATTAGAGCTTGGCTGCTATGCCATTCTCATTGATATGGCGCCAGACTTCGCCCGTACCGGGTTTGGTATTAGAATTAGCTGGGCCAGCTCTTGTGGCATCCTCTTCTCGTACGTCTGGGGTGTGCCTACCCAGAATCACAATTCAACAACTATTTGTAGCCACAATTTTTATACAACCGGAGCCATCGACATATCTTGCGGTATATTTTGCCAGTGTCGTGTTCTTGCGAAGTGCCGAAGGGTCTTTTAAGGAAAAGCGATAACAATCCTTCCGGCGGCTACAGTCAAGTATATCCTGATCAGGACGACAAACATGACATGAGAAACAATACCGTTTGCGGAGCATTAACCTTCCTATTCATAAATCAGCCACTTAAACTACGTTAACACAGCAAGCTTGGCGCGTTGAGAAACAAGCAAGTTATCAAAAGCAGCTGGTATATACGCATTGCAAACCCTCAGAACGATTATTTTCTAGACCAATAGATATAGATATATACACACTGAGCCAATAAAAGAGGGATTACGAGTTAGAATGGGCATATCGCATGGTTGAGCATTCACCTTGTTTATGCCAAAAAAAAGTAGGACATAGAAACTTGGCGTGAATTCCGCCAAATTAATAACCTCTGCTAGGACTAGACCGTTATAGGTCCCGTGTATTGATTACATTGGTGATGCTACATATGCTTGTGTTGAGACAAATCGATTTCGCTCCACACATCCGAATTACCTGGAATTGACTATATCAATCGTATGTTTTCGTTAGATTGTACTCCTTTTTTTTTCTGTCGTACATTTATGCCTAATCATCTACAGGAGGAACAGGCAAGTCGTCTCTCTTTTAATGCGCAAAATCTAGATTCATATATTATCGAGGAGGCAGGCGGAACCCGCCGAAGGTGTTTACACGGTGTAGTAAAGCAACACCTTCAACGGCTTATTGCGTAAGAGTCAGCAAGTTGTACTCTTTTTCTGCTAAATCTGAGAGCTTTCTCTCTCAGGTAAAGTCTCCGTGGTCATTGCACAGGAAGCTAAGGCCACACAAACGATGCGTCAGAAGCATGGAGTTTTCTCTGCGATATCTCCTTGCCAATTAGTTCACTGATACTCGTCGACTCATCCTTGGCCGAAGGACAATGCTGCCAGGAGTGTCTTGCCCGTTGGACATCGTCTTATCGCACGCTCGTTCGCTACGGCGTCAGGGTGCGCCGTTCTCACGCTCTACGGATTCCGTGGTTTCACGTTGTGTCAGTATTTCGTTGCTGCAGAACGTTCAACCTTTGTACTTGGGTCATGTCTGCTTGTCCAGCATAGCTGCATTGAATTGTGGCGCCCTACAAACTGTGCGTTCTTGTGCTCTGAGAACTCAAGAGAAGTGCCAGTAAAATGTTGATCGACAGCAAAGAATAACGATGCCCTAAAGTGAAGTGTGTATGAGACCTCTTTGAAAGGTTAAACCCGATTAGACTGCATTAGGTTTAGGTTAGAGTGTCACTAAATGCCAACAACATATAAGGGATGCTGTAACCAAAACCACTGTGAACAGATTATTATCAGTATCAGCTTAAAGCAAAAACAGTCTCTAACGGCAGATTTTCAAGAAAGTTGAGTTTTAGCTAAAATATCCATTTCACGGACGCACTTCATAGACAAGGTGGTCTTATGTGTAGAACGGCAGTTCGCAATCAGATATTAAAACAGTATATTGATACAAGTTGAGTTCTAACCTTAAAGGCATAGAGATCTCAGGTGGCAAAAATTCTACCAGTAAACGAATGAGCAAGAGATAAAAACCTAACTGACAAATGTTATACAATATCTTTCGCTTAGCATTGATATGAACAAGCCCGCTTTCCCGATTACGTTAATAAGATTCTCTGTTCTAAGCAAACGAATTGCTGGCCAAGTCAGTCAGAGCGATGTGGACAAAAAGGATCAAATGGGAATTGGAAAAAAGTTATAAGGTTGTTCATATACTGGAACTTGTAATAGCAACTGTTCTTATATTATTATACCTATACCACTTTAGAACATTATTCGTTGTTGTAAAGGATCAAGCACATGTGATACGAAAACTAACTCACTTTTTTCAAATATGGATTACCTGGATGGGACTTGTGATCTATGACTGCCGTCAAACCTAGCAGTGTTTTCCTAATCTAGTCTTTTATGATCGAAGGTCTTACTAACTAAAGCTACTAGAGAGTTGGTAAATTTACGTTATTTCGACTATGTATCAGTGAATGCCATGCAATGAAGTACTCAAGCTTTGATCATCCTTCGGGCCGGTCAGTACGATGTTATGATGATCTTTTAAAGCCGATGGCCTAGAAGTGCCGTACTTCGTTATGTAAGCTGAGCAAAATTGTTGTTGTGATTGAAGTCGACAAAGTGTATTCGTTTATGGGAAGTCACGCCGTATTTTATATGCAAGTATTGATTACAGCACGAGGTCACGTTTGTAGGTTAGGCTGAAATGATGATCTCTGCTGATCACCAGTTCTGCTTGATAGATCGGAGGCTTTTTCGAAAGCGGAAATCTCGATTATGTGTATTACTGGTCTGAACCTTTTTGACGCGTTGACAAAAAAATCTGCCTCGCCAAAAAGCGCAGTGGATCTCTGAAAGAAGCTTAATATATAAAGGAAATCGACTAAACCTGTCTTAAATCGAGGCAATGTTTTCTGAATGGTCGATCGAAGGATTTCAACAGTCACTGTTCGGTTGTACGATGTACACGGTGAACGCGAGTGAATTTTAATTGGCAGTTCTTCCTGTGGTCCACAACTGGGTTATTTTATACCAGACACAAAAATGAGAAACTGAAGACCGTAAATGGAATATATAGACTATTCGGATAAGATGCAACTCTATGGAGAACCGTCTAACATTTGACATTTCCAAATGAAAGTCGCCAAGAAATTTTTCGCTCCTCTCAGGCCATACACGCTTAGATGGCGATAGGTAGGTGTAATATAAAGGCAAAAGGGGGAGAATGAGTCGTAAAAATAACATGGCGTATATTTTTCAAAATCCCGCCAAGACTTTACGACGTTAACCTGAGACCATTTGAATATCTTTAGTCTTCAGGTTTTCTTTTTGAAATACAAGTTTTTATTTGCAGATAAATTTGTAGAAATCAAGGATTAAAAACACTCAGCAAGAAGTCATTTTTGAGCAGTCACCGTTAGTTTCTATACGGCAGAGTCAAGTTATTTCTCGACAATTTTCATATCCGGACTAGGTTCTACGTGATACCGAATATCTATCCAACCATTATTACTGTATTTAGTTTCCGCTAGCAGCCTGCGATTTAAAAACAAAGCGATATGTACATCAGCGAATAATTTTAGATACTGGTGTTTCTCATATTTTCCCTCTGATATCTTTACACAGTTTCGGTTCTGTGTGTATGGATGCGTAGCAAAAAGTCAGCAGCCCTACACCAAATCCGTAACATTGCATAAATAGGTTACGTCCTTAAGTGGTAGACGCGAGAAACCAGCTAACAGCATAGCGCCCCAATTCAACTATCACGCTGATGTTACAATTGCGATCACCGTTACTCTAATTCCTTTTGGATCTGCCGCAATAGAGAAATGAGCTCGTAGCTATACACAGGTTGCAGCTGTGATGATGGTAATCTCTACTGAGCGTGATGCAGTTGTTATCGTTGATGACTGCGGTGTTAATGTCGGCAGCGATAGTGTTTGGCTCGGAGGAGCTGTTTCATGTAGTACACTCAGTTGGTTTAATAGTTCATTGTTAGAATGAAGTATCGATGAAGGCAATGGTGACACTTCCGCAACGAGTAGTACAGAGAGTAGAAACCCAAGTGGAAAGCACGATGGAGCAACATCCGAAGGCATCAACCGAAATCACGTACCGCCAATGGAAAACGATGTCCCGTAGAGACTTCGCAGATGACAACGACGGCGGCGATGTCACCTCACGACAAAGTGGTGCGAATAGGCCAATGTTCCTCCTGAAAGGCTACTCTTTTTCCATGGCCGAGTTGGCTGCCTCAGTAGCCGTAAGAAGTAGAGTACGGCGATTTTCTTTGCCACACCCCGTATAAAGGGGTCCCATGACACTTGCTCCCGCCCTTTTGCCCTTGGCCTCTTCGACTGTCGCAAGGCTCGCGTACGACAGCAACGCTTGCTTGATTGGACTCGTAGCCGTGAAGCAACGGCTGTGACCCTTGCCAGGAAACTCAACATCCAGGAGAAACGCACAGAGGGATCTAGCGGTCCGACTATCACTGAGAGCAAAGATGACTGTGCTGCAGTGCTACACGAATGACGCGTAATTTATACAGCAGGCAGCCCTACGAATCGAGTCGGTGGCGTCGACTGGCGGTGCTTCCGCTGGTGTTCTTACCGGCTAGGTGTGCGACCTGCCGCTTCAGTGGTTGGCGTCAGTGACGCTTTTGGCCCAATGGGTGACACATCTGGTTTGGTCGCCTGCTTGACTCGTCGAATACACGATTGGTCGACATCCTGCTTCGTCTTCCTCTCCTCTTCTCTCCTTCTTTGCGAACGCCCACGAAAGCCACCGCATGGATGGCGACAGTGACCTGCCGCTACCAACATTTCTCTTCCACATACACACACACACCCACCGTCTCTACTACCCCGAGCTTGAAGTGACGGGGCCGGCAATACGTGGCTCTGTCCTGCATTTAATCCTAGCCGAACAGCCACTGAGGTTAAGGAGCGTTGGAGTCTCCGAGATGGCTGTTGTGGAAAGCAGCAAAAATGCAATTATAATTAGCTTCTCGCGAGCCTTTTTTCTGTCGATACTTTTGCCATTGCTGTAAGAGGGAAAACCTGCCCCGGGCCCAGCCGGTTGCTGGCAGCTGCTTAGTTTGTACTATGCGGTGCAACCACGTACGAGTTGACTGAGTGTAGTAGAAGGTGGCAGTTTACGATCTACGAGATCAGGAGTTAGGACATATTGATTCATCTCATTGATTAGAATCAATGTAGAGTCTAAAAGTACGCTGGCATACTGGTAGGGAAAAGAAAGTCCGTATGGAGGCGTCGTGTAGCGCGACGATATCCCAGCCAGCTGATACCTTCTTGAAGGCAATGGTTATAGCGAGGCAACAGCGGTGGCCATAACTCTGAACGGTACTGGCAATCGAAGTTGGTTGTCGTTGTCAGGTAAGAGAAAGAATAGAGCGCCTTTCTAACATAGGAGCGGCTTTTATTTACTTTTTAACAAAATAGAAAGCGATGAAAGAATATTGTAACATTGCCGCTTGCCATGACGCCCGTCAAGTTTTCAGTGGATTCTGACGATTTATTTTGTAATCGTTTTGGTCTGAGTCAACCTTGCATCGAATCATCAAAACGTCAATAGCTAGTCTAATCAGACGTTAATGTTAGTTTATAAATAAAGTATTACTTCGCTGATCTCCCATGCGCTGGTAGGCAAAAACGTCTTTAGATAATATTACTTTCGAGTGATAATTCAGTCGTTTCCAACTTCCTCATTCGTGACCCCTATAGAACTATTATGTAATCGGTAAACCTTGTTGCAGTTATGTGCAATATAATTGCAAATACGTTAATTGTGCTTCTCTAAACTTCCAATAATTACTAACAAAACAGACTACTGCTGTTACTATATTCTTAAAAATCGGAAACTTGGTTATCATAAAATATAATAAGACAATTAATAATCATCGACAATAGGTTTCCCAATAAACAAACGATTCCTTTATAAACTTTTAAAAATCCCTTTATTACCTTCCCCCCGTTCTTCATTTCTCAACAAACCTTCTTGTTGTACTATCTGAAGTATTACGAAATTGATGGGTAGATTGTGTCCTTTCCACTATATCATCTCGCCTGAAATCTTCCTTCGACTTACTACTATACTGTCGAAAAAAAAGAGAGCAACCCCACGGCTCGTGTCGGCCTCGTGCTGCCTCCATCCGACACTTTATTCTCCTTTTTCTCTGTATTCACCGTTCTCGTCTTACCCTTGTATTTGTGCATTTACAGGGGGCTGGGGGGGGGGGGGGGGTCGTTCCAACTGTGCTCGTGGAAGACAACACTGGCCGCCATCCGCGATGTGAGCCTCTGATGTTTATCGTATAGACAGTTTTTTGCTATGACACGAGCGAGCATCTCGAACGATCCACGTCCATCCCCCAACAGGAGTCATCAGTGACGCGGAGCATCGGAAACATCTTTCTTGGTGCACTGCACAATAATTCTACCGTCGAAGCAGCTGGCCATCTTCGCTTCAGCCACGCTTCAGTTTGGAGATCGCGAGGTTTTCCCTCTGCGATCCCCTAGTACGCCGCCATCTTTCCCTTAGCTAGTGGCTCGCCCCACAAACTACCGGTAATATCCCTAGGAGACATATATCGTACATCACGTGTCTCCTATGAAATCCGCCCGTTCATTCGCAGCACCCCACCGACACAAGGCGTATTGTTGTGACATCGAAACTACAATGTGTTTTGCAGGCCCCTTCTAGCTTTGAATGTTCTGCCAAATTGTTGTAATTGTGTTACCGGTAACCTTTACACGTTTTTTACGCGACGGATTCATACAATTACTGCACCATCATTGAATGGTGCAGTAATTATCAATAATACTGAGGGGTATTTTATTGCATTTGTCACCGTGAAACAATTGTTACCGAGAAGACCCTTTTCACACAACCGAAATGTCTAACGTGAACTAAACAGATTTCGTGGATCTATAGATTAAACCGCATCAAATTTGATCCATACAGACACAACGTCACTGGGAAAAAGGCTGAAGTCTAGCTTCACAGTATAGGACAATTCAAAGAAAAATAAACTCCTTCATTATAACTATTTAGGTAAGCATGACACCATGCTATGCTTATTCCCTAAGTCACCATGTTATTTAGGCGGCAACTTTTTCAGCATTCACTTCGTCACTACCAAGCCATATTGGCTTGTCTGTAGCCAAGTTTTACTAGTCTATCTACTATTAGATTGTCTAGATTTGCGAGGGAGCGCCTTCGGGGTGTGACAACCGCTTTCACGATGGCTGTCTGTTACATCACTTCTTGAAGAAACAGCGACTTTTTTTCCACTTCTTCATCGTTTTCATCCTTTTTTTAACGCATGGACAGACGGCGTGCGTCAGCAGCCACCGGTGGCGGCGGCGGTAACAAACAACAAGGATACTAGCTACAACAAAAAGTCAACGCTGTCCTGCTTCATCGGAGCGCTCTGATGAGACAATTTTCGGAACTGCACCACGTGGCGCTTGTCGATATCGTCCAATAGTTATCACTCACGACGGCTAAGAGAAGCACAAAAGCAACGCATCGAGCCAAAGTGCACGAGTTCACGCTTTTCATTCAAGTGCAAATCTGGCCGACTTGACGAATCAGGTCGAGCACGCAAACCCTCATGCCCCCCCTTCCACTCTCCCGTCGCCGGGCAAACACTCAGGCCCACTACAGCCTAACACATACGCACGTAGACAGAGAGCAATAGTCAGTCAGTAAGCCTCATTGAGGGTAATGGGAAGGCCGCTTTTGCTGATGCATCGTCTTTCGTCTCTATGAAAAGACCCCTGCAGAAAACTCGTCAGCAAGCGATAACTGCAACGCTAACGATAAGAAGCAGTGATCGATGAGGTCGATGAATCTGGCTGATATGTGACCTGCGGGCAATCCCAACAAGCTGGAGACGCAATGGGCTGGAATAATTGGGCTCGATATCTGGGTGACGACTGGCTGCCCAGCAGCCTTCATTCGAACGAGGCATCGCCATTCGGTTAAGTCAACAAAGCTGTGATGCTGTAACGGCAGATAGGGTTGCAACGAGCTTGGTGTTAGGGAGATTAAATCAACAGGACGATCTGAATTCTCTGGATTTTAATAACAAGGAAATGTCGTGTGATAAATGCGGAAGTATTGTTCGGAGAGACAGCCGTTTTGATATTTCTTTACCCGCCGATGTTATAATTTTATTTCACTCGGTTTCGGGGCTGGGCAAAAACACGTGTCTTAATTATCAGTGGCGATACATTAAAGATCGCATCTGTCCTGTAGTGAGGCCGTCTCAAACGAAAACACGTTTTAATAAGGTATCCCTTTAAAATGCTCCAATGGTTAAGGATTTCCGTAACCGACGACGCATGATCTGAACCATAGAAGCTAAGCTTGGTAGAAGTCGATTTTTCGTCCCAGTTTGCATACAGACGATTTCCGCGCCGTTTTATAATGCTCGATATAAAGCTCGATCAATAACACAGGCAGTAACAGAGGCAAAATGCACTAGTCAAAATCTCTCCAAGAGACTTCAGTATGTTAACGTTGTTTTCATTTGGTAGACATACAATGAGATACATTCCTATTACAGCTGAAAGACAATCCGGCTAGCCTGGACTGACGCCTGTATCAGGCCCATAGTATTGACTCTGAAAGGCTTTGTGACAGACAAAGATGCATGAAACACGTCAAGTCGTACACGATAACAGAAAACAGCCTTATCGCCAGGCAATATTAATTATACACATGGTCATCCACGGATAAAAGCATTACATGCTTCGTGCCATCGAAGAGCCACTACGAAAGTCCATTTCAAATGCAGAATAGACGATCTTCTACAAGTTGTCCTTGTATAGATAGCTGTCTGATCATTTCCACCGTACATTGATATTATGGTTATTTGTGTTGCAGAAACATACCCCTACATGTGATTGAAACTATTTATATATCGGTGTAGCCTATTTAAAGTAGCTAATAAGAGATGTCCGCACCGAGCTATTTGGTCTCGCAATGTGCGTGCTAGCTTTCCTCCACTTATCATTCTGCCTGTTCCTGCCCTTTGCTCGAATAAACAAATTTAATTGTTTTTAAAACGTGCTATAGTAGTAATAACAATACACTTTTCTTATACGAACCGTGGAAACAATAAGCTCTAAATCACATCGGTTAAAAATAAGCAAGCGATGCTGGGGTGCTCCTCAGGTAAATCACTTTGCGGCTAGCAAACCTCATTTATTACCTATCATCGAAATTGCAGGTTCGAAACCAAACGTTACCATAGACCGCTAAAAACATAGCCTTTACCCATTACTCTTACAACGGTTAAGCAAATACGATAACATGAGCTTTCGATCTGTCGTTTACTTTCGGGATTTGTGTGCTTTATAAAATAATGGTGAGCCGCGAAAAGTCATCTCAGACAGCTTCTTTTTTTAATTCAATGCGTGTTTATCAAATACTAGAGGTTCTATGAAAAGAAAAAAGAATATCCTGTAAAAGCAATGTCTAAAAGCAACAGACGTAGCCCGAAATCCCATTGTGAGTTTGTGAAACGACGGTTAACCCATATTTAATCATTTTAAAGTTTAATAATGCCCTTATATCAACGCGCTGCATTCATAAAATGTATGTTTGCAGAATTCTAAATCTCTTGTTTGTACTGATGCTAATGTAAGTATGCATGAAATAATTAATATACGATATATAAAGTATAAATATGTAGACGAGATAGAGTTCTTGGTTCTCTTATACCTTCATCGGCTATGAGGCCTCACGCTAGTAACTCTTCTTTTCCAGACCTCGCATTTACGAAGCCTCAGGATTATTAACTCATACCTAAATCTCGCTCGAGCGGCAAAAAAGAACATTGAAGTGTACATATATATCTATATATATATATATATATATATATATATATATATATATATATATGTGTGTGTGTGTGTGTGTGTAAGTGTATGTAATAGTAACGCCTGCATCTTCTTATCTCGCTCCATCTTTTTCTACTCCATCAGCTATGTGGAAGTGATGCGCCTTGCGGTCGTCAGCGACATTCAGCTACTGCTTGTACGGCAGCTCCTGTGGCTGAAGCGTCCGCCCAGCTTTCACTAGCCCAGTGAGTTCAAATCGCCGTGGGCTGCGTATGACAGGCGAGTCGGGAACCCGCGTTAGGCTGCCCGTGTGGTCGATGTGGATCGTCCCTTTCTCATAAAACATTGCTGCCAAGACGGAGGATGGACCAAAAATCACGCCCTCTGCAAAGACAGACGAAGCCGTCCTACCATAGATCGGCCAAAGAGTGCGGTGTCCTCATACCACAGCGGCCAGCTCTGTTTCTATCGCAAGTTCGAGCAAGCTAGAGATGAATCTCACCAGTAGGCCGCGAGTCTTTATAATATAAACGGTTCAAGTTAGGCTTTGCTCGCCTTGAGTCTTGAAAAAACCAGCAGGCGGACGGGCGGTCGGTCGGGGGGCGGCGGCGGCGGGTCTTCGTTTCTAAAGCACGAAAAACGAAGGCTGGCAGAAGCATAGTGTACAAGATCTAAAAGCCATCTTGATTGAAGTGACAGAGAATCCAACTGATGGATTGATGTTATTTTTTTGCGTTCTATCTCTCACTACCATTACTACGATATATTTCGTATATAGTCCCATCTCTTGCCTTATCATGCTGTAATATTGAAACGCTCTGGTCAAAAACAATGAAGAAAAAAAAGCTGCTTCGACCGCAAACCACACGAAAATAAGTGTTTTTACTTTAGCTTGAATTTCCAGAAAGTGTCATGAATGCGAAATAATCAAATTTTCACTGACGCCATGTCACAGTGCAAAAGAGAGAGAGAGAGAGAGAGAGAGAGATACATGTGATATGAGAGTTGACACTGCGCGGAATCAAATATATAATAACTTGTTTCATGTTCTCTATCTATCAGCCTAACTATCCTAAAAGGCTCTGCTAGCGAAGTTAGAATCTAAACAGAAACATTAGGGCCTTGCCGTTTGGAAATGTCTGTATTACCGTTCAACTTACATGTATGCTTACTAGCCGCGGATCAGGCCGATTGCGATATTAGGATAAGGGTGCAAATGAAATACCTTACTTGTTTTTTTGTAACTAGAACCTTCTTGGTTTGTTTTTTCATTAGGTCTTTAATCTTCCATCAGTCTTAGTTATTGATATCGCTCATTAAATATTATGATATATTAGGTGACTACCTATCAACTATAGCATATGTAGTCCATACCTGTACTGAGACTAATTTTTTGCCATATTACGTTTGTAAACAGCCTATAGTTACCGTTTTCAACCTGTTTGAATCAGCCTAAAACCAATGTATTGAGTATCTAAATCTATGTGCAAGCGACCACAAATGAGAACTTCACAGGGTTGGCTCTTATTAATTTAATTAAAATACTTTGTTTAACATTTGTAATTTGAATAGGTAATACCATTGCGCTCCCACTAAAATATGCATAACTTATATCCTATGTTTTTATGTTTACTGAGATACTGTTGTTTATTTTTACGTGTTCCATTGAAAGACAAAGCCGTCACCTCCCTGAGTGAAAAATTAGAATAAAATCACATACTGTTACCCTTGACATATTATTAATCCTCCGGATATAGGGTAAACGGACGAATACAAGTAGACAAATATGGATTCGTTAATGAAACCGTAAGGTGTTTTGGTACAGCTATTGAATTCACGTGGACCGTTGCTTCGCGACAAACATTTTACCAAACGAAGATAGTGAACCTGAGATCCAATGTGTTCTAACCTGAGTGAGATCAAGAAAATGACTAGATAAGTTACTGCACTAGTTCTGGTACAGATCTCTATTTCTAGAGTTCTATGAAACATTACACGAATTTCTGGCCGATCAATGACGTGGTGCTGTTCACCCTCAATTGTACAACTATAATACAATCAGCAAGCACCAGACGTAAGGAATCATTTCGACAGTTAGTGTATACGTATCTGTAGGCGTATGTTCGACCGTTGCACCCCGCTTGAGCTTCAACAGAAAGGGTCCTTGCTAGCGCTACTATCTCCGAGGTGTAGCTTCTCAAGTCAACAGGAGTAGACTAGCTTCAGTGGGGTGAAGTCTGTCCTCTACCTTTTTTGTAGCTACGGCCGCCAGCCTCATTGCCACAGCCTCTTACAGGTTGTTCCCTTTCAGGAGTTCGCAGGCCGTGAAATTTATGGGAGAATGTCCTCCATCAACTGGAACACGATTGCGGTTCGGCGCAACATCTTCCTCACACCTAATATAGCTTCTAGGAGAGATAGTCCGTTCAAGATGACGTTGAAAAGCATGTACAATTTATCGTGTCTTCAACAAAGAAGACACGGGCCTCAAGGTAGCTTGACTGGTTGTTTTTTTTACAAGCAGATAAAGAAGTATCGAAAATCGTATTAATTATTTTATTGCATTGTCCATTTGTGGACAAACAAACTGCCGACTACCTAACGTACTCACTGCAGAATACTCTTTTGCTATCTGATATCCGCGGGCCTATCAGGTCTCTTCTGACATCTTTAAAATAACGAGATTTTTCCAATTTCATTTTTGACACTCGGCTATCGAGGGTAGCAAGCGACTAGCGTTCGGTCTTCATCTTCTCCATGGCCGGCTTCGGTAATGACATACATGGGATCACATACACACACAATTACACGCACGCCCATACACACCCACACACACACACACACCCACACACACACACACACCCACACACACACACACACACACACACACACACACACACACACACATACACATACACACGTACACAAACCGCCTGACAGACGCGGCAGCCAAATGCATCTTTCGGACGTACACGCTTACTTTCCACCAGATAGACAGATGCTCTTCAACAAACGCAGAAATTTTGATTGGACACTAGAAAAAGCGATATTTGCCGAAGCATTGCAGAAAATTAGCTGAAGTTTGACTAGCTCTGATTGCAAATACATACGTAAATGTCTAAGATTTTGGTCAGAAAATAACTCGGTACTTTCTCGCTTCGTCTTCTTGCTGCTGCTGCTGCTGCTGTATTTTTGATATTGGAATGAAAAACTTCTTTGAACTGCAACTCCACTCACTTCCATTGGGGATGATTTAAAAAATGCTTTAAAAAAAAAAATTAAAAATAAGTCTATCTTCTTTAATTAAAAATCTAGTTTTATTATCTTGACAACGCCACATGACCGACTTGATACTTCAACGCAATGGTATCGAATAGGTGAAGTAGCAGCAAGCTGTCCACGTATCTCAACGGTCAGATTTCGACGTTTCTACTAGAGAGAGCATCGTTAATCTGCGATAGGTTGTATAGAATTTAAAAGAGAACTCTGTGTGTACCTATAAGCTCAGGCAACTTGACTCTCTACCGCATTTGGCATTCTCTTCAATTTAAGTATTTCGTTACGTACTTGAATGACGTTTGTGTTTTTCGTAAGAGTCGATGTCCAGCCCTGACTACCAAGGAACTATTTTGTATTGAAATACGTTTTCTCCACTTACACAATTGCAACTTCTGGTCCCTTGAGCTGGGATTCCAGTAGCTCCCTGGTCCTCAACCGTCGCCCAACACAACTTGCTTCGTCCAATCGATCAGAACCATCCATAAAGTTAGCTCCGTGTCAACTGTTTCGGAACGATTCATAAACGAGGATCACGGGACGAGGACCGTTCGTAGGCCCAGCCAGTCGTATGTGAGTAGTGTGTCGATCATTTATTAAATTCTCAACGCCTCATCCGCGTGCGTCACCACTGGGGCTAGCTGTCTTTTCTTTCTTCCGATTTCCTCGTTCCGCCCTTTTTGCCACTCCAATCCCTTCCGTTCTGGCGTTCAACATCAGGGGGTTGTACTGCTACAGGCAAACCACTGCAATCTATGAACAGCAGCTTTGACAAATCGATACATCATATTTATATAATTAAAACGTTAACGAATACCATATAAGATATCGAGTAGGTGCGGGCCATAAAACAGTTGTCAACTAACTCAATCGTACGAATTTTTTTATCACCGTTTCATAAAATAAAAAATTTCAACGACAAGTAAAAAGCAGTCGACTATTACTAGATGAATATAAATCAGTTACATAGATCGTTATGTGAAGTGTCTACTATTGCATTTGCCAATCGAGGGTACATAGGTCCCCCGAAGTGACGACTGGACTTTCTCCAAAAAAACCTAAGTAACCTAGACAATGAGGCTAAACCTGTTGAATAGTATGTTTCGATTTAAGTGGTTCTATATAATGGAAGATCGACCTGTATATATGAAATTTGGACTACGAACAGTAAAGGTGATGAGGGAAATCATATTGGCTGGCATATGTTCGCGTTCGGTGTGTGTGTGGAATGCTGTATAAATTAATTATATATATATATATATATATATAGTTTTATAAAACGACCAGCACTTATTTAACTACTGTCCGCATAGTATTTTAATTTTTTCGTTTTTGTGCAGTGTCATGAATTATTTCGAAATGTTATCTATTTCGATAGTGCTAACACAGCAAATGGAGATGTTTTATCCGTTTGTAAGCTTTGGTACCTCTTAGTTTTATGATATAACCATTTAACCACCAGCTTTAATATAGCCTCAATTGTAAAAAAAATGGCGTTTCTGAGTCGACCTTAGGATATTATAGAAATATCATAGGTTTCCTAAGTGAACGTTTTTATCTTGTATATTATATATTTCCATATGATGTATTTCAATTCTTAGAAATGGCTCATCACACCGACACTGATCGAACGAAAAGTCTAGTTGCAGGTTCGTGATTCTCAGTTCATCCTTCCACCATACTAGGGTTAATAATATTAATAATAATCATAACCAGCTTATTTCGTTTGCAGGTTGGCAAATCCTAGACACGCACATACAGACCCAGGCGCATACACGTGCACAAACACATATACAAACCGCATGATCTACACAAGTTGCCCAGGACAGAAAACACTGGCCATTGGACATACTAGTAATGCGGTGATCGCATTAAGGCGTTCGAAGTGATTCGATGCGGTGCTCATCTTTCGTGGATCGGTAGCCCCTATAGTTTCACTTCGTTCGCAGCGGCCGGCCACTGCTAACCTCTTTGCTGGGAACCTCATTTCTCTTCACTCTGCCGCTTGCACCAACAAGGTGACCAATCATATTATCTAGTCCACACAGCTGAGTCGCCTGTATCGGTCGGTTACTGTCTCTTTATGCGCGGTGCAAGAAATCGAAGACTGAGACAGCGATCGTTGATGAACGCTTCGCCGCAAACGGTTACGCTACCTATGAGGAAAAACGGGATAACGGGTGTACTCCCCGAGCCGATTCAGAGATGGCCACTTTGGGCGGAAGGCACATATACCGAGAGGTTCACTCAGACAGGCAGTCTCGTACGGAGTCCCTGTGAGTGTCATATTTGTATCATCTGATATCCCGTCAAGGACATCAAGTCTCAACTGCTCGCTCGGTTGCTCAGGCCTAGACATCACATCACCACCAAAGCAGAACGGCTGCCGGTTGAATCGCGTGCTGCTACTGCTACTCCGGATGGCTATTGCCGCTGGTATAAGCGAGATAGCGTACTGAGCTTGTCAGGATCAGACCTTGTTCTGATGTCATACCCCACGGATGCTATGGATCGATGGCTGGTTAGTGCTGATGCCGTTGCTGGATATAAAATACCGGCACATCGTACAGTGCTAGCATGCCATAAGTGATGGTAATACTCTATTGATGTATAACATCAGACTCATGCGGATGTTTCGTTCTTATAGTGATGATAACACTGACTGAATAATAAAGAGTGCTCTTTTATAGCAGATTTATTTCCGTGCTAATTCATTTACAACTGAAATGTTATAGTTAGCCATCTTTTTATACTGTTTATACGGTCCACCGTTTGCATAGATGGTACCAGTTGTATTTAACTAAGGTTAGTTGACGCTTAGCTCATTTAGAATAGAGAAATTAACAATAAGCTTTTTATTGTTGAATTAAAAACATTTTCAAGCTTTAGTCTAATATGATTTACGCTCACTGGCTCCTTTCCTTGATCATTCAATTGATGCCATCAATGAATCACCACATAAACGTTCATACATTGGGACTTCGTTTACTCGACCCGTACCGAGTGGGAGTTTACCGAATCCAGGGGTTTAGAATCGTCGTAGTTCTTCCTTATAGTATCGTAATGGTGCGTTGCGAATGGCCACAACCAGCCGCAAAAGATGCAGTAGCACGCGGTTAGGTGCTCATTCCTTGCAGCCCATGGATTCTGATGACCCGTTAAGGCGAGTGTGGCGAAATCCAACCCAGCCCATAACTTGTAACCCCGACTATAGATGAAACCGGATGGTTGAGTGGTATGTGACGAAGTAAGCGGCCAATGAAGCCAATTACCTTCTATCAGAGTGGTGTTGTGGAGACATTAGTTATTTGTTCAAACTTGCCCAGATTTGACATTGTACACTTCTCTCGGGTAGATCGTTAACGACGTCTAATACTTATGCAGAGCTTGCGTTGCTAACGATAGCGTCGTGTTTCGCTAATACAAGTATACTTCTATCAATAGAGAGGACAGCTTACGCCTAGGAAATTTCAAATTTCCTTCAGATAAGTCATGCGAATAGCGAGAGTCTTTGACAAAATTTGTCATTGTTTTATTGATTTTGCAATAATAAAACTAATGGTCCCTAAAAATGTATTCGCAGATGTTATGCATATAATTACTATTAAGGTTTAGGATACGACACTAGCGGTTCCTTTGCTCGATTTCAGGAAAGTGGTAATTAGGACAAACTTGATAAGCTGTACATCTTTTGATGACTTATGTAACTGCGAAAGCTTGCCTTTTTTCGGCTACTTTTTGCGATGCCACTACGAAATGAACTTCATGTTTCAAAATATTTTAAGGCCTCTCGTAGGCACAAATCTTGCTATAAACGATAGAATTACTTCAAATGAAGCTTACGGATCAGCAGAGTCAACTGTTAACTGCCAGGCTGCTGCTTCTCCAAATAGAAAAATGATTCTTGCTACCTAGGACTTAGACTAGCTATTAACTTTGCTTTGTTTTTCTTGGAGTATCACGCACTGTTCGTGAATTTTAGCTCACAGCGTACCTTTCGTTTTCAAAACGCCAGGATACCGAATCCTAGACGAATAGACCGATCTCATGCACTAACACAAATGCATGTCTAGGGAATCCGATATAATATTCCCCCAAAGGTACATTTGACGCAGGCCCTCAAGCTGGCGGCCGTGCCTGCCGCCAGCTAGAGCTGGTGTTGTCGCTGGCGCCAGCATTGGCAGTGTATTGTTTGCCGCCCCGAGAGTGTATCTTAGCGCTAATCCCAAACACGCGACTCCATCAAGACTCTTCGTGACTCGCGCGAAAGACTACACGCGAACCGCGCACTGCTACAGGGCCTTATGTGCATGCAGCTGCGAAGTGGGATGACATGACACTCTCAACGCAGATTGTTCCTTCTTCCCGAAGAGGGAGTGTTGTTCCTTAAAGAGGAAGCGGAATCCAAACGGCGACCAGGCTCCAGGCTTTGGCGGACGCCGTCTGGAGCCGTCGGTAGCTGCAGGAAACCAGGCCAAAAGACATTTCTAGCCAGCCCTACGACTATCATTGTGGTGCCTATGCGATTGCGCCTAGCTAGACGAATTGAGTTGTGCTACCGTCTAACTTCTCATCTTGCACCGTTTCTTTCTCTATATTTCCCTTTGCTGCTATTGATCATCGTCCTGGGATCGTCGTGGTGGTGAGCCGTAGAGTGATGAGTCGCTGTTAGCCTATGGGTCTCTCTGCCGTTTCTGCTCAGTGGCAGGCCGAGAGTTAAGTGCTTTGTGCTTTCGGCGAAGTGAACGGGTCGCGTGGAGGGCACACGAGGGCCGAAAGTAAGGGAAAGAGGAGGGATCGCAGAGACATTTCGAAAGCTCTGCAAGGCCTGTAAGCAACTAGACGGCGCCAGCGATGCTGCTCCTCTTACCGAGCGCTACCAGTCTATGTGTGTTTATATATATATATATATATATATATATAGTACTAAGACATACGCAAGGGCGACTATGCAATCTGGTGGCTTTTAGGGTGTATCAGTCGATTGGGGAATGATCAGGCACAGAGTGACTGAGGCTGAGCGCAACGGCACAGAAACAGAGAGGGCTCTTTGCCCGGCACTTTCAAATGCGAGTTTTGCAACTTCCGCCAGTCCAGGCGAACGGCCTTACCCATCGGCAGCATCATTGTTATCGTATGGAAAACCGGAGCTTTGACGGTATCTTGGTCGGTCCCCAGAGAGGGAGAGAGGGAAAGTATCAGGACAAACAGAGTGAAAGAGCAACGAACAAGATGGCGAAAACCGTCGTCCACAGTTTCTGAGTCACTCCGCCAGCAGACATCAGAAAGGGCAGAGGCGCATTATGATAATTTCAAAGACAGATTTCTATCCCGGATGCCCCTAGTCAAACCCTCTCTGAACCTTTGCTTTACAAAAGAATCCAGCTTCAAAGAATCCATTTCATAAGGTAGACCCAATTGCTATCAGAAGATCTAACAAACGTTTTGAATGTCCATTAAAATTGTAGTTAAAATTTCACATGCAGTCCTTTCTCACTTATTTCCAAAACTTTTGGAATAATACGCTTGAATTTTTAGCGGTTGAGATCAACAGTCGGCTTACAGTCTGGGTAGCTCCATAAAAGCTCACTGTTCGTATATTGTCAAATGTATAAATAAGGCTTACCACCTGTTTCCACATATAGTCTCTTAATTTTAGCTTTGTAAATAAGGCGTTCATGCATTCAAGCTTCAAGCAACGAAAACAATAATGATCTTAGACACCTCCGAAAATTGTTTCTGTTAATTTGTTTTCGTTCTGTTTTTCGACTAACAAAAATTATAATCTTTAGAAACTATAGTTTCAATTGCCCTACTCATTGGGTATGCCGCTTTGGCCTGGGGCTCTTCAATCTTCATTATAATCATGATCAGCTTTGTATCCTCCTTAGAAAAAAACTGTCCTGCGTCCTGGGATTACGCAATGATAAAACTGCTGTCCGATTTTTATATAAACTGACAGGCCTTAACCCGATACGCTACCGCATATTGGTGTCTAATGACAGGTTGAATATAGGTTACCTAGTCCAGTTCTTTATTTGTCCACAAACGACAGTGCAATATATGATTAAGGGGAAAACTGTCCCGATGATGGTGCAATATCCTTGAACCATTTCAATGGTGACGTTATGTAGTATATGATAATAATAATAATAAGACTAGCACACGACTGATTGTGTCGGGACCCATATCAACACACTACCGCGTACAATGTAAAAAATGTTGTCCTGCTTAGCCTTCACATTTGACATTTATGTTTGTTTCTTATACGTCCATCCGTTAGATTTGAGAAATCCATATTTTCCCATTTTAAGGGGAATTAAATGAGGAGTGTCATACCTCATACAAAAAACAAATGTCCTAGTTAGTATTTAATAAAAAAAAATATGTCATAAAAGACAAACATTTAAAATTTTTGGTTTACAAAATTTGAATTTTTCATAATAAACTTAAAAATAAAAGTATTCAGCCGCTCACAAAAGTGTAAGCAAATGACAAGCGCCATTTTCTTTGATCGCTCTACGTTCCTTCAAGATTATCCAGAGATTGTATTGATGCTGTATGTGTGCAGATGTATTTATACAATATTTACCGCACATAAAAATATCCCCTAGAGCCATAGGTGGAAGCCGCTCCTCCCGTCGAACGATGGGCGGAAATAAAGGACGAACGCTATGTCCTCGCATGACAGTTTCCTTGAGACCCTTTCTACGAGATATTCGATGGAGGTTAACTAATGCGCATGTAGGTGCACGGCGACTTCAATAATACCATCCCAAGGTAATTCGTGTGCATCCTACAAATGATTTCTTCCCATGTCTCCATTACCCGGTTTAGCTCTATAAATGGTTGGTGGCGATGGTTGATTGGCGATTATTTGAAGAGATGTGTGTCCGTCCCTCTGCCTACCGCCTCTTCCGTGTTCGGGCGGCCTTTACATGGAAGCGCATCGAAAGCGATGCGGAAGGTAGTATGTCCCGTTAGCGTTCCTCGAAAGCGTAGGACAGTCGATCCACTAGGGTGTTTTTGCTGTGCAGGACAGTGTCGGACACGCCCGACGGGCTTGATGCAGTACGAGTGCAACGAACGCACATAATGATTCCCCACTGTTTGAGTAGGGCCATTCGGCCGACTCTGCTAACCGGCCGTGCCGCCAAACGCCACCGTCACTGAACAGTTCCTGCCGGCCCCTAACGCTACAAAACGCGTAAATCACCACTAACTTGAATGCCTTTTCGTACGGATTGTTATCTTTCTGCACCAATGCTGACCCGTGATCGGTGTTACCTCCAAAAATCTAAATTCTCTCATAATGGGGAATATGAAGCACAATGACTAACTCGCGTGTTTTACATGGGTTATTATCGTGGGCCGATTATGATTGTTATTATTAAAATAACTGTTAATACTAAGATTATAACAAAACTCACATCTTCTATTCCGTCTATGTAAATATATGAACAAGAAATACATAAAAAGTATGTTACATCTAAATGATATAAACACTTCTAAAATGTGTCCTTGTTGTCGGAAGCGTCGAATTAAAGGGTCCTTTAGCTTAGCTAGGTTACATATGAATAATGTCGCAGAGCAAGGCAAAACAATTAAAATTATTGCGGGTAGCCTAAAATTGACTGTGCTCCCGAAGCGAAAGTATAATTCGGAATCGCATCGTCTTCGCTAGCAGGACTAAATAGATAGATTTGAGCTGCGACTCCTTCGGCATAGTAGTCCTCGCTCGCTCCACGTTGACACAATAGCGTACTTCAAATTTTCCTTTGGATTCGTTACAGGCGGAGCTCGACACTCAAACACCTCGTTTTCTGCTTCTATCTATCTTTCTGCCTGCCAGCGTTCACAATTCCCGTCTCTGCCTGTTCTACGTTGCAACACCTTAGTCACTCTAGTCCAACTGCTGTGCGATGGCGAGCCTTTGTTAGGGGGTTATAACCCTGCCGTCGGGTATCAAAATCGCCAATATGGCGAACTTTGCCGCATTGGTTTCATTGTGATTTTCTTTTTGTCATTAATGGAGTCGCCTGTTTATACCTATAGTCGATGGATAACATTATGCCAGTACTGGCCACTTCCTAAGGGGCGTCGTCAGAATTGTGGACCTATATATGATTAATGCAATTACCAGTTCTTTCTTATAATGGCTCATGACTAAAATTCAAATGGCTGCAAGTAGAAATAGGACAAGAGACGGTGGGATGACGTGTAAATAAACACATTTCTCTGCTTCTCAGAAATTAATATGCTTATATACATTTATATTAAGGACTTTTGCAAAATTCCACTTTTAATCTCTGCATAAGCTCTTACTCGATATACATTGATGACAAAGTGTGGTCCAGCAGATGGAAGCGCAAATCGCTGGCTTTTATCAAATAAGGCTCATCACCACAGTGCCGGCGTTATTACAATAAGAATTGGTATTTTTGACTGCTGCTAATGTAGACTGATCGATGGTCGTATTGACTAGTAGGTAAGTATCGGAGGGCGAACGGGCCTATTTGACCGTTGTAAAAACATAACAAAATTTGATCTATTAGAACAATCTGTTCAAGTCATTGACAGTTTTACTATTGTTATAACAATGTAGAACAGGATGATATTATATCTATCATACTTAGACATAGCTCAAAGTTTGGCTAGACATCTAGAGTTGACAGTATGGCAACAAGTGAGAAAGCGAACTGCGCGGAAGAGGAAATCAAGTTTAGTTGCTTCGAAGTCCTCTTTTTTTTTTTTAACTTTATAATAACTTACATATTCTACAGAAATCGTTGGATTACAAGCTCGTTCTGCGGACGACATCATTAACTAAGGTAATATAACCACAGTTTTTCCGTATCAATTTTTGAAGTAGGCAAGCCGATGTCATTTACCTTTTAATGGAAAATTTACAGCGCGATAAAATGCGATGTTTTTCAAAAATTTATTTTTTATCTGATCTTCATCGAATACGCGACGGAGCCGAATATCGACGAATTGTGCCATTGCTGAGATGCACGCTTATTTTGAGTCTTTGTTTACTTATTCTTTATTTTCCTAGCAGCAACGACATGTTACTTTGAATGTAGATAATTAGATATAGGATTAGGCAGTTCGACGTTGGAATGATCAAAGAGGAAAATTAGCACTATTTTGGTATAATTTAATGTTAAAGCGAATCACGATAGTGCCTAAGTCTTTCTGCAGATCGTACTGGCATGCCAGTGCGATCCCTAAGGGTATTTGAGTATAAGTCGTTCGGCGGAGAACGGTCACTGGGTAAGGGTACTCTTAAGCGGAATGGGTAGAATCATTACTTAGCACGATGACCTTTGCAACCTGGTATGAAGTATGAAACCCTCTACACTGGTCGACTACCACAAATATAGTAAAACAGCTTGAAGATAGAGTAGCGTGCAAGCAAAGGGAAAAGGTCCATCTTCCCTGAAAGACTGACCGCGTGGTACTTCATTATAAAACCACTGATGCATAGTACAATACTAGCATCGTATAGCGTAAAACCTAGATGCTCCAATGATATATATACGTTTCTCGAAACGTCGATTAATATTCAAGATAGTTCCGCCGACGATGCTTATTTGATTATAAGTTCTAAACAGATAGTCATGTATCGCCGTTAACTTAAAAAAAAATCAATGTTTCTGCTCAAAAAGTAAGTCACAGAACATACTATTAACGAGGTGATACAGTAACGATGTTTAGTTGTACGCGGACATAACACTTCTCTATAGACTGTTCCGTGCCTCAGATTAATCTGTGTTCTGAAATGAAAACGAATAAGTTACGACAATCTTCTACACTGATTTTGCTAGGTTTGAAGTTTACTTTTTCTAGGCTGCTAAACACGCGGGAGTGAGGACTTTACATGTCTGATTAAACGTGGATTTCGTATAGTCAGTTGTATAACTCACAGCGGACATTATTCGGAGAGGTAAAGAAAATCATGAGCGGCAAAAATTATTGAGTATATCATGATTCTGATATGCACCTTCCATTGGCTGAACGTTACGCTAATCGCAAGACAGCCAGGTTCGCGCTCTTGTTTTAAGTACCTATCCGTAAGTAGTTAACCAGCGTTTCCTGAGGTTTCGTCCTTCTCGAAAGTTTTCACTCTACTGTTTTCATCTCTGCCCGATTAGGTCCACGTTATAACTACTTCAGGGGCTCGCCGACATCCTTTGTTATCTGCGTCGCCACGTAGCCGAGACGGTCATAATGCAATGCGTCAGCAGAACACCGCTGAAGGAGTGCTGCATATGGCTGACAGGCTGGCAAATCGTTTTCGAGTCCGTCCACGAACGCCACTGACTCTACCTCGGTGGGTGATACTTTTTCGTTTGTGTGATACGACTACTGATGCCTCGACTTTGCATTCTGTCAGTTTAATACTTACGCACTCGCGCCTATTTCACCCTATTTCTTCCGCACTTCCACACCGCTGATTTACATGACAGGGGGCGGGAGCCTTAGTTCGTGCCGGGCCTGGGTACCTATCCTACCTGACTAATCGGACTCAACTGGCGCGGACTCACCCGATCAACTAGCCAGCAGCCACTCAACCAAGCAAACAGACAGATAGGTTGACAGGCGGAGCGACCGACGATTACTTCGTTGTGCGAAATCGAACTTGTGAACAGACAGCAGTTAGTAGCGAAAGCTACGATAAGCAACGAGAGCTCAAGGCAGTGGTTTCCTCGCGTTTTTTTGCTCTCTTTAAAGATCATTTACCCCCTCTTTTTTCTCCCTTCCGCGCTGTGTATTCCTCTTGCGAAGCCATGAACTCGCTAACCCAGTCGTCTATTCTGGCTGACTGGTTTGAACATTATGTCCTTCGCCGCAGCCGCTGGAAGTGTGAGGGGCGATCGAGCTGGGTGCCGTAGTGATATTGGTAGAACCATACGAACTATAGGCTAGAGTAACGAACACGATGTGTCCTTTATGCAGTGTACGCAATATCAATCTGTTAGTTAGCTGTCTTCAGCTTCGTTCGTATAGTGAGTAGCGATGTAACATTGCAGTACTGATATGCGCCAAACTAACAAATCCTCGCTCATTCAAAGTGACCTTCTTCCATAAGAGACACTGTTTAGTCAACCGGACTGCCCAAAGAGTGCGATAGGAAGAACGCGATGAGGAACGACGCGAGGCGACCTGACTCTATGGAGCTGACACCTCTGCCATGTATCGATCAATGAAGTTTACTACTAAATTACGGCGAACGTCAAAAAAGAACAGAATTGATGGTACTAACCCAGATGAAAAGGAAAACAGCCGGCTGAAATTCCATAACATTGAATAGAGAGAATTTCCATTAGAATATAGTGTGATAAAAGGATCACTACAAAGGTGACTATTATTTGTAGCAGTAGCAGCAGCAGCAGCACTTATAAACGTACATCATACATATACACATATGTACATAATGTACACACCGTTCTTCCATTTCAATAGAATAGGCTGTCTCCCGTAATGAGCCCTCCGAAAAAAACAAGTTTTTCCTGGTTAATCGGGTAGGTCGCCTCGTACGCATTGACGGCTACCCATTCAAAAACATAGTGTCGAAAATAATATATAATAAAGTTAAGTCTTTTATTAGAAGGAACAAAAACCCATACTCATCGATCACTTCTTCATGGATACGTCAAGGAAATTTTCTTTAGCGAAAGCCTGCCATCGCGTAAAATCTTGAATCATCCCAACCCTACTCCTGAAGATTAAACATGGCAACCAGAAAATATCCCGTGTTCTAACCCGGCATCATCACAATCATTAGGTGTCGATCGTTGTAGTCAGTTGGGCTAATCCCTAAACACAAACGGCTGTTTCCGTGTCTATTGCATGCTGAACACAGAACTAGTATAAGGCACGCTAGGTCGTTAGCAGTTTCTAAAACCTGTTGTATTTTCACAGATTACACAGGTCGGCCAAATACTCTTGTGGTACTTATGACAACCCATATTTTAAGCGAATCGTGAAGTCGACGAAGTGCCTATACTCTACAGGCCAACTAAGATGCCAAACACAATCGGGTGTATGTTGACTGATTTGAAACAGCTACAGGGAACAAATCGGTTTCTCTACTTCAGACGCGAACGATGCATCTCACTACAACGCTTCCTACGAATCCCAAATGTAGCTGATATAATAGCGATAATAATAATAATAGTGATAATAGCCGAAAGAAAATGTGTCTCCTTTATAGAAGCCGCGATAATCGTCCTCTTTCGGCATAGAATCCTACATGGGGAAACTGTTACTAACCTTTGTCAGGTTTTCAGGATTTACGAGATTTGTGTCAGGTTTATTGTCCGACAACGCTTAATCCAATCAATGTGTTGTCACCCATCAGAACCGTAACTTCAGCAGTAACCGCACAAGCACAACGATCCGTAACTTGCTAATAGACAGAGAAGAAGCCAGTAGCCACGACAACTGGTATATCTGTTTTTAGACTGAAGAACCAAATGAAAAACGAGATTGGCTAGTGGTTTTCGAAGCAGCGATCCTAAGCGATTATTTGACATTAATCCAATTTCTTCGTCTGAAGATAGTTTGAATTGCACGGTGGTATTAACAGAGTTTAATATCGCTAGTTCTCTAATATGGTACCACACGGATTCGAGCCATGTTTGTTGTTACAGTTTCCGGCCGGTTATTGGTACTTTTATGAATTTACTAGATCAGTTGTGTAACGAAGCGGTACGTAATACAGAGATACAATAGGTGATCTATGAACGATGTTCCAGAGACGGACTCTATGGTTATGTGCGGTCAACGTTAGTATAACGTCCTGCAGCAAGTGGTGTCTATCATAACACGCTAAGTAACGTGTCTGCTTCGTAAACTTTGAGACACGTGGTGGTCTCATTTAGAGTACGGGCATAGACACACTTCGTTTCACGTAAAGAACTCTTTGTGTTAAGTTATACCTGATGGCTAAGTATCGGGCTACAAACGCTTCACTGAAAAACAAACTGTTTTGCCTGAGTAACATTTGCTTTAAAACCTAATTCGTAAGAGTATGTATTCTGCAGTTGATGGAATATTTGCGCAGTTAATACAGGCTAAGGGATAAGGTCAACTTTGCATGCTGGATACTACCTTCTCACTTGAATTCCCCACGACGAATCTTCGTTGATCGTGTATACATTTAATTTGTCAATGTATATATATATATGTACATATACATCGGGACACCTTCAGAAGCCGCTTTCCCTACTCTAGTGCCGATTCCGACATCTCTCACGGCTAAATGTCTAACCTGCAGCGTTTTTAATGAAACGAACGAAATTTTCAGTCTTCTGGATATATAGATAGCATACATGCCAGCAACGAAGTCGTTCAATATATTCAACAAAGTCCAACAGCAGGGATATTTTGTGCGAATCAATAAGTCAACATTGAAACAGTGGTGCCTCTTTTGCCTGTTTGTTGTATTGTGCTATTATGTACACGCCGCAGCCTTACAGCTTTTGGCCCTGAGTGCAAAACCCCACCTCGTCACATGATAAAAAGTTTACCAATTGGTCCCCTTTTCTACTTTTTGCTTTGATGCCTCTGTCTCTTCGAGTATGCAGAGTGTCTAGCTGTGGAGAACGGGACGAATGAAGCTGAATCAGTGACCTAGCCAGTAAATGTGTCTGAGAAATGTTCGGTGATCATTACGGCTTCATTAATCTTTTGAGTCCTTCGAAACTATCCCTTCAGTTTTGTTGTTGCCAACTCGCGCCGGGCGATGGCCGTCGTCACGATCGACAAAATGAAGCAGAATTACAAAAGCCTAAAGCAACCTGAGAGCTTTTATTGAAGTACAGCCGAATGACAAAGCAATTTCAGTGGGTTACTCTCTCGTTGGGAACTCGCTGACTGGCGCGCTAACAAGAGAAAACTCGCGACGTACTTCGTCGTTTTTTTCCTTTTGCTGTTACTGCTTCTGCTGCTATCGCTGAAGTTCGCTACAAAAGTCGTGTTGATGCCATTATTAAGGCGTCCCGAGCGACTGAACTGGGGGAGTGAGCTGGGTCTGAATGTAAAATCGCGACAGAACAACTAACGGCAACCCAGCCTAGCACCAAAAAACCATGTGGCTCTCTCTGGTGCCGACGATGGTGGCCGCTAGGGGTTATGAGTACAACGAAAAATCCCCGGCCTTGCGGCTGCTCGCGATGCGCGAGAAGTTCGCGCACGTGAAATTTTATTATTACTATTATCACTATTATGTGCCTTTGACTGAGGATAATGATAGTTCTGCTTCTAGTCACCACACGAGTCTACGCACTCCGTATCCATACTACAGCCTCTTCCTGTTATTCTACCTTGGCACTGAATAAATAGATGTTTCCTCAGGATTGCACACTACTCATGATCGTTTGAAGCCCGATCCAGTCAAACCTATGTCCTGTCCGCGACTGTGACAGAGAGAGAAAAATAGAAACGAGACAAAGAAGGACACAGCGAGTCCGGCCTAGACTCGATGGCTGGCGATGAGAACTTTAGGGAACGGGGCCAATGACAATGTAATTTATGGTGTGATTTACTTATTGCTTGTGAGTTAACACTCAGCCACGGGCAGATTTAGACACGTAGCGGCAGTAGGAGCAACAGTAGCAAACAGAAGAGACTATGATGCCCTGCAGATACGGACGAGTGGCGACGAAGGCGAAGCAGGGGAAGAGAAAAGCAGAACGAAGTGACAGCGTCGTACGAAAGCACCGGCTGCCTGCCGCTCGTTCTTTTCTGTGCATGTTTGCTATAGAATCAAATAGATGAACCAGGCAGAAGAGTGGAGGTGGGCGCGAAGGCGAAATTGGACAATGGACACGGACAGTCCGGCGAAAAGCTTCAGGCGAACTGACAAAAAGACTATACGCCTGAGATAGTTGGCTTGAAGACATAATAAGTATCAGTAGTCAGAATTTAGATCCGGACACAAACGCAACACTGTTAAAATAAGTATCGACGGAATTCACACCTTCAGCGCAGAGGAGCGAAACGTAAGTGAGTTTGAGCTATAATAGTTCAAGTGTTATAATATAATTGTGAAACAACCGCTTGCCGTCGTACAGAAAGCATTTCTCAGTATTCAGGTATCATTGCGATAGGCATTACACTGTCACAGATATGGGAAAGGACTCAATAGGCACGTACGGAAGACCGAGGTAATCGTATTTAATGGCAGTATCAAAATCTGCTGCCACTAAATGTTAACGATGTAAGTTGGTTGTCACGATCTCCTAAATACTGACTGATGCCCAATACTAATCTCTAAATTCGATTTAAAAATTGTTGAACTCTACTTGGAATATCAGCTAGCCAAACTAAGTCTTCAATCCAACATACATATCGGCTCTGGCCACTAGAGCCACAAGGATTACTCAAGCTGCTGTCTTGTACTGCTAACTGTAGCTTCTCTTGTGATGCCCACAAGTACACGTTCGAATGCTGGCCGATTCTAATGACTCTATAAGCACAGGAACCATTGTCAGAGATAAAATTACAAAAAATGTATAACTATAGATTTTTTTAGTTGTATATAAGGTTGCGAAGTTAATTAAGCGCCCAAAAATACAGCTGGCAGCAATCCGAAATGCTATTGATTGAATGAAGCCCACATTGTCATCGGTTTCTATACTATGCCGCTCTGGCTTGTTGGAGAAGCCTACACATATTCGACTTCACGGTGTGTAGTTAGCTCAGTCGCGTCAGATCCATTGAGCCTCACCGTGGACTTTGGAGGAAAAGTATCTCTAGAACATTCGAAGTCTAGCTAAAAACGCATTATGTCGCGCACTAACGTACGTAAGCTTGCTTTCTATAAAATCAAATCTCCCCATCAGGTTTCCATATTATCTCATGCTGGACGAATGCAGTTGCTTGCAGATCGCTGGCGACTTTCGAACGTCTCCCAGTTCGTTCATTTCGTCTTTTATTTCGTTGCCTATCGCATTTTTACAGCGATAACAACTACAAGGTATCAACAACGAACTCAAGTCAGTGTTCCAGCATTTTTCTTTGCCGTCTTTCCTGTGACAAACTGGGACCAATTTGTCGAGCCAACATGAATTTGATACGGACCTTAGGCGCGACTTCATTCTTTCTCTTCAACCTTTGGCGAAAAAACCAAGTTCAAAGCGAACCCCACAATTCTACGTTCCGTGAATAAGCTAGAGACGAGAATCGTCGACAAAACTGTACTGATAGCAGCTCGAGGTGAAGACAGACTGCAGCTCATAGAAATTTAGAGCAGCGTATCCGATGCGTCTGAGATCTTGTTGGGGAGAAAGGGACCGAGAGAGAAAGGAAAACTTGAGTCGACAAAAGGCCGAAATCGACAAGATAAAAAGGCCGAGACCTTAATAGAGAGAGAGAGAGAGAGAGAGAGAGAGAGAAAGAGAGGGTGGTGAGACAGCGATGTGGGTGAAATTTACTACGAGGAGCTCCGGCTAGTGGCCATCTAACACAGACTGACCTGAACTAACTTCGTAGCATGCAGAGTCAGCATAGTAGATCGGCTTCTTCGTTTTGTCGCTCAACCCCAAGTATCATGGTGGCGCAGTTTGAATTGGGGTGGCCCCAGCAAAACACGATTGCCATTGCCAGCCGAAAAGGCTGGAGTGAGCTGAAATACGCAGTTGGTACTACATTGTAGTCCTGCGTTATAGTTTGCCTATTAAGCAAAAGACACAAAATTGTTCCTTTTGCTGCCGGCGACATTGTACAGGCTAACTAGCGACGGGCGAGAGAGGCGCAGGGAACGACTGTAGTAGTCTATTGACTATCATGGTATCAGAGCAGTAGCAGCCTTTGTACGAGTTGTTGTTGTTGGTTAAGGCGATGTCTGTCGACAACAACGAGCCAAGACGACGAAATTTGAACATGGATTGGGCGGGCGAGAGGGCGGTCAGCAAAGAATGAATCTTGTACGTCTTTGCACAACTCTTGTACTCCGCAGACAACTATATCGTTGTCGAAAGCTACGCCACAGTCATTACTGTGTATATGTGTGACAGTTGAAATAGAGCGATAGTTGATGCTCCATGCTACAGCCTGTTAAAACTTACTTCTCTAATTTGTGATAGTTACTACAACCATCTATTTCAGATGTGACTGTCGTATCCTTGGGCGTTGAGATCAAACGAAATTCTTAGATCACATTTGGGACAGCATATCTAAAATATTATAATAAACAGTCAAATTTTATGATAATTTCTAGAGAGTCTCCGCTTTTTCAATAGCTAGAGAATAACTCGTGAGGTTCCAAATCGCTCAAAACGATTTTACTTCAGTAAATATGAACGGAATATAAAAGCTGCGTCCCAAACGATTTACTCCGTGTACACCTGACGCCATATTAGATTAAATTTTTTTATACAATTTATCAATACTTCAGCGAGATGTAAGTACTTTCACTATGCCAGTTATAATTAACTAAACATGTCCTCACAGGCAAAAAGAGCCGACCTAACTCAGAAAAATTCGTAGAATAGACAGACACAAAAAATAAATTCTATCTGCAACGAAATATTACACAACTTCGTTTTAAAAAACTGTAAATGCTTTCCCAAATCCAGTGCGTAAAACCATACGATGATCGTCGCTATTGGGTTTCCACAGGAGGTGGGGAGCATCGAAAATCTTAGGGCCAGGAAAAATCTTTGCCACCAGGTTGTATGTGTGTACACAATAATTTTTAAAAAAATGTAATAATAATAATAATAACAAAAAAATATTCATCAAACTTCGCGTTGAATGTTTCTCATCAATACGTTGAAATTTTTGCGGGCTTATTTGTTACTACTACTACTACCGCCACCCTACATACCAAATGATAATCAGGCCTTCTCGCAACAAAATAGTAAATTGGCATGCTAAACGATAGTACTTCATTCTCGTAATTTTTCCGCACTCGACGAATTAACATCAAGACGAAAAGCTTAATTTTCGTCCAAAATCGACGATCGATCTTATTGCTAATATTTACGCAATCTATGAACATTCTTATGAGACAGTTTGGAAGATTCTTCTTAACAAAGTTTAGATTTGAAAACCTCGAAGGTTCATCAAAATGGCCATTTTGACAGGCCTAGCTTTTTAATGCAGGAATTAACGATTTTCGCTTAAATAATCTTTTTAAGGCTCGTGGTGCCTTTTGACCGTTTTGAGCCCTTGCATTTTGGAATCTTTGGCCTACTGGCAGTTTAAAATTTAACTCCGTTAAAATCTTTCGTACGCAGCTTATTTGAGCGACACTTTAATTTATTTACATCTATGAGTATCGCTTATTATTATTAAAAAGTTACTCGTAAATTTAAGAGACAGTATGCTGAATATAGAATGAAATCGTGGTAAATTGTAGTTATATTGAATAAGTCTGACACCATACAAAAGATGCTGGCATACCTGATACACCCCTGAAAACAAAGCGTAAAGAATTCTAATTCAGACGCGCCACCTTGTGTATATATATTTATATATGTGCAAGGCATAAGAATGATAGAGCATCTGATAGTCCAAGAACAACGGCTCGAGGACTAAGTAGCGCGGAAGTCAAGAGCTACCCCATGGCTATGGTGGTACGACTGCGATAATATGAGGCTGCGTGGCGGAAATTAAGCTAAAAGCTGACGCAGCACTTTCCAGATGAAAGGCTCAAATCGTCCGACAAGTTCGTCAACTTCCTTATAATACAGGAATTTAGGAAGAAACGTTTGAACTTCTCAACGAACTGAGGCTAAAGTTTGATCTCAAAATGTTTCTAGTGAAAACAAAGCGGATAAGCCAGTCGGTTCCTTTTCACTACTTTTTTCACGGCAACAGAGATATATTCGTATGCAGAGTCAATCTGCGTACTTCGAGACTACTTGGCGAGCGAGACGCGACACGTTAAACAATTGCAACACCTCGGTCTGACGAGAAAGTGCAAAGGGGTATAAAGGTTAATAACGGGGCATAGTGCCCTCAAAAAGAATTTTTACCTGTCGTGTTAACCCCAATCAGGATGACGGCCATGCCTTGCACCCTGGTCTATGCTTGTGAAAGATACACTTCGTCACTTCAGATAGGACTTCAGAAAGCGTTTGGTGCTTCCGTGATACATCGAGCCGCTCGTGCTTTCAAACCTTGGCAAAGCTCCTTTAAACACCTCTCAAGCTACGCGCGAATTGAAGGGGCAATATTAGACGCAAAGAGAAATCCGACTTCGAGCTAAAGAACACTTCGGTAACTGCTATTTGTTTATACATACAAATACGGGAAATACGCGACCGCTGCGAATACCATCTCTTGGTGATTATTTTTGCTGAAGCTTTGCAAATTTTTTCCTCTTACATTTAAAAGTCGAACGGCTCAGGTAAACATCTACAGCTTATCAATAACACCATTGATTTTAAATGATAATTCGTAGACTCGCTAAGGTTATTAAAAACTTTAATAAGAATGGTTGTATTTGATTGAGGAAGCTAGTCATGATTAGCTAAATTATATATTTTACATTGGAGAAAACGTTTGTGAAAGACACCGTCCTCTTATTTGGTAAATCTCTCGGAACCATCTATAACATCATTCTTTGGAGCGGCAGAACACTCGAATCAGTATTGAAATACAATCCAGCTAAGAGCAAACATAAACATGCTGAGAACACCACCTTGTAAGGCGTTTTTATAGCAAACACCAAAACTCCTAATCATTTTCTCATTGCTTGTATACTTATACGAGCATAGACATGTGTCACTACGAAGACTGTTGATAGCGGCCATTTATTTAGTCGCCGTCAATGCTCTAGTTAAACAGTCGCTATTCTAGATAAATACTTTGAGACTGCCTAATTATAACTACGTTTTACCGCAATTCAGTAATGACTATTCTTACTAAATAATATCACATCATTCGTAACAGACCTAAAATAATCCTTTAACTAAGTAAAATTGACTAAATTGCATGTGTATTCCAATAAAGGCACTAAAGTTAAAGAACGGTCAACGAGTTAAGGCTACTTAACAGGTTATAAGTTACTCATTATAGCCCCGTCATATGAACTTAGAATTATTTATGACGTTTTATATAGATGTTAGAATCGTATAGATGTCAATATACGCTTGACTCTGTTAGGCTTTTCCAAGAGGGTTCTAGTAATGCGGTTTACGAATGATTGAGTCCAGCAGAGCAGTATTTAATTAAGGTCGCCCGATGAGTGTGGGGCTCGCCTTTGACCGGTGGCCTTTATTTCGTTGAAAGCACTACCCACTAGTTCTCAGTTCCTCTTTTATATGTCAGTCCGATAGTCCGACACTTCAATTAATAGTACTACAGACTGTTTGGAGGGAGTGGGTCAGGGTCATTTTGGTTGGTTTCCCCGCCGGCCTATTAGGCCATCGGTCGTTGAGGGACTCTGGCTAGGTTACTGCTAGCCTACACAGGATCCCTAGGCATTCATGAAGACATCTTTAAGGTGAAAGATTGGCGCTAAATTTGTGATATGTACTATAACGAACATCGGTGTCTATTCACACTTGTAAAGCGGTCATTATGGTTTCACACGAAGATTTGAAGAACAGACGCAACTGTTCTAGGATAACCCAGTGAATTGACTGATAATATTAAACGTATTACCAAAATGTATCACAAAAAAATACCGAACTTTAAAAGTTTGCTTTACAAGACTCAAATACAAATATTCTCTCTGTGGGTTTTCATTGTAATCACTAAAAAAATGGGGAACGACTGGTTAATGATTTGGTGGCTCAAGGCTACGTACAGATAGTGTTATAACTTAGTTCCCATTACTATATAGTTAGAGGTACACATACAGATACAATATGTAAACAAGACGAACAAAAGGTAGTATATGCAGGGCTTCAATACCCCGGAGAATGGTAAACATCAAAGGGTGAAGGTGGACATTGATAAGGAGTCACGGAAACATTCACTACTCATGCGATAATGCACTTGCACTCCTGAACCGGCACTAAGTCACCGCAGCCATAATCATGATGACTCATTTTCGCGTTATGATGTATGAAGTGTCGACATGCGTCACTGCGCGCCAAAGGCAGAAAAGCGTGCGTATCAATTTACGTGTATATCTATGTTTATATATGTATATGTTTATTTATATATGTGAAATAATTAAATATACTAAAAATTAATAGAGTGAAGAGCGTCAATATTAAGGGGTGACTTGACAAGGGCCGCCAAGCCCAGGCTAGACCAGCCCAACGGTTCCCAAATTCTACCTACTTTTGTCTACGCTGACTTCATCTATAACTGATTTTGAAGTGAGCTTGCGGATCGATTCCGATAAAGACGTATATTAGAGATATGTATTATAATAAATATGAGACATCGAAAAGAAGCGTTTGTATATATATGCAGGCTGTCCCGAGAGATCTATGCACTGTAATTTAATTGGACCACTATCTGACGGTACATTGATTGGCACCAATTACTTGAATTCATTGTAAGAGTCCACTTTACGACGCATTGAAGAAAACTGTTAAAGATTTCCAACGAAAGGAAACGCCTGTACATCGTTATCGCGATAGCGAATTTTGATGAGAATGTTTCAAACAGATAAGTCAACTGATAAGCGTCTGTGAAACGTCCTGCCTGTTGCCCAGACTTGACGCCAACGGACTTTTCTTGTAGGAACATTTTGAAGATTTCTACACCATCAAGCCGACGACTCTGGAAAACTAAAAAAGTCATAATGGAGTTTATGCATCAATAGCCCGCTGTTATAACCAATGTGTAGACAAGAACAATAATAGCTTTGAAGATCTGCGGTAGGAAGAAAATTCGTACATATTACGTACTTCTCTCTATTCTAGTATGAATATATATGTATTCATCAATGTTGAGATGCTCAACGCAAGACTGTGTATTTGCTAGGGCGTCAATTGGCGATAAAATATTACCCGTACGAGTTGTCAAAAAAAAATGTATATCCATAAACAATTAATTATTGCGAAAGCCTATACCGAATATATAGTGCAGTCGGCCTGCTTTTATGTGAAGTCAAACACGTCAAAAGTCCATATCTATTTCTACGTAGATAGTTTTACGTAATCTGTAACGCAGTATTTGGGCTATTGTACATGGGTGTGCGAGAACAGTTCGTTTTTTTTATTGGCTTTCTCATATTTTGTTGTTCGGTTCTTATTAATTAGAGCCTCGTGGGTTTCCGAGGCGATTTACTGCAGAGCAGATTGAGCGACACAATTCTAAGTTATGTTGCGTTCGTATATTTGTATTGGAAATTTATAGGATGATATCAATTGGCATATGCTCCTTTGACCCATTTAAGAAATCTCATCATCGTCTTGCATTACAGAATCAGAGACAAGATTTGACCCAACTATAGATTAGCAGATGGCAAACAATCTCGAGCTGCCTTTTTACCTAATGCGACAGAATCTGTGTGAGTTTATTTGCTTTCTACTGTGGTTTAACAGTTTGCAAAAAACCTCATGTCTGATGAAACTGTTAATAGAGATACCATAACGGCTCTAGAACAGATCAATCTGCTGTAATGTCGTATGCTTTTCAATAGCTGAACCAGCAGCTATTAACGTGATCTTGGTCTGTTTCAATGCCATGCTTGCATCACCCCGTTACCCCTCGGATCGAAGTTTGTTTTGCTCAAGCATTTTCCCGTTGTTGATTTGCGGTGCATAAAGCTCGCCGGATAAGCTACAACATACTGGTCCATGGAAGGAGAGCTTTTGCTGTACTGTTAATGGATAAACGTTTGAAGCCATCGATATGAATGTCGGGTCGTGGTTACAAGTCTAAAAAGTTCATCTTGTTCTAGAAATCCCAGATTCCATTACATTGTGCTCGTATTTAGAAGCCCTGCAAATGCTTATTATCGAATTTTTAACTTTTACTGCTGTATATTTAATCGTCTCGGAACTGAACTGTGACTGCTAACGGACTTTACGGCATGACTCAGTCTACTTTAGTCCTTACCGAAACTTGCAAAAAGCAGGCTCGCATCGCGGAGAGTTAGCCTCATGTTTCTTCAGATCGGCAAAATGTTGGCTACCCAACGCTTGCCTGGTTCCGATCGGAAAACTTACGTCCACCAAACGATTTCCAGCCATCCACGAAAGCATCCATCGATTCATGACCCAAAAAGAATGCTGTAACACACAACCAGATATCTATTCATACATATAGTGCCGTTACTATCATTTTATATAGAGCTCTGAAAACATACGGTAGTATTCTAAACCCAGTAAATTGATCGAAAACACCAGTAAACGTAAACTAAAAACGCTAGCCTCGCAAAGATCTATATATATATATATATATATATCTTTTTTCCCATTTTGATAATAATTAATGGAATATGATGGCAAATAACCTCTACACTGCTTTGAAACACTCAAAGGAAACAGCAGTGCAACGGCACTTATATATTATGTTCTTAATTTGCAGATTACAAACCGCAGGAGATTATGAATGCAATTTAAAAATAAAGTCTAGGGACAATTATAGTATCTATTGTTGCACTGTTTTTATTGGAAATATTAAAGTTCAGGTCAGTTTGTCAGGTCTGTTTTCAAACTCTGTTCCGAACCCCAGCGCTTGAGCGTAGAGTTAGCAATTCGAGAGCTCAAGGCCATGTATCTACAGTCAGTGATTTCTCATCATTCTGTGGTTAGTCATGTACATGAAAATGTAATGTACGTATATGAATTCGAGGCCATGGACAGCTTCACTAGGCGCTGAAGCAGAGGAGTGAGTCTGGATAGAGCAAAGCGTGTAGACAAGGATTCAGTAGATGACCCACTTGTGCTATGGTGTACCCACACTCCCGTGCCGAAACCACGGTGATTATTGCTTAGGTTCGTTTTTGCGTTATGATATGTGAGGTGTTGACGTCTTGCATTGACCGCCAAAGGTAGGACAGCGTGTATGCTTATCTACGTGTGTTTCTATGTCTGTCTGTACAGCTGAAAGGGGTGAATATATTAAAAATGAATAGGGTGAGTAAGTATAAAGGCCCGCGCAAACTGTTCGTTCCTGGCAGCAGCAACAATGTCGACTATTACACACCAACCGCCAAGGCCGACTCAGTAGTTCTCGAGCTTTCGTGGGTCGATTCGTGTAAGTATATATATATATGTGACGCTTCCGCCCGTGCGTAATTAGGTCTATATATTTATTGGAATATGATTGACATGAATGGTAAAGTAACGAACACAAAAAAACAGAGAACTTCATGTCATACTTCGTCGATCAGAAGAGTACATATATGATACCGGGCAGAATCTGTCAAATTATTAATAAAACTGTGTAATAATATAAATTATATGAAGATAATTAAAGACTTACTTACTTTTAATTATCTGAGAAACAAATGCCCGAAAGCGTATCGTTACTTTTCATTGTTTCTTTAATCTTTTCCTCGATAATTTAAAGCACTACAAACTTATAAATATTTAAATATTTTCTATACAAGAACAAGCGAGACAAGCCTAGAAGAATACTTATTTCATACTCGTCTATTTAAACGGTCCCAGGACAACATCATCCGCTCGTATAGTCAGCATACGTTGTCTGATTCTATGTATCTCAGTAAGTCTCACCATAATGAGATGAGATTCTAAGAATAGATTAAATCATAGCTCAGCATACGGTATGCAGCGTTAGGCTCTTTTTCCATTAACCTATTTAAACCAGTTTGCCTAAGTTTATTTGTTGTCTGCAAGCACTGATCAATTTTGGAAGGATCTCAACTTCGATGAAGTTATTAACCAGTACAGTTTAGCATCTCTACAGCAGAACGATTTATTACAAAGTCGTAAGTTCTTCAACACTGGAAGCCAGCATCGTTAGCGTTATCTCTTTTTCGATGCTACTTTCCCAACGTGCTATGAAACTGTCCTGATTACGGACCAAAATTTGCTCGGATAGGATTGTAGTCCAGATTGCCTGCAATAAACGTAGAAAAGCTTTTCGTTTGCGAAACGCTATCAGCGGCAATAACTGCAACGATTAGGAACCCTGCGTTATACTTCCTTTCGCAAGTTGACCAAATAAGATGTTTAAGTCAGTCGATATCTATGCCGCTTTCATAATATCAGTTTCCTCATCGAAACAACAGTAGAACTGCTGAAAGGGTATTACTGCATCGTCTGCACCGATGATCTGCTCTAATTAGATACGTGATGCCGATTTTTAAATGGGACCGTTCAGTTCAACCCAGTTGTCTTCTGCCACTTTACAAGAAAAGCGATGACGAAAACTTTTTTTCGCTCTGTTCTTGCTAGTCCCGCTCCAGCATCGAGTCGAACGCGCGTTGTTGTCTGGGTTGCGTACAACATGTTGCCTTCGTACGACAACCAGGTGCCACAGAGGCTTTGAGGTCTCTAGGGTTTTAATGTATACCCAACATGGGGTGCTAACAGTTACCTGACGGTTCAGTTATAAGTTAATGTGTATTTGATTACTCATAACCACATTTCGCCAGCTTACAGTGCTAGAATGAAAAGGATCAAACAATATACACAATGTAATGATTATTAACACAATTAATTTTCGTTGAACTGTGTAATACAACATATCTCCAATTTTATTTAGACATAATTTAACAGAACCTAATATCAACGTATCTCTTTATGCTGTATTTTATTCATCTCAATCTCTATGCAATAGACTTTCACTATTAGCAAAGTAAAATAATGAAAAAAAGTCGAATTTGTTCGTGCTTATTGCACTCATTTTTCCAAGGCTATCAAGCGCAGTTTCTAAGTAATTTAAAAACACTCGGTACACTTCGCTTCATATTTTGATACCTTAGATACCTTCGTCTTAAAAATACAAATAACAGTGCTGTCGTTTACTTATACCGTAGCTGCCTATTTAAATGTCTACTTTAAAGTCTAAGTAACATTGAAATAGTAAACAGTGCTGATTGTGAAGAAGCGACCTGTACTATTTAAGGTGCTACCTGACTTTAGCAGACGACAATCGCCACATGTCGACCTATACTATTTAAGGTGCTACCTGACTTTAGCAGACGACAATCGCCGCATGTGAAGAAGCTATTCATTAAGAAACAGTTCCATACATGCACGTTGTGCGCTATATCAAGTAGTGCAGGCTAGCGTAAAAAACGTAACCAGCTTTAATATCGCTGGGCAATCTTTTCGACGAACGTCATAAGGCAGATGAAACCTACCATTGGGATTTCGTAGTAGTTCTGACTATTGTGCAAAAGGTAAGTGGCCCTCTGAAGGTTACATAAATATTTCATGGACTTTTTTGAAAACAGAATGAAGCGTCGGTGAAATTTTGATGTTGATTATATTCATGCGTGTTTTTCAATCAAGAGTATTTGAAAAATTTTGTAACTGTCTCGCTAGCTGATATTACTAATCGAAATGCACTCAGACAAATTTCCATAGACGTACTGTCTTATATGTGTAGCAAAGTTTTGCAATAGTAGGTGCTTCTAAAATCACGTAGATACAAAAACTCATCACGTTGTTCGGCCATGTTTCTCGAATCTAAATTGTTGAATTGAATTTTTCATTGTTGTCCTTTCAATATGGATAGGTTTATCTTCATCTATAATTGCTACAGTTAAATGCTGACAATTTGGGTCAGATCCCGCAGTATTCTAAATAAAGATGCATAATTTTATTCCCAGATTTTATCTAAGAAAAGCTAGAATATCAAGGGGAATTTTTAGCCCAAAAAAAGAACAAATAGGTTTGAAATGACTAGACTGCTATTATATTTTAACAGTATGCTTAAGCGGCCACTTGAAAAGAAATATGATTATTAAACGCTTTTCAATCTGATTTCAAGATAAAACGCCCATCATCAATCTCCTTTCTATTTGCCTTATTTTTAAAACGTCGCAAGTATGGCGCACATGGCCAACGCGTCTAGCTTAGCGAAATAGTTTTAATGACGTAAAATGGCTACGTCGTTCATGTAACAAAGCGGATACACAAATACTTTTCCGGAAAAAAATGGGAACGGGTGTCATACTATCATAATTGATTACATTCAGAGTGTCGGCGCGTTCGCGTGCACTCGTGGCCTAATGGACAAGGCGCCAGCCTCCGGAGCTGGAGATTGTGGGTTCAAGTCCCACCGAGTGCGCCTCGGCTTTTATGTAAATATATCTGCTATTTTTCTCAAAACAGTTCCCTTTGAAAAACATTTCAGCTTTTTGGGTTATATAAAATGTTAATCGTTGTGGAAGACTTTTATTAGAGGATGCCGATGCTGATCGAATGCGGTTCGCGCTAGCCACTGAATTCACGGAAATTCTAGTCTACCAAACTACATCTTCTTATTTTCAAGTTGTTCTATTATGCCTAAAACTGGTTTGTTCGACTTTCAGATAGTTTGCTTTGTACTCAACCTGCACGCACGAAAGCAAATCCTTCAACGTAGGAAAATGTAACTATCCTCTATGATAATTGGCGTAACTCCTACAAAACATCAAATTATATGTAAAGTGTAAAAGTTAATAAAGCGGCTAAAGTCAATAACGCTGACTGTGATCAATAGTCTGAAAGTTCATTAGTTAGGTAAAATCGACATTGCAATCGGTTGTTGTATCTTAGTGCTGTGGCCTGTTGGAGAAACCTACACATATCCGATCGACTACAAGTACTTATCTTCCGAAACAAGCTCTACCATTTGTGTAGCGCGTGTGTGACAGGTAAAAGCAGAAATCCGACGATGATTTGTGCTTCACGCTGCTGCTTCTAGTGAGTGACTTCCTTAGGTCTGTCATAGCTAATACAACCAAAATAAAACATTTGCATTTATGGCGTTTAACTATGGTGTTTTCAAACCAAACACTTATATATATATATATATATATATGTCATTTGAAGACAAACAATCTGAAATAATATAGTGGACACTAGAAGGTCTTTGTAATTTATTGGGGCACGACTCAAGCTAAAAGATTCGTCAGCATTTTTTTTTATTAGTCGGTAGTAAAACGATCTCTCAATGATCGTCATAACGTGACTAACTACCGGCGAGGTTTTGACTTATCGTAGCTTCCTGAAACGGAAGCAGTTAGATTTTTATTAAGGTTCTAAATCGATGGAAGCCGTTCCACACTCATCATCACATTGTAACGCTGCACTGTAGGTGCACGTTTTTTTTTGTTAAAAACATATTTATAAAAATTTTCTCGAAAACGGCACTTCGTGTATGTTCAGCGTTATAGATATCTAAAAAAAAAACTGTTGAATACCTTATAAGTGCTCGAAGTGAACATTTGTAGTAGAATGGACAGTTGTCGCAAGATTTCTTCCTCACTACTATTTTAGTTATACTTAATTAACCATATTTTAGCAAAAGAAGAATGAGTTGACCTAAGCAATTTTCGGTCTTGGAATACTGTGAGGTCTCGTAAACTAGGTAAGAGCTAGCAAGGAAGTCAGTCATTTAAGAACTCGATGCGAAGACGTCATTTATGGCACTGACATCGACAATCATATGGCGTTATCATTGTGGCTCCTACAAAGGGGTGGAGCTGCGCTCATCGTAAAACTAGGAAAAGTCTGTGCTGTCACGTCGCGTATGTCATTTTGTATAATTATAACCACTCTGTCGACTGTAAACAAAATATGTAGCTTTTACATTGAAAAATATGTTCTTATTGGCCATCTAAAAGTTTTATCATTGTCTCTGGTTGTATCATTCTCTAACGTGTTGGGAATCGAACAGTGCGTACTGATTTTGTAACTATTACAAAAACATCCACAGTCTCTCTGAGTGTCATTCTGTGATAAACGTTTACAATCCTTTTTTCGATATAAGAGGGTCTAGCGATTCCGTCAATGACGAATGTTGATCAACGACAACATCACCTTGAAACATAACCTTGTAACTTTGTTTAGAAAAAAGGGGTTTCTAAAATAATCACTTTACGTTGATTCCATAATGCCTTCCGTGCCTTAATAAATTTCCGTGTATTGCACTGATACAAATATAGATAATGCATAACATTATAATTTTAGTACAAGCATTAATTTTTTAAAGGTCTTTCATCCTGTACACAACATATCATCATTTGGAGCGACGAAACAGTTCAGCTCTTGAAGTTGAAACGCATTATAACTAACAACAGCCATAAGCAGGCCGGAGTACTAATTTCGAAAAACATTTTGAATGTGAGAACCTCTAATTGCTTCCTCTTTATTTTAATATCCATATGACACCTGGGGACGTCTCACTACGAAAGTTGTTAATCGTGACTAATTATTTAGATAAACAAACAGGGATCCAAAGACTCAGACAAGACTAAAAAACAAAAGGAATCCGATCGTCTAACTTAAAGTACATTTTACCAAAAATATTTAATAAAGATTATTTCTGTTAATATAGATCCCGTCACTTGGACAATTATCTCTGAGTAAAATGTAGAATGGCCTTTTGACAGAGCACGGTAAAAATTGATACCTTAAGCGGGGGCGGTGTCATAAATCTTTGTGCCCTTTAATGCAAGCATTGAGGTCCAGGCAAACCGAGAAGCTACTTCAGAGGCGGTAGATTTTTTCATAGCTTCATTACATCAGCATGCAGTTATTAAAGGTTAGTCTGAGTTCTTTAAAATTTGTTCCAGCTTTGAAGTACTAGGCAGGGTCAGTCGTGTCGAAAAAATGTCAGGTTCGGTACGCAAAAATGGCTGATTGAAACAAAATTTTGCCCATTTCATCGACAAATAAATATTCATCGATATAATATTGGATTTAGCTACGATAGAACAAGAATATTACTCAGAAATACTCAGATATTTCCTAAATAAGTTTTCGATCTCGAAGACTTGTCCTACGAATCCCAGCTCCCACGATGTTGCCGTCGTATTTGAAAGCCTTACGAATGTTTATTATCATCGAGAAGGTATATCAAATCGCATAACTCCTATTCCAAAACATGGCTGGAAGAAGGCATTTCCTCTCGGTCTTTAAAGCCGTCTTCTGATCTGATGGAAGAAAAAAGATCCACTTTGAGTTAATTTCCGTTTAATATATATATCAACACTGTGTTGATGTCAACACTCGGCTCTCCCTCTTGACCTATTTATCTCATTAGGAAACTTCGGCCAGATTACTGCCACCACACGATCGCTTGCGGTTCATGAAGGTATCCCTCTATTAGGTAAAGATTTGGTACCAGGTTCGTGATACACAGGAGAGTAAATATCAGTTGTTTCCATCGTATTATATTGCCACTATGATTTTTCCTTTTTGTTTTGAAAAATATGCGCGAATCTTCTATAACAGCGCGTTATATTAATCGGAAATACTTGAAATGCTACTGGCAAGCATAAAAAGAGTGCGTTGGTTGTGTTGGAACTGGATTTAGATCTCCTCTTCGAAGTCTCTTTCTATCGCAAGCTCTCCCCAAGGTCTATTTCGAACCCCAAGCGTAAGCATGAGGGTAACGATTCAGGGGCTCAAGGCCATCTACGTATAGTATAACGACTCGATTTCTTATCACCCTGTAGTTAGTCTTACACACACGAACACGATATGTAAACACAACAAGCAAAGGAATGCATATAAACGAATTTAGGACCACAGATATGCTGGAGTAGAGTAGGTTCCGTTGATAAGGAGTCACTGAAACACTGGCTACTCGTGTGATAGTGTAGTCCCCTCATGTGCCGATGCTAAGTCACGCTCATCATAACTAAAACTCACTCTAGCTTTATGATATCTGAGGTGCTGCTCGACATTGTATGCCAAGTTGGACAAGCATATGTATAAATCTACGTGTGTCTCTGTATGTGCCGCTGAAAGGGGTGAATACATTAGAAATGAGTGGGGTAATGTAGTGAGGAAATATGATAAAAGTCCGCTAGAAATGCTCGACATAATAAACGGGCTGCCGGCCTAGCGGTTTTCGGGTTTGCTGCGCCTATATCGACGCTCGGGCCAGCTGAAAGGACCATATGAATCGACAAGTATAAAGACATCTACTAGAGATATGCATTATATTTGGTATAAAATAGCAATGACCGCATATACATATATATATATATATATATATATATATATATATATATATATGTGGTATATGACAACGTATATATATATATACGTTGTCAAGCGTACTGCGAGGTGATACTATCGCCTAGGCGTGAGTGGGTCCATGTGTTAATTGATATAAAATATTATTGGTACAACTGGTGAATTAATTAACATGTACATTATTAAAAAACAAAAACTTGGTGTTTCACCATAGGTGATATTACCCAAATCTCCAAAATGTTCATATATATTCTATAGATTGCTTTAATAAAACAGATTTTGAGCGATTGTAAACGCATGTGCGAAAATACATCGTTATTTTTCGGTGTCCCCCTTACATTCAAATCGTTGAAAACACTCGAACGTTGCAAATTTTAAAAGCAATTTGCTATGGAGCAAGTTAACAGGAACGACTCTAGAAGAATAGTTTGATCTATAATACACGGTTCCAGGGCGACATCAGCAAACCCTGCGGCCGACATCTGTTGCCTTAACCTGTCTGTCTCTGTAAGCTTCATCATGGTGAAGTACATAACCAGAGACAGGAATTGACTCAGCTACAGATCAGCATGTAGTGTACATCTTCGAGCTTCTTTTTCTCGCAGTGTGACAGAATATATCTTCGTGTTTTTATTTGCTCCCTTCGGTCGTTTTCAGTTTTCAGAAGCTCTTAAGTTCGGTGACATTGTCAATAAGAACGCCTCAGCACCTTGAAAGCATACCCATAGAAACGTCGCATGCTCTTCAGTAGTAGAACTACCGTCGTTAATGTGACCTTAATGTCATGTTTTTTTCGGCGCTACATTCGCAACGCGCAATGGCATCGCTCCGATTACAGATGGAGGCCCCCTCTGCCTAAGGAGAACTGTTCTTGATAGAGCAACGCTCACCAAAGTAGACCGCAAGCCACCATCTACAGCAACAGATCACTGCACAGCGATTCGCTTGCGTGTCTAGTTAGTATTGTCATATCTAAGGACCCCCGCCCCCCGGGGGGTCGTTTTTCTCTCACCCTCTCTCTCACTCTCTTACTCTCTCGAGGACGATGTCAGCGAAGTGTGGAGAAACAGCTAGACTCGTGCTTCCGAAGTTCCATTCTGTGTGGAGAATCTTGTCCTTCTGCTGTAGCAAATAGGGACGGCGGAACGACATCGGCAGCGATAAACAACAACAGCAACCAGAAATTCTGTACTGAGATTTCTTTTTGTGTGGTGACCAAATAAAAACTCGAAGTCGATCGATCTCCACTTTATCTGTAATAGAAGTCTTCTCATCGGAACAATATTTGCGGGAACAGCAGCAGCCGCGGTGAAGGTACTGAGAGGGTATCACTACATTGGTTGCATCGATGTTCCGCACTAATTCGACACGCGGAGTCCTCGGGCCATTTCAGGAACAATCTATGGCTACGATTTTTTTTCCTGTCAGTGTTGCAGGTTCCAGTTGAACGGGCGACTTGTTATTGCCTCAGATGCATAAAATGTACTGGACTAGTTCTGCGACAAGCAAGTCTAACTAATTCTTCCACCTAATTATATGACGTTGTAACGTGTAAGTGTTGACAGATAAAAATGTGCCTAACGAAGTATATATAAATCATTTATATATGACATAATTCATAATTGTCGAATTTTAAGGAATTATCATAATTTTTTTTAGGTCTCATTTTGTCGAAGTATTCTAATTGTAAAAAAGCGTCCATCCTGAGCGACATTATGAGAAAATCGGTAACAAATGTATTTACTTGTACCGCTAGAATAGTACAGGTATTTGGTAGTTGGCATTTAACCTAGCAAACCTAGAGGTACAGAAAAAAAAGGAGAAAAATATCTGTCACCGCGAATACCGACAAATAGCTTAAAAAACAACGCATGTTTCTAAATGGGTTCCTAAATCTTTTCTATGCTAAATTAAAAAACTGTCTGAAAGTAACTAAATTTACTAGAACTTTTCATCTCTTCATATCGTATTTATATATATCGAAATTAGTATACAGTAAACCTTCGCGGTTGTAAGTAAATTATTTCAATAATCAAAAATACAATTGCATTTGTTATTTGCAATTAATTAAGCACCGTTTCGATAATAAATAGTCTGTTCTTTGATGAAAAATAAGCTTTTGCAGTATTCTGTTTAGGATATTTTATTGCCTTGAATACACTCGTTTTAAAAGATAAGGAACACAGTGTTATCATTTGAACAAAAAATCCCACTCTTTTATTTCAAAACCACCTCGAAATCGAAATAGAGTGATATCGGGTCGCAGGCAGTAAAAACGGTTAAACTGAAGCTGCTCATACTACCTTGCCCGCCCTTTTTTTTGTTTTCCCGCCGTTAGCAGACGACTATCGTCATAAACAAAGGCAGCGAAAGGCCATTTGTCAACAAGCAACTTCGTGTGTTAACGCCATGCGGTAGATCGAACAGCGCGCAAAAGTATAATAGTAGTAAACGTAGCCCCACTTTGAGGGGGTCTCTCTGAACATTTTATGCTGTCGCAGTACAATGGCATTATTTAATCCTTTTCGTGAAAATGTGTCGGTTCCACAAATGCCTGTACCAACGGTTCCGACAAGCGTGAGCCCCAAGGGTGCATCCCCAAATTTTCCCGAAGGTGGTTTTCGCGGTCGAGGCGCCGGGCGATTTTCACAAGGGAGACCCCGAAGAGGAAAAGGGTTACCATGGGGATTTCGTGGTTGCGCCGGAAAACGTGGAAGGAGTGAACGATTTACGGAAACTTACAGAAATAGTTCAGAAACTACTTTGGAAAGTGATGAAGTGTCACTGGAATTTCAATGTGAAGCGTGTGAACGTGTATTTTTCAGTCAAGAAGATCTGAAGGAGCATTTCAATCTTCACGTCAGCTGTCCCTACTGCAAGTACGCCGCTCTGCAACAACTAGTACGTTACATGTGGAGTCAGTAGATAAGCAAAATGCTATTTCACAGAAGTTACTGTAGTTCTTCTCCTTATATATATATATATATATATATAAGGGGAAGAATATAGTATAGAAGGAGAAGGTATATATATATATGTCTTTTTTGTTTATAATATTTTGTAATAATTTTGTAGTGAGCTGCCACACTTCACATCATTTAAAATATTACAGTTTATCCAAGTAGTATAGTACAGTAGTAGCCAAGTTATAAAATTCTCGTATTTTTGCAAGAGTTACGCATTTAATATATTATGTGCGCATTTATTTGTTGCGTAAATACTTCTACTAGGTCTTTTGGAATGATATGATAGTTGTTGCTTCTATTTCACACTTAAGATGGTCTTCTGTAATCTGAGTTCTAAGGTTACAGCCAATACACAATGGAGTGCGTGTTATCTTAGCGCCAAATCTATTTGTTAAACTCCACGCCCTATCGTATATTATCATTAATGTTGGCAGTAAAAACAAGCTCAGATTCATTTTTACATACTTACACAATTATATTTGTGCATTGAAGTTTGCCAATGATATTTCCTTATAAGAGATACTAAAATACAAGATCTTATTATATTATCAACGCACATCTTATGAATCTGAGTTGTTCAACGGATTTTTTTCCATTACTTCTATCTTAATATTCATAGGTTGATCTTCATGTTAAGCTGATTCACGATAAGCACCTTGCATCCAAGGTCATGGAGCAAAGTCCTGAAGAAATAGCGGAATATCTCGCGGAGAGACGCCGAAAGTTCCCGAGAAGAAAGGTTGAATCAGAGAGGCCGCAAGATGAAACCTCAATTTCGACAGACTGTACTGCTGCACAAGAAAAAAAAGGAGTTATTCATCAAGATAATGTTCGGGGAAATAAACGAGGAAAATTTGGCCACACTATTATAAAGTAAATATGAGACAATATTTCTTCTGGTCTAAGTTGCAACTCAAAACCTAGTTGTTGTATCGTACCAATCAATAAAAATGCGACTAACGTTTTCTTACTTGATTCCTTAAATTAGGGACTGCAAAGACAGAAACGATGAGACGAATGGTTTTTCACAAGGCCGACGATCACGAAATCGGAAACGAAATCGTGGCCGACAAATGCGCAAAAAAAAATTCCAACAGCCAGTTGTTCCACTAGAAGACAAAGAACCTCAGATTGTCGGAGGCGTTCAGCGGTTCAAGGGTCTAGGGTTGACCAGCATGGCCGCCCCGAAAAATACTGACGATGAGCCAACAGCTGCCGGGCAAGGTAACATTTCCGACGTCGATGACTATTTACCAACTACTCCAACGCAGCGTCCATTTGCCGCGTCTAGGGCTTTAGCGTCACTAATGGTGTGCTATGCTGACTCAGATGACGAAGACGTGTCGAAGGCTCCCGTCATCAAAGTGGCCCGATTTGAAGATCAAAGTGTACCACAGAATCGAAATAATCAAGTGAAAACGCATCTGCGCAGTAACAATTCCAATCCTAACCCTTGTTTGCAACAACTGGAGTCATTGAAAGTATCGGATCTACAATTAAAAGAAGAATCTGTTACTAAAGGTTCGATGCCGATTATGGCCCCATCTGTCCCGAGGAAACCAACCCAGAATGACAGCCCAGTGGATCCCGAAGTCCGAGCTGTGCTCGGTTCACTTGTGGATAAATTGGCATCCGCTGGTTCAAAAAAACGCGTCCCGCCAGTTGTGCAAATAAGTAACAGGAAGCTGTCACTATTGGAAAAACTTCTTGCCAAAGATATACGTCATGAAAGAAACATTCTTCTTCAATGCGTTGATTTTGTTGTTCAAAAAAAATTTTTCGATGGCATGAATTATGATGTATAAGAGTATGTTTAATAAAGGCGCAAGCATATATCCACTGTATTAATCTACTGTACCTTGCACACCGTTTGGTGCAGCTTTTGTAAATACACTGATAAACAAATAAATTCTGTCATTTATTGTATGACGGGTCTATTTTTTCAGAATTATCAAGTTAGGCGTTATATATATATATATATATATATATATATATATATATATGACATGTTCTAGAAACAGTTGTTGTGTATTCAAATTTGCACATAAGTGAGATCAAAATAAGCTTCTCTTCCTAAACGTATCATCCGTGAGCTGTTCCTTTACTTGCAACCACCGCCGTTAATATTAGTAATATTAGTCTTATTCCGGTATTGTGGTTTCAATTGGTTTTATTATAAAGTTTTTTTTTATTTATAATTTCTTATTTATTGGTAATATACGACACGTCCTGCAAAATACTTCCTGCTGTCGCATGAACCATTTGTTCAATAATTAATTCGGTCTCGCTTAGAATGCCACAAAAAGAATCATACTTATGTTCTCATTGAGCTAAGCTCACGTGTCCTAATATATTCACTGTTACAAAATAGAGGGCAGTCATAAAAATCTTGAACTGTTTTGGAGTACAAGTTGACTTTTTCACCTAGTTGTACCATTTCAAAGCTCTAGCTGCCGTTCGCATTGGAGCGCTGCTGCTGCCATATTGCAAGATAGAGTGGGCAACGCAGGCGTTTGTTCAGTTGGAAACTAGGATCAGGCCGGTCTACGATGCATCGGTGTGGGTTGTTCCTGCACCCTTAAGTGAATTAACACATCATCCCCGCGGCGTTAGCGTACTGCATCAGATCTCGGACTTTCTGTGTGGCGGCAGCTTCGAGGCTTAATTTTCGCGAAGCTTCCTTTTTTTACCGGTGTAATGGCGTCTTTAAGCGATCAGTGGTGTCTGCTCGCTTGTGGCTACTGCTACTGCTGTTAGTCGTCGAAAAGCGGAAACAGCGCAGAGCTAAACATCCGTTGCGAATGTCGTCGCCTCTCTGGATTGAGCTATAAGCGTCATCCAAGTGGCGACCAGCCGCGTGCTTGCTGCAAGCGGGTGTTCGCTTGGCACACCGCGCTCTGAGCTGGGTAACTTGCCGGGGTGGAAGAAACAGCTCGAGCGGGCTATGAACGAGGGGTTAGTTAACGGGCTATGTAGAGGACGGAAGCGACGATGATCCAAAGGAATCGGCCTCCGCTCAGGATGAGAACTGCGACGGGTCCGCCGCTTGGTACGCACTGAAACTCAGTGAAACAGTGACTTCCGGTTGGTCGCGTGGCCACCGACCGCGTCGCCGAGTTGCGTTCAACTGGAGCTGCGATGCTTCTACTGAATAGGGCTCCTTCTCCGTCGAAAAGCAAAGAAAATGGGAGGAAACAACCAGGACACAGTCACCGGCGCGGCCTTTTGCTCACAGCTCTTTCTATACTCCATCTTATCTTTCTCCGTCGCTCTTAGAGGGTAAGATCGTTGCGCTGTGGCAACGATTGAAAACGCTGAAAAAGCAGATCCACCGACCGAGTTCGGGGGGCTGGGGATTGGGCAGCGATAGAGTCCACACCAGCGGCAAGAGCAGACGACTGAAGCGGCAGCAACGTGGCCAGTGGGCCACCAACTTCAGCATGGTAGCGCGCTTCGTTTTTGCTCCGCGGGCATCTATACTTCGCTGCTATGCTGTCGTGGTGAGTGATCAAGGGTGAGGCCTAGGGCCGCGAACACAGAGGGGAAGGGGCGTCAGTGGCACTATGGAGAGCCAAAGGGCCATGGAGCCTGTGCGGCTCAATTGGCTGCGCCATCAAACAGGCATGTTTGAATAGGAGATGGATTGGCAGTGGGGCACTGTGTGTGTCTGCGAAAATGAATGTGGGTCTATAGTAATGCGAACGTCGACTGACGTGGGAAGACCACCGCCGATGCGGGTGATGGATGTCACACTGAGGCTCTCATTGGGGGGTATGCCACAGAAAACGAGAGATACAGGATCGATGAGGACTGTCAAGCAAGTCAACAGTGATTGTGAAAAAGCTTGACCGAGGGTGAAGAAGCATTGCGAGAACAAGGGAAAAGAAGGAAAGCTATTGACACAAGAGTCGCGACGAGTAACACGACGACCAAAGAAAATTTGAGATTAAAAGTTGCTGACTGGTTAAAGCTGCTGAAGACAAAGACAGAAAGAGACCAAGGGTGACCGACCATTTGCTGTCGAAGTATACGCTCAAGTGCATAAATGGACAGAGTGATAGATATGACAGGATCTCTAGACTTTTCAGGACCCTTCCTGAGTCCTGATACCTATGAACATTTATCTGAACGCGTCGTTCCTGCCAGACACTGACACGCTATCCACTTGAATTGAAAAAATAAATCGTTTCCAAATTTAACGGTATGCTTCTCCAAACTTAATTAGACTTTTTTTTAAGTTATTATTATTATGTCTTTCAACTCTGATGTTGCTCATATGGTACTCATTTTCTGCAGAGGAAACTAGACGAAATAGTGAGGTAAATTTTACGCGGGCTTTTTACATTAGTTAGAAAGAACGGTTAACAAAATAATAGTTTATTTGCCACATGATGTAAGCAAGTGGTTACGGTAATTTTCCCCCTCATTTGCCTAATTTCTATCATAAGCAATTGTAGCACAGTTCAGTTACAACATATAACAATAGCACAGGCACCGTCCAGTTCTGGGATGCATGCACTCATTTATTTACGGCGACGCATGTTAGAAATCCGTACTACTCAAAAACGGCAGGAGTTAGTCACTGACAAGCCAATGTATTTCCTCACTGACTCTATATGTGTTGTTCTCATTGGACCCTGAAAGTAGCCCTACTGCCGCTGGCGTGTCTGATGTGTCCATGTATACTACATAAAGCTATTTGCCGTTAATAGTATTTACCTATTGGTGATCCTCGGGGGCATGGCCTTTTGCTTGCCAGAACTCACCCGTCCGTCCTCTCGTTGATCGAAATGAGCAGCGAATTCTATGAAGGAATCATGCACAAGCAAGAGAAACGGAATCATCAGCCTGCGTCTGCATGAATGACTGCGAATAGAGATAATTTCTTCCTCCTTTATGCCAGCCCCAGCACGAACTCGATGGTAGCATATGACCTCGTTTTTCATCCTGTCTCAGTTCCACTTATTCTCCACCGTGCAGGGGCAGCCGTAGACGACATGGCTGTGTAAACGAACAATGTACCTACCTCATTGCTAACCGGTGCTGCTATATCATTTTTCTGCTATTACTAAATTCAGCCTAGTACGACTCGCTATAACAACCCCTAGAATTTACTATTCGTTTTAGCCTTTTGCCTCGTTTCTTCACAGCTTCTCACTCGCACACATAGATATTACATACTACAGGCGTATTTTCATCGTCGACGGGTTGCTCTACGAATCGGGTCTCGCGTGGTGCGCGTGTAAACGAATTGTCTTACTTTTTGGGCCGGTAGCACCAAACCGACCTCGCCCGCTTCGTTTCGTTAACCTGTTCACCTGTGCTCTCGGCTCAGCAGCTTCTTCTGCAGCTTCTGAGAGCAGCGGCACTCACAGATGCTGCCGACTGGCATAACATCCAGCAGCAGTCGCCACGGCGGCCAGTGGAGTTATTGGGCTCAATGCAAATCTAATCAAACGTGCCCTCCAGCCACGCGATTTTCATACGTACACAGTTGCCCCTACAAGCACACATGCACGCATACATCCGGTCCTTGTTTAGAGGCAGAGTTTGCCAGGCAGACATTCATATCGTAGATGGATATAGATAAGTGACCGACTGGGTTAGGCGCTGGATCAGACACGCAGGCAGTGATCGTAGAACAATATGGTCGCCGCTATTGGGAGATTCGTTGATGTACGGGCTTCATTGGGCGGTCATTACAGGGTAGTACTAGGAAGTACTATGGACCCAACTAAGAGAACTGTCGGATAGGCTTACAGCTGAGACCCGATCATGAGTCAATTTTTGCACAGCAGAGAATGCGCAGCACTAGTTGCAGGGTTTGTTTTCATTGTATGTACGTAGTCGTTACCGCTGTTGACGATAACGATGAATATCTGACTGAATTTTTAGCTGTTCCTACTTACATTTTTATCCATCCCTGATTGTTATTGACCGGCTGGAAGATTTAAAAAAAATAGACAGTCTTTAAATATTATTGGGCGTCTGCGAAAACTCATCAAACATGTGTCCTTCAAATAATATGATATTATAGTTAATCTGAAATTCAAATATTTCGATCAGTGACCTTTGGGATAAATCGATTGTTGAGGATGCGCGTCAAATCTACGTTTCACATACAAAGAAGGAAGGCATGCCCTCACATTTCGAGGTGATTCGAATAGCGCTTCTGCTTGTGAGAACGTTGATGGAAATATAGAAGAACCAGCAATTAGGTCTATAAGCATAATTTAGAAAGCGTCCGCTCGCGCCTTTTAAGAAATAACATTTTTGCGTAACATACTTGCAGCGATTAAACTTGCTGTTAGTTGTACTCGAAATCTGAATTCTAATGGATGAATAGACAATGATTCACAGGATACTGTTGTATCTTGTTCCTTCTGAAGGGTCGTAGAGATGCAAAAGTGCTGCGACAATTACGTCGCTGAGCGGAGTAAACATTGTAGATACACTTAGAGCAAATAGAGCACAATCTGTTTGTCGGCCTCAGTCCCTCAAAACGTATTCCATCCCTGGCAGTAGAATTTAAATACCACAGTTTACCATTAGATCGTTTGAGCCTTTGTTTTCGTACGCTTGGCGAATTATCGTAGCAAAACATCTTATTAACCCGAGACTTTATGCGGACGCTTGACGAAGGATTAAAAGTGTCATCGAGTGTCACCGGTAGCAAATTAAATCACATCGAATCTATAGTCAGTAGCTAATGTTTCGGGGGGGGGGGGGGGTAATGTTCGAACAATCGTGACCTGTACGTATTAAAGAATATAACATACATTACTTCGATGTCTATGAAGTCAATTTCCATTATATCCTATTTTAGACTAAGCAAATACTTAGCGCCTCAAATTTCGAAATCCGGCTGACAGGTCCAACTGAAGTGCCACAAATGTCATACTTATGATACGCTTTTATACACTTATTCAGTATTAAATTTTACAAGATTCACACGTTACCGTAGGAATTTGATCCGGGAACCTTATGATTACATATAGCGAATGCAAGTTCTAAGTTGACCCGCTACTATAACTACGAAACAAGCCTGCAAATGATCAGTTTGTGACTTGAATAAACTAGACCTAAGCGTGCGATATGGTTCGGGATGAGGTGTACTTTGCAGCGGAAATAGACTAAATCGTGTGTCAAGCACGCTTCAACGCGGCCTGTTAATAGATGGGAAAATCATTGGAACGCAAAAAAGCAACATAAACATAAATGAATTGAGTTATGGCAGGCCTAGGCCACGCATCAGTAAAATCTCGATGAACACTAACTTCTTTTCACTAATGTAGCATGTGTAGTGAAAACGGTCAGTGTAGAACCCGTTAGTCGATAAAGCCATGTCTATGTACCATTAGCTATATTAAAAAAGGGGTGATTAAAATCAACAATACAACGTACCATTAGTTTCTGCCAAGTGATGCATCAACGATGTATATGTCGAATGGAGAAAAAAGTGTACTCTTTTATTAGTTAATATCACTTTATGGGGGAATTACATTTGGCTAATTATGAACGAGACTTCATAGAAACAGACAGACCGCTGTACAAAATAATGCCGGGTATTGTTCTGGCACCGCGTTGGCAGCCGGTGAGAGGCCGGACAAACGCATACGTATTCGGCAGCGCCCTTTTTTGTTTATTGTAATGCCTATCATGTGAGTCTATTTATTACCTAGTTCCCTAGTCGTGCCACGTGGTACCAGCGTTCCCTATTTCCTGTTTAGCTCTTTTTGGATCTATGGCGTTAATAAGTATAGCTATTATTGTGTGCGCGACGTCGACAATAATAGCCAACAAGCTAAACGTACAGAATCAATGTACTCGAACCTATCTCAATAGACGTAGTTTATATGAGTATATTCGTTGAGGAACGCCATAGTCACTGTGATCACCGGGGTGACGATGTTCTGGTCCACTGGAATATATATTAACAAAAAGACGTAGGCATTTCCTTGAAATGCATTTCGCGTTAGGGAAAGATAATTTATTAGCTACGTGTATTTCTTTCCAGAGCTCAGGTCGACAAACATTAGACAAGGGCAGTATAGCCCAGTAGGCTGCGAGTGGATTTGGAAATGCGCATATTGACAGCTGGTACATAAACAGGTTTATTTTTTCACGTCCAACCTCTTTAATATGATTGGCTTAGTGTTTGAGAACTGTTATCAATAGTGGGTAGCGGTTCTTATGACTAAAGTATGTATATTTTGGCTAGAAGGAAACTAGTAACAGAAAGTGACAGTATACGCAAATAGTCATCCCAATAATCACACTATTCACTAATCCGGGATTGGCGTTGGGAACTATATAGTTTTCGGTTTCCGTTATTGCGTCTTCGTGCCATGCTAATAGTCGAAAGATGAAGATGTATATAAATGATAACAATAGGCAAATTTGTAGACCCTCTCGTGCAACGTTTGTGTTCGAACTGTCATTATCGTTTGATATATTTATAACAATCTGGATCGTCGCAAGAAAGATTTTCGAGCAACCACAGTGTTTAATTAAAGTTTTGTTTCTAGGCAGCGCTAAAAATGTTATAGTTGCTTCTAGCAAATGGCTTGGTAAAAAAAGATTAATGTTGACTACGAAATATCTCACCTTTTGTATACGTTGGTTTGAGTGTAGATACCCGTATATGTGTTGTTTCGCTGGTGCAATAGAAGCACACTATATCCAAGTGGCCATTGTGGTCTATAAGAACCAACTTAGAAACGTGTCAACTAATTTTGAGGGTATCTAGGCCACTCTGTGGCATGCTGTCAATCGGCGACTTTGGCCACCTTGGACCCCAGGACTACTGTTTAGCCCACCCCGGACCTTACTCTCTCTCTATACATATATCTTTCACGTACAGTCACAATACAAATGAAAGCGCCAATTGAAATTGTTCACCTCACACCGGACTTGCTCTGTTCGTGAAATTTCGGTGCTCAACATAGCTAGTAAATAAATATTGCCTCGCTTGATAAGGACTTGTCAGTAAGACGAATGGCCCTTTTTCGAATCTCGCAGAAGATTATGTAAATATATCAAACAGCCGGCCAACAGACGAAACCCTTCGCGTTCTTTATTATTGAGATTTCGAGATTAAGCTGCACATAGATGCACCGCGCCTAAATACCGCCGAATAGCCGTAATAATGTTAGTGGTAGAAAATTGTAATGATAATACAAATCAACTTGTCGTTTGAGATTGCGAATCAGACTCGTCATACTCGCACGACAATTTCTGGTCAACGGAGAGCGAAGAGTTTATTTATGGGTATTTGCTGCTGTTGCTGCTGCTGCTGCTGTTGTTGTTGTTGTTGTTATTGTTATCGTTGTTGGTGCCGATGAAAATGGTTTCGAACAATGCACTTTTTCTACTCGTCAGGGTATCAATACGTCGCTCCCTACCGATTCGTAGCCCCCTAGCCATTCGCGATGTTAGAGAATCAGGCGTACCGCAGAATGCATCAGTGTTTTTGTCGGCGACTGATGCAACTTGTATTACTTTATCTTCCATTATAAAACAGCTATAATATTAGCTGAATGAATCGCTGAAAAATGTTTTGTTTAATGGACTTTTGTGAATTGAGCCAGCGCCACTGCGTCGATTTCCGATTAGCTCGATTCTGCGTGCCGAGTTAGGTTTATTGATATTGAATATTCGTTCGATTCTACTAATTCCAATGGTAAAAGCTAAAACCGTGTCCATATCGAGGTATCTGCCTTAAGCGTGCCTGTCCAGGAAATTCTGCTAAGATTACTTGAACTCCCGCCATCGTAGTAGAACCGTTCGTGTGTTGTTTTGTGTGTGCATTTGTCACCTCTCCGTCGTTTCTTTTCATCGTAGCGGGAACCTCCGAGAAAGTAAGAACGACCAAAACGTGACGAGCTCCTAGCTGCTAACAATCTATGAAACCCGGTCGGTGGGAGTCGATGAGAGACATTTCGTTAGAAAACTAGCCGTTATCACACGTCTGGTAGAACCAACCACGGACATATAGCTTCGAGCGATCGACCGAGAGACAGCCATGCACAAACTCCAATCCCGGCCACTTCGTGGGGGGTCGCCGGTTCCCTCACTAGGGACAGACTTTGCTGCTGTGCAAAACTGTGTTGTCTTGTGTTGTGTACTGTTCGATAATTCGCAACGCCTCCGTCGCCATAACGCATGCGTCGATTTAAGTATACATACACAAAGGAATACAATAGTGACAACAGCGACCCTAGCGATTTCCGAAGCTCGAGAGACGGCATCCACCTAGCTCGTTCAGGCAGAGTCGCGGCCGGATCGATGGCCGCCACGACCGCTCTATGGTGGACTATCCAGCGGTCGGTCGAACTATTATTATAGAATAGTTTACCCTATATGGTGTTTGATCAAGACCCGGCGGAAAATGTGCCTGAAGGATCTGGTGATATATTTATGGAGCTATGTCTGTATCGTTGGCTGAAAGCTGTAGCTTTCTACCTGGATCATCAATGGCCGACACGTAACACTTCGAACAAAGACACTAGAGTTTTGCAGTAGGTGTAGTTTTGCAGAAGAATGAGAACGTGCATACGGCCGCTGGGTAAAGTAGTTAGATCACCGCAGACTAAATATCGGGCAAAGATCCTAATCGAGTTTTGAGGCTCAGACCCTTCTCCTAGCTATGATTCTGCTACAAAGATGATGAGGTTTAGGGAATCCTCAAAGCGTTATACCGAACGACTTCCTCTGTACATGTTGAGAAGTGGTCTTATTCAACCGTTTACGTAGTCAAACCATAGTGATGATGATTATCCTCAGAGTGAACCTATTTCGCATCGTTACCGTCTATCTGGTCCCTAACTTCCGATCAGAACCCTCTGATAACAGAGTTGTGCTTAAGGTGTTACCTGATTGTGATCGAGAGACCTAATCCCACGTGACATTAATCCGTAATTTACTTTAGCATTGAGATTTAGCCTGTTTGCGCTAAACGTAAACTTCTTAAAACTATCACGCTGGTTAAGTTAAACAAGTTAAAAAAACAGAAATCGAGTTTATTACTTCTTCGAGCACCGACGAGCACCTTGTCGTTACGAACCAACATTTTCTTTGAAATAGATTTACAATATTATTAAAATAGATATACAAGACTCACTGAATTTTAGGTGATTTCGGAAAGAGACTGCCTGATAACTTATTAGCGTAACGCACAATACACAAACATTTAGATTTGTCCTCAGCAGAAGATCAATTAAAAGCACTTATTGTTCTAAATGTAATAATTTATCAACAAGTATCACATTTAAAATTATAAAGAAAAAATCAAACCATATAGAACATTCATAGTGAAACAATGACGAAAGAAAAAATTGAGTTTCCATCGCTATGTGCGCGGTTGCATGTATGTTGATGACGAGTCGCGGTACGCCCCAACCTACTAGCATCTGTTACTGCCAGTTGAGGGTCGTCGTTGTTGTCGCCTGCTTCACACGGGACACAGCTGCAGCACGTCCGATTCGATTGGCATGAATGGACAACATGAGTGTGCACGCGTGTGCAGGCTACTGTGCAGCTGGCGGCATTGGTGTCCGTGCCCTTACCTCGGTACTATATGCAATCCTATTGGTTTAAATGTATAATACCACCGCGACATCATCCATGTAGAATAGATAGAGATGAATCCATCTCCACTCTCTGCTACTTCCGCAGTACAAGGGATGGCATAATACACCTGTAATACCCACAGGCAAGCACATACAGTCAGACACTGCGACACGAAAAAATATCTGAATCATGAGCTCAATAGTTGACGACTAATGACACAAACAGCAGTGGTCACACAGGACAAATCTTATCGCTTTGTAAACTTGGCCTTTTCGAAATATCGATCCTGCGAACTTACAGGATATTACAAACTGTACAAAGACAGGCGGCGGTTGCCAGAAACACATTGAACTGCAAGAAGGAAGCGTAAAAATGTTTGTGTGTCAGTGTGTATTAAAAGGGTGTGTATTATTCTTAAGTAAGTATGCAATACATTTATAAAAGCCCTTAATGTAAACTAGTCGCTATCGGTCCCTCTATGGTCGCCGGATGTGTATGAATGAATATGCTGTTTCCCCTTATGCTACGTTGTTTACTGTGGTTGAGTCTTATTGTTATCTATGTTGTTGTTGCTGCTGTTGTGGCTATCCCAAATCCCAAAATGGAATCGATACAACAGGAAAGCCTGTTGGCTTTCTGTTTAGTGGGAGCGATCGAAGCCGACGACTAGAAGTTTAAGAAAAGGGCCAAGTACTTAGAGGTGAGCCAGTGTGCAACCCACCGTTGCTTATGCAGGTAGAAAAGTAAGTGGCTGTTACGATGCCGGCGACTACCGTCTGTAGTACTACTGTCGCTGATGACGTGAACTACAACCACAAGAAGTTGGCTGGAGTCCTCGTCCAAACCTAGGCCTCGGTGCTTACCGGCTGGCAGGTCGTCGTTATATCAATCCCCTGCCGTCTCCGAGTGGAACAAGATGGGCTTAAAATCGTCCTCGTCTTTGGCTTCTTCTCCGTCGTCAGCGGTGACTTCAAACGATCTTGGTTGCTCGTTCGTTCGTCGATCTGAACGACGAGGGATTTGTGAGGGATTTATTCCCGTCCGGGTGTGGCATTGTATATTGTTGTATTTATTTTTGCATATGTCGCACGAACCCAATGTGTGATGGCTTGCGACTACGGATCAGCCCGCCCCGACCGCCCAATGCACTCGATAGTGTCAACTATAGCCAGCATTCTGAACTAGTACTCCATTGCCAGAACGCAGCCTGTAGCAACGGCAGCAACAGTATTGCAGTAGTACTAGCAGGAAATCTTTGCACGGCCTCAACGCGTATCCACAGTATACTTCAGTGTGCCACAATCCGGGAATAAATTTAAGGAGACTTCAAACAGTTGGTCGGCAGAGATGACCACAATAACGAATCCACTTGCTCTGATGGGATTTTGAGTCCAGAAATCTTGGGGGCCTGCTAATCTACCAGAGACCTTCGAAATGTTGCATTATAGCTAAAGAACGAATAATAAGCATGTCAAACGGTTTGTAATAATCGAATTAGACAAAACGAAGCTGCCGACAATATCGTAATTAATATCGAATCAAGCACTCAACCGAAATGAAGCAAAGGCGATTAAAGGAGGTGTCTTTAAAGCTGGTTCACTAAGATATTGTATCTTGGAGCACTAATAGCATTAGAGTTTCATCACTTGATCTTCTCATTTAGCAAGTTGTCGGCTTTCAAGCGTACTTTAATTATTAAGCTGACTTGACAGCTCTTCACCCAAAGCCACTTCTCAGTGTTTTTTTTTATTGAATCATTTTGCCACCACAGAATCTTCCTACAACGAATAAATGGATAGATTATTTTGTGACTCGGCTACTTCGGTCTTCTACTGGGAGTCACATGAACACTAATACAGTTCCGACCTTAATCTCCTTTATCCAAATCGTCTGTTACTGTGCTAGTTAAGCATCGCTTTCGACGACTGGCTCTTGCTAGCGCAAAACAACGTATGTCTGCGGCCTTATTCTAATTTAGACCAGCCCACTAAATGACCCTGGGCTTAGCAGACAAACATGTTTCTACTGCACCGTTACTGGAACTTATTTCTGCCTCTATCCCATACATGATACGTCATGTCTGTATCGGCAGTTTCATAGATCGAAGCAAGGTGTCTAACTCATATACGTATGCAGCACACTAGTCGCAATATACTAACATCTAAAGATGACAGAACCGTAAAACATTCTCTTAGGTGAGAGATTTTCTCTTAGGTGAGAATTTTGCACAAAGGTGAGCTTACATAGCGTATAAGTACTGCGTTCGAACGGTTCCAAGCCGTCCTTTATCCTGTACCCGCATACAAACTTGCTATTGCGACTAGTCTTTGACTGAGTTTTACCAATTACGTAACGTGCATCCCTCCTAGAGTTCAGAAACTACGTTTTTATACCATCTACTACACTTGTCTTCCATAGTTCCGGTAGAAATTACTGACATAATCTAATAAACACCATTCGAGCACCTGTTTGTTAGCCAGAGCTCAAGAATCAAGGTTGTACAATGCGAACGTCCCGTGTATATATACGATAACAAGCTCTCTACTTATTCAGTTATGCTATGCTTACTATAGGCAGACGTTGCAATGCGAGACTAGAAGATACGAGCAGGGAAATTGTTCATAAAGAAAAGTTCAAAAGAAGGAGCAAGTCACAATGATCAAGTTGGTACTGCTCTAGAAACTGTGGCACACAAATCTGATATGAACGTTTGCCAATGATCGTAAAAATGCGCTATCTGAAATCGTATCTGATTCGTTCCTTTTGTTCAAACAACCGGAATAGCCGGAAAAGCAGATAGTGTAATATCCATAATAGCAAGTTAGAGAAATAAATATAGCGTACTTTTGGCCGATGAGATTAGTGACACCTTTATGGATTGAATTATACAACTGCATCACTTTTACTGCAATTTTATAACCTAGACTAGTAATAACAGGTCCTGTTATTAAGAGAACACTGTAACTGTTTTTGCCTTCGTAAAACAAAAAAAAGCACGCGTCATATCCAATAGGTCGTAGCAACAATACAACGTCGAGGATAGCGTTTATAGTGGTCGAGGCGCGGCGTCTAATGGACTATCTAAAGGCTATGCTGAACGTAAAACTCGAATCAAAAAGACAGCACATACAACTGAATATTTTTAAACACGAACTTTTCTATTATAGGTGAGAGACTTCGTCTTTGGCGCGTCGCCATAAACTAATCGTCTGATGCCGAGCAGAAATTATACGTAAGAATCATTGTCGATCCGTACACATGAATGCCTCAGCTCTACAGGTACAGAGGAAGATGTATGCAACAAACGTACCAAATAGATACCGTAAGCTCTTCGCTTAACGGTTACATTATAGAATTAGCTGAAAGGAATCGTGAGTACAGCTGAAAGCGACGATAGTAAAAGTATCAAAAAGAACAAATTTATTTGGAAGCATTTTTGAAGTAATAATTAAATAGAGCAATTTCCATTGAACTACTGCTACAGTTCGTGGTATATATATATATATATATATATATATATATATACTCATTCATTCACACAGAAGTACGTTAGATCAAATCTATTAGTTTTCTACGTTATATCTGAGACGAAATAGGGCCACACCTCTATTACGTTAGTGTGTTTAGGCATAGTTCACGGTTTAGCTCTCGTCAACGAAACAATTAGAATGAACATGTCCCAATACCGGCTCTGCCTGTTTTCCTCGGATGTATAGCAGTCGGAACAGGAATGCATAATTTCGCTCTACAAACCCAGTTTGCCGTTTTCAACCTTAGCCTACTGCACTCGCTACTGGGCGCATTATTTGAGGAAAAATGGGGCTCACTGCGTAAATGCATACGGGCAGTAGAGTTCTGCCCTTCTGTCCGGGATCAGTATAGTGGCAGGACTTTGCATTTGTTTCAGCCAGGAACCCTCGAAATGTCATGTAGCGTAATGCTACAGTAGATAACGTCCAACGTTTGATTCTCTGTAATTCAAACAAGAAGCAATTGAACTTAGCTGTGAATAGTTTTTTATTGAGCCCAGTGGGCTAGACACACGGAAAGTAGACACTATGAAAAAGTCTAGCAGCGTTTGCCATACGATATATCGACGCGTCTGCCGTGTACTTACAGACGAACTTTCGGATTCGTTCAATGAGATCACATGACAAGTTATGAGTACCGAAAATGCTCCCTTAAGCCTCAGAAGCATTGTGCTCGGGAAGCTGCTACAACAGCGTTCACAAAACGATTACGTCAGTCAGTTTTTCGTTGGAATTTATTATTGTGACTGAATAAGATCATCTCTTGACATTAGACAAATAGGAAAATTCAAGCAGCAGCCCTGCTTCATCCATGATCGTGACTGGGCCAAAGAATCGTATTCTGACAACGCCAATACATATCACTGTTGGCCGTTCTTTGGTCCACTTTATGGTTGAAATAGTTCTCGCGCTGTGTTATAAATGGTATAGTGAAAAAGGTCGGTGTTGATGTAAACATTATTAGCTAGCTGGTAATGAATGGGAATGAAGGGTATATACCACAACTGTGAGGAACTTTGAATGATCAACTTAATAAAAGGACATGATATTCGTATGACCCACCAGTGACTTCAACGTAATTTATCTATGAACTTTATCATGGTAAGAACGGTCACACCGAAGACCACCCGTTCTACCTGACTTTAAGTGAATAGATTAGTTTCCCCTTTAATACTCTCCAACACGGATTAGTTAGAGAAATTAAGCACGTAGAAAATAGTGGAGATGTTGAAATCGAGTATAATTTTATTATTGAAATTTTGGTTCAGACCAGATTGTTAGCTATGAATATCTATCGATAGTCCGTGACAGATTGCAACCACATATATATATATACTTGCGTCATTGCAAAATAGACTATCATTTTTCCCGTTTGACAGAATTATTTATTTAGAGAGAAGAATTTACAAATTCTATCATAAAAAACGTAAATTTCAGTCTTGGAGCTGCATTTAGTATAAAGCAGTGTTTACAAAAGTAAAAGCTTCCTTTTCGTCACTGTTCAAATGTATCCATACGAGAGCGCTATATCTTTTTTTGGGGTTGAGGGCAAACATATTATCTAGACCGAATCAGCAAACCGAGCTGTTATACCTTTCTTTTTTGACCATAAAAGTTGCCTATTCGCTGGAACGCTTGCCTACTTGACAAACCCAGCCGTCGCTGCCCTTGTAGGTATTCACTTGAATCAAGTTCAATTTAGATGGTTCGTTTTGTTGTTCTAGCTCATGTCGTTGTTGTGTTTTCATCTGTTGTTTTGAACGGTCCCTGCCGGCTGATGACGTTGATGAGTTAGCGGGTCGAGTTTACTGGGCCGCCTCTCGATATCTTAGAAATGTGGGCGTCATTTAACTGTAGCTAGCTTCCAAAATCTGCTTGTTTGTAGGTGTCGTCCTCCGGCCGTATTCAGAATGGGCGGAGAGGCGGCGGGGGTCGACGGTTAAATCTGGTGGTAGAGTATTATTGTGATCGAGTGTCATACAAACCGAACAGAGAATAGGTTCCTCCGAAGGTGTTTTTCTGTTAAAGGAAAAATCATAATAATGTGAAACTCTATTATCTATATTTTATTATGTGCATCTATGATCAGCGATTGGAGATTAAATATATTGAATTTGCGGCAATGATCCTGCGTGAAAATAATACATTTTTTTCTAACAATTAAAAGCAGCCCTTCACGAAGCTCCTAACGCCTGTCTGCAGTCGTGTCATGGGCAAAATAACACCTAATCCGCTAATTATTGAGTTAATCCCTGTTAATCAAACATTTGTTTATTGTTTGTATTTTCCTTAAACGCTAAAACACTGCAACTATTCCAGTGCGTTCTTTCCCCTAGTCGACACGTTATTCGAGGGAGCGAATTCAAATTCCAAAACAAACTTAAGCTATTTTCATGCCTGTATCGTTCCGTACTCTATTTTGAGGATCTACGTCGGTATATACACACCGACAGCCCACTGCCTAGTCCCTACGTCCAATCACTTCCTCACACTTACCCTGACCGCTCAATAGAAAAAAGATTAACTTACAGGGAACAAATAAGGAGGTAATAATTCTTCCCGAAATTGGCACCGGCACTGACCAATGACCGTCTCCTTAGAAATACCACCACCGACCACCACCACAGTGGTGAACGGCAAACGGCGAACGGGAAAATAGCACTGCTTAATCGACTTCCGCTGCATTCACGAGTTAAGGAGCCGCTGCTTGGGCGCGGGCCGGCATTTGTTTACGCGCAGCTACTACTGCCGGTCAACCGGCGCAGAAGTAGCTGCAATCTACTGGCTTTGGGTAAAGACACGGCGGTGAGGTCTTCTCGTAGCCGCCATCTCATTTCCGCTGCTTAGGCACGCGCGTGTTCGGCGCCCCACAGGGGTAAACTGAGGCTTGGTACTACTGCGACTTTGACCACTATTACAACTATTTGGTGGCCAACAGGTCGTTGCTTGTGGTCAGTGCTTAGCGGCTCGAAGTTAGTCGCTGTGCTTGAGCACTGCGTTATCGTCATCGAAAAGGACGATGTCAAGCCAAGGAACCGCTGCTATAGTTACTTCTCATAGAGTCTGTTTTCGGTCGATTCGTCCACCGCATCCGGCTTCATTTCCTGTTGTCCTGTCATCGTCTCAACCACACGCATCCTTGTGATACCGCCGCTAGAGGCCGACCCCTCAGATGAACAGCCTTACCTACGAGTCGCGCCACTTGGCCGGGGTACTTGCGGTGGTGGCATTCATTTTTGCCCATCAGCTCATCTTGCTCGAGCTGGGCTAGGCTAATGGCCGATAGATCAGTCCGGCAATCTTGGGCACCTTTCGAAACCGAACATTTCACACCCAATCGTATACTTACACGTTCGACCACACGCAGAAGGATGGGTGACCGTGAAGCCGTAAACGTTTGTCCTTCTTGAATAATTTAGCAGCTTGTTGCATTATCTCTTGTACTCGTCTGCTTTTTGTTTCTTGCCGTCCACTCAGACTATTCATTTCTTTCGATGAAAAAAAATTTGTTTCAATTTGCTGAATTACGAGAGGTTAGAGGGGAAGGCAATTATTATATTGACTCTTGGTCGATTGACGCGGACAATCAGTATCCATAAATAGTCAGTCGCCTCGTAAATCGGTTTCTTGCCTCAAATAGGTGGAATAACTTGCAAAAAGGTAATTATACAACTTTCTATAAACACTTATTAGCAGCCATTCCTTTTTGTCTTTATTTTATTCATAAGTAGTTCTATAGCTTGGTTAGGCTTTTCTTTTTAACTTATAGCGAACTAACTTTCCCTCTGCACGAAATGACAGCACTCAAATTGGATTTCTAATGAATGACGCGAAAATTTTTTTTTTTTCATTTCTTCTAAAAGTGGTTATGGATACCTGTGCGTATGCCTACATCATTTGACTTATTTGAATCGTTTTCATTGTGACAAATGTCTCCATCAGAGCATCACTGGATTGATGCACGGTACGACGAATTAGGAACGAATAGAAAAAGTTACTTGGCGAAGGTAAGCGTACGAAACTGCATTGTTCTCTCTGGCACACCGTAGCGAAAACAACAAAAAACGTTGTTAGACACCCTAACCTGGTAACTCAATTGATGTTACAATCAATCAAGTAGATCGAATAGGTAAACTGGACACTGGATCTTTCGTCGGTAAAGTTAACGAGTATTTATAGATTTTAGAGTTTACCCCTGATATGCTTATGTACGATCTCTGTAACGCAATCGAGGTGCTTATATTCATTCACTAGCTGTAGCTCTAAAAAAGATGTAATGCGAAGAAAAAACTTAGCGGTATAGTGACGGCCAGTGTGGATGTAAACATAAGTGTATGGCTAAGCTTAGAAGTCGTATCGTGGATAGCTGAAGGCGAAGTCTTCTTAGCTAGCTTTTGTGCAGTGCTTTTGTTAGAGCTTAGGTTCATGTGAAGTCTGGTGGCCCCAGGGTGAATCCGCGAGGATTAAGAAGCACAAAAGTGCGAAATCATGGCCCACGGCTATTCAGACATAACGACGAGGGTCTTGCAAGGGTTCACTACGACCGTGACAATTATTAAGTTAAGCGGTGACATACAATCTGGCACAGTCGATGTTTATACCAAACAATCAACAAAATACATTTTAAAGAACTAGTTTCGGAATTTTCCAGGAGAATCGTATTTTATTCACCCATTACTTGAGAGCGCAACTTTTAAGTTGAAATCAACAGAAATTCTTAATGAAGGTATTACCACTTTCTAGGGGCATCACGTTGACAGAAAAGCCATTAACCGATTCTTCTTCTTTCTTGTCCTCCAGCATTTTCCAACATGCTTTTCGTTTGTGCAGTGACTGTGCAGGATAGTCTACGTTGACGTTTGTCCAGCGCCATATTCAAATACGCCAGTCGCCTATGTTTTTAGACGTTTTTCAATCACTAACGTACCTGAATTTGGTCGGCTAGTCCGATGGGTAAGGCCGTTACAGCGTTGTGCCAGTTTCTGAAGCTGCTGCCGGAAGACAAAGACGTTGTAGATAGCAAACGTCCGAGTTGGGATGTGTTGTTATATTAGAGCGTGTACGAATATTTGGCCAACTCTAAGAAGAGAAATGATGATTTTTTTGATTGCAATTTCTCTTTCGATGTCTAAAAATATCTATGACTTATGCGCACTGCCTGGACAGGGGAGAGTGTTGTGGTAGATCATTGAAATGGTAAGTATAGAGACAGAAATATCCAGGTTTCTCCAGTTTTCCGTTCCTGCTAACTGCCCCCATGAAAAAAGACTGCGTAAAATATCACGGTATGTCGTCTATGAGATCTTACGATACAACGAAGGATACCTTTTGCTTTGTGTAAGAGTTGCATATAATACCAGTTAATTTTAAAGAAAACAATACACGACTATAGCTTCTTCAATTTAAGCTACAATGTTTACTCAACAATTACGTCCGTTAATGTTATAAGCTAGGCATAGTCTAGGCGTAAATCAGCAAAAGAGAGGCATACTAGTTCATTTGTATCGTAAGTTTTCTTAGTGCGATTTAAGCACAACAATTCACGGTGTCTGACGCGAAGATGTCATATCTGCGTTATATTGGTTCCTATGAAAGTCGGGTGCCCAATGATAGTCGAGGTAGCCAAACGGATTTGTGTAGTTTCTTATAAGAATCCACAGAATCTTACACACGAAAAAAAAAGAATCTTATACAAAAAATACGACGTTATTATTGAACGTATATCGATCGTATGACTGATTTTTTTACTAGGAATTTATTCTAAAAATATCTTACTCGAAGGCGTAGCATTCATCTACAATTCCTAACGTGTTTGTGCTACTACACTTCCGCTGAACGTAACTCAGTGTTTTAAATGAGTTTTTAATTCTCGCATCGTGCTGTGCTTATGACTGAACCCCAATTATTGGACATCTTCTAAGCAATAGATCTAGCTCATGTACGCTCTTCCCTATAACGGAATACGTTATCTCTGATTCGTCCTTAAAAGTTGGCGTTGTACGCCTTTTTTCTGAATAGACTCGTTGAATCGTTTTACTATAGCTATTGGATCAATGATTAGGATTGGATTATTAGGAGCACCTTTACTTTATCTTTCTATAACCGCTTGAAAAGGTTTCCTATCGCGGAAAATTTCCTTTTTTCTTGGTATTCATTTATCTAGCTATATCGTCACTGAATCACTTTGTACTCGTTGTTGTCCCGCTCTGTCCCTTTTGCCACATGCTATTCTCAGCTGTTTTGAACTTATACCTCGAGCCTGATAGGTAGACTCCGTTTGGCTGATTACGATTAAGTTGGATGGCCCGTAAACTACCGGAGTTGTACTGAGTTGCCCGATATTGGGCACCGAAGCCGTCAGATTAGGTAAGCCATATAGAAGCTGTCTGTCCAATAACGTGCACAGGACTCGGAGCTTCTGCCGGATAGGGCATTTGCTAGGTCGAGCGATGATAAGCCCTAACGCTCGATGGAAACCAGGCACAAGCAAGTAGGCTAGTACGCTAGCCTACAGCACTACCTAGCCTTTATGACGATGATGGCTAGTGTTGCCTGTAAGGCTATCGAGGGAAATTCGTAGGCGACTGCAGACAAGGGGTCTTGAAGTTAGATAGCAGTAGAAGTAGTAGCAGGAGGTCTAGGCGTTGTAGAGTTTTTATACAGCGGACGGGGTGGAGCTGCTTTTGAGTTCAGCAGCATCAGAGTAGTGGCTACGACGGTTGTGGCTGAGAGATGGCAGTGATGGCTGCTACCGTAGTTGCCATTGCCATGCAGGCTGAACAGTAGGTTAAGCGAGCAAGCGAATAGTGAGGTGTATTATGCAAATACACGGGTTGACGGGGGAGTGAAAGTAGCAGTCGGGGGTAACAGGGCCGTTTGTAAGGGCGGCCCTTAAATAGGGAAAGCTTTCCCCTTTGGCTAGTGGTCGCAAAGGAAGACCCTACTGCGCTTCGAACCTTTTTCGCTTGCTTCCTTTCCTCTTTTTTCGTCTGGGTAGCGCCGCGTACGAGATGGGCCAATGGCTCAGGGGCAACACAGCCGATAGGCGCGGGGGGCGAATTTGCATTGGCGTGGCGGGCAGCTAAAGAGGGACCTCGAACATCGACAAGCAAACGGGAGGGGGGAGAGACGCACAGGCGAAGAGAAGGAGTTTTTACTGTCTAACTTTGGCCTGAGAGCACGGCCTGATGCGATACGGCGCTTGAGCTGAACGAAACTTTCGACAGAAAAGGGCCAGGACAAAGCATTTCCACGAAGAAATAGAGCTAGAAGACGCTGCAAGAACAGTAGCCGAAGTACCAGTGGGCATTGCCTGCACGGCAGCATACGAGTTCCGACTTGCAGCACGTGATCATCGCCGCAACCGACAAAGTAAGTGAGTGAGCGACGATGTACTTCGGCGTCACCCTCTGTGCCGTCTTTATGTACTGTGTGTTCGTAGAGCCGGAGGTCGGCTCGATTAGTTCTCCTAGTGCGGAAGCAACTTGGTGGAGTGCTGCGCACGCGGTACCATCTACGATGCCGGTATGCTACCATGTTCCCGTACGAACGGCTGCTACCTTTACGTTCTGACAGCCGCCATCACCGCCTATTGCCATATAGACATACACCTATCGGCAATGCGCCGTTCCCGTACGCTGGTTGCTATAAGCCTGTATATGAGCCACATCCATAGTCTAGAAGCAGTATGCATGGGCACATACGTTGCCACAGACCCTGCATACATCCGTTCATAGCACGGAAGGAATGAAGGAGCTGCGGTTCGACGCCTGTCACTATCATAAACAGCAGCAGCAGCAGCAGCAACCACGACCGCTAGCAAACCGGGGAATATAAAAGAGTAGTAGCTGCAGTAGCGGCAGGCGAACGACGGCAGGAGCGGTGGTGGTGAGCCTAATGGTGGCCTAAAAGAAAAAAGAACGAGTGAACGAACAAGGCCCAAAGGTGTAACGCAAACACTTGGATAACAGTGGTACGAGAGGCAGAAGAGGAGTAGAGGAAGGAATGCGCGATTATTGAGCACAGTAGACGGGCAAACGGGACGGACCGTATACCAACGAAGAAAAAACAACGAATACTATTCCGTACGATAGCTTGCTATCGTTCGTTGTCAGCGTTTAGGAAAAGTGTAGTCGGTAACATCAGCGGCAGCAGCAGCTGCAGAAACGGAGGCGGCACAATACATCGTAGTATGGATCGATGAACTTGTATTCGGCTGAGCAGATGAGCGTCGGTCGCTAACAACGATGAATATTAACGTTGCAGTAGCCGCGGACTCATGCACTTCAACCTGCCGTTTCCTGGCCAGCGGTTCCAGCTGCCGCAGGCACCGGCAACCTGCTGCGGACGAACGAAATAGCGAGCCGAAGGGAGTCAGATGCAGGGAGCTGACGGCAGCGTGTTTCGAATTTACGCGCGCGACGTGAGCGTCGTTTTCTTATTCAAGGTGAGGATAGGAACTCGTTTTGCGGAATGAGGCACACTAAGGTTTTGGTAGGTTGGTTTGTCGGAAAGCCAGTTTATACGTAAATCGGCAACAGCAGTAGCAGCAGGAATCCGTCCAAGATAGACAACAGCGACTCAAATGAGAATAAAGCAACTGTTTGTCAATATAGAAATAATTATAGACTTTGTTAAATTTTAGATTTTTTTTTCCAACATAGTCATAAGCGTGACTTTCAAAAGCGACCGCGCAAACGATCAAAATAAATGAGTGTGTTCAGAATTTTAAGGCAGCAATTATGTTAAAAGATCCTTTATGCATGACCCATATCTGCGTCAGGAATCAACTTGAAAGGAAATCGACCTTTCATTTGGAGCTTCATGAGATCACGACATGTTTAAAGGTACACCACGCAGTCATCTCACATAGGTTAGTTCTAATACGTATACACACATGTTGCAATGCAAAATGGAAAGGAAATTCTACGATTTAGGTATTGATCATGCCAACTAGAAGGGGTAAAAGATAAAAAATGCCCTAAACAAATCCTCGGGACAAATGGTTCACCAATACCGATTTCATTCAGGTTCATATCACTCAGGATTAATCGCTCTTCAGGATAATACGATCCTGTCAAATGCAAAAAGATAACGTACACAGGATTAGAAACGGACATAATTAGGCAATGCGCCAGGGAGACAGTAAATAATCCGCGTAACTAAACACTGAATGAATTTTTAAGACTCCGTTCGCATGACATTTTTTCGCCTTACACACAATGTTATGCACGAGGCAGCGAAACCTGCCGAGCGGATGTTTTCGAAGACAGGCATAGCTGATCTGAGCAGCGGCTGAGTTCCATGACTTGCTTAAGGATGATTGAGAGGTGATCTTAGGCAACGGTTCGCTTGTCACAAGAGTCAGGGTCAATTCCGATGTTTTGACGCCGCCGTACTTAAATATATCGAAGCGGCACGCAAAAATTACCGCAGTAGACAAATGTGTATATGGGTAAGTGATGCTCAAAGCAGACTCAGAAGCGTCTTATATTACGCAACTTGTGAGCTTGCTTCGAAGCTATTTGTGACGAAAATAAAGGCTAAGAATCGGCCAATTTTGAATTATGACTGATTAGTAAACTCACATTGAGAATTTTATCAGGTTTTATTATGTAATTTTATTTATTAACCCTGTTGCGGTTGTGCGGTCAGCGTAAAGTTAGCTACAGATATAAGCTGTGCTGTTTTCTTATCATTGAGTCGCGGGAGCCATCTTACTTCATTGCCATACCATCCCATTGTATTCCACCGATGATTTCATCAAGTGAGCTTATTCAAAAACAAGTGCGATTCATAAGTAGTACAAAGTATGGGTTAACATGAAATTAATTTTTGTACGTTTTGAAAATCTAAGTTACATGTTGTAAACTTAAAAGAAAAACATCGAGTCGCATTCGACCCGATATAACTGCTGTTGTCAAACAGAACTCTACCAATAAAATCGATTGTGTCAAACATACTAGAAGGTAACAAATTTACAGGTTACACTGTACCAAAAATAATCTATGAGAAAAGAACACGTAATGTTATCATAGATATCTGCTCCGAGAAATGATGCGAAAACAGTTTTTCTCTTAGTGAAACTTGTGGTTACAGGGGATACCAAACTGGCAATCATGAAAAGACTCACATACATATCGTATTCCAAAGATAGGATTTAATCATCTGCCTTCTTCTTTTTTGTCGTTTTTGACCTCAGTGTCCCGTCCACATACGATAATCTTTTTTAGCGTGACGAAAAAAGGGCAACCAAAACCAGTCGAAGTCGACTCTGCCCACGACCTGGGTTCAGCCCAAAGGGTTCAGTAGTAAGCAAGTGTTAAGGGCTCCAGCAAGTCGACGGCTGTTCCACTGATTGCCACACCACAACCATCCCTTCTTTCCATATTCGTTGTGGCCATTATGATAGCACCAGTGATGCGACAGCCTTCCTTTCGTGGACCTTTTTTGATGACGGCCCTATACCCGCCGTTCTGTTTGCCCCTTGCTTTATCACCCTTCCGTCCTCCGCCACTCGGCCCGCACTCTTTTTGTCCCCTGCCTCCCCTTCCTATACTATCTTACAGGCGGTTGCACACGCAATCGTTCGGTCATTTTCAGCTGGCCAGAACGACTACCATCGCTGTCGCCGCCACTGTACTGCGACGAGCACCGTACTACTACTACTACCACCAACTTCATCAGCGTCAGACCCTGTCCCATTTCACCCCATTCCGCTAAAGCCTGTCTAGCGCGGTCGTTGATGACGCCCACCATTCTTTACAGCGAAGCAACGCCGAGTTCAACGGGTCCAGCTAGGGCCTGCCATCGTTTACTCGCTCACTGTCTTTTTCTTCGTTGCAGATGAGCGCAGTCCTCTCGTTCAGCTTTCCTTTCGGCTGCTGCCGAAACCCTTCTCGAGCGCCCCTGGACCTGCCCTTGCTTCCATCCCTCACACAACCATAGACCCGTTTCGGTGCACAAACTCCATCCATGGCTTGCCTTGATACTTCTATCCCGTGTTACCGTCTCTCGTTTTTTTCTATAGCCATCGTGGTGCAGGGGACACCAGCTGCAGGAAGAAGCGTCGTAGCCCGTTGTCTGAGCTCTGGGCCAGGGGCCTCGGCGGCAACCCCAGACATGTTGTGCAGAAGGCTGCCTGATCTACTCTTCACCGACAACGCCGTCACATAACGGGCGAACAGCAAGCTAACGGCTGCTAGACTACTGGTCCTTCGTTCGTTGGCTGGCCGGAACTGGTCGGAACCCATCGGGGGCGTGGGCATCATTTCCATAATGTAAATGTGAGTCAATGCCAGGCTAGCAGGGAAAGCGGCCAAAGAGTCAGAGAACAGCGAACAGTGTAGAGCAAAACGCAGGGAGCGCAGTAGACATGGCAGCAGGACAAAGCCGTGCCAGTCAGCGAGTGCAGCAGTGCTTCTGCTCATATGCGGATATATAGACACGCACGACACACAGACAGGCACAGGCCTGAATACACGGACATTCTGCTTACATTCGCACTTACACAGGGAATTGTAGGCAGGCAGAACAGAGTTACAGGGACGGACAGTGGCTATCAGATAGGAAAGCCCGGTGGCCGGCATTCACGACAACAGCCGGGGGCATCAGCAGCATCAGAGGCAACGACAGTAACAGAAATAGTAAAAGTAGCCTTTGATGACGGGAACCACTAGATAGTGTGGAGCACGTGGGGCAAAACCACCAATCATTGCCCCCTTGGCTGCCGCTCCGCCCTCGCCTTCGCTCGGCCTCCAAACGCATAATCTAGCTTTGTTGTCCACCATCTCTATCCCTAACTGTCCCTGCTGCTACCTTCTCTATAATGGCAATTGTAGATGTCGGACGGTCGAAAGAAGGATAAAGAGAATCAGCGGCTCCCGCCTTTGCCATTGCAGCCAGTGATCGAGTGATCAGAACGGGCCCATTGATGTTTCCTGGCCTGATGGTCACTGTAGTGGCAACGGCCACGGGGATGAGTATGTGATGACACTCATCATGGTGCAATGGACGCTCAATAAGATCAATGAGATAGCGATGATCGCAGAACATCGGCGATGCTCTCACAGACAAACGGATTGACAGAGGGCAATACAGCGGTAAGGCAGGGCCACCTCTGCTGGGCTGGACCCAGGAGCCACCCGACGACATAGATATATTCGCTTTCTCGCCGCACAAAGGATCGAAGTGGGCAGTGAAAGGGCCAGGCAAGTCGGAGCTGGAAATGGTCAGCAGCAATGAGTTTCAGCAGCAGCAGCAGCACCACCACCAAAATGAGGCCAATGAAACATCTTCCGTCAAATCACACAGAGACGACTTCAGACATGGACGCGGGGATTCGTTCCATGAGTAGCGGCTCCGCTTAGTAGCATAAGTCTTAAAGTAACCAAAGCAGCACATCTAAGAGATAGCTAGAGAGCGACGCAGGCTGTACCAGTAGCAAGAGTAGAAATAGCATCAGCTTCCGGAGATCAGAGCTGATTGGCAGGGTGAGTGGACAGTGAGCCACTTCGAGATGGTAAAGAGTGACGGTATCGGTACCAGCAGCACCGTTGCTGGCGAAAGTTGCTGAAGCTGACAACGCGACAAGCTTAATGGAACTATTAGTTTGATAGCGGTGGCACGCAACGCTGTACGTGCTGTAGTAACTGGTGGAACGTTCCGTGACGTTTTTCGGTTACTTAACGAACATACGAAAACCATGGAGACTTTTGTCGTATACTGCAGTCCGATATCTACGCGAATGACGTAGAAATAAGCTCAAACACCTAAAGTGTTTTGTTCGTCGTTGAGGTCGGTTACAGGGCGTATGAAAGTTCAAGTAGATGTGGTTACTTGTGAATCTGAACGGTAACTAGTGACTATTTAAGGACTAAGCCAATTTGCCAACCCTTCATTTACAAATTGCGCAACTTTTTAAGATAATTATCTCGTCAGTGAGTGACGAAAAGATCTCATTGCTACTTTATCAGTGTAAAGCGCTTTCTTTCATTCTAGACAAATGACTGACTCAAATTGATCGCAATGCTGGAGCCAAATGGGAATTCTATGAGTAGACACCTCAATCCACCTTTGGTACAATAGGCAATACCCCTACTTCATACTTTCTATTTCATTGACGCACAGATCATTTGAGCCAAGCGCTCCAGAATAACAGCCATTTGCTCAGGACATGTGCCTTTTCACCCACCCCTCTCATTAGGCCGATCGAGAGACGACGTTCCCTTAACTGTAGTTTTCATTATTACCCTGCGACCGTTCGCTTAGAAAGTCTCTAACATCGGGCTGTGCATCGAAAACAGCGTACGCTGTATGTCTGGCTCTATGTCGTTTCGCACATCAAAGCCAAATCCAGTGTGTTCTGCTACTTAATTTAGCCCAACCCCTCTGCGATGTGCTTGTATCAGGGCTCCCCCTCGCGTTATTAATCTCCCCTTTTGTCCGCTGTAAACGGGTGTGTATATTTGCGGTTCTTGGTGCTCTCTCCACCGACGAAGAAACAAGCATCGACAATACGCTGAACGGGATCGTCCTCGGAACTCTTTTCCTTCAGAATACAGTTTATACAGGTAATTCAGTAGGTGAAACAAGAGATGAGCATAGGGAGGTCATGCAGGGTGTAAGCTGTATTCTTGACAGTAAATATACGGTTGTAGTTTGACCTGCTCGCTTATTTACCCGTAGTCTTCTGTTAATAATTTTTTTTGCTGCGTTCTTTCTTCTTTGAAGCTCTAAGTGAAACGAACGTTAAGGATGATGATCTTTATCGTCGCTGTTTGTGGTCAGTCAACAGCTCTGCGTTGGTCACCTATTATATTGTCACCCCCTCCTCTGATAGAGCAAGCAATATCCTGGGTTAAAGCGTGGGCCAATGTGCTGCCTGGATTAGATCTCTGACTATGAGGAGCCCTCAAAAGGTGAAAAGACACTCTTCACGCCTTTATCCCTCATGCGTGCTCATTTCTGAACCATCCTTCTCTTGAGCCATCTTATTCCAATGCGTGGTCCAATTCAGCGATGGGTGTGAGTGACCATCGAATCACCGAGTCAGGCGCTCAACACCGCCAAACGGTCACCATGACAGGAACAGCGGGCGTGAGCAGCAAGGGACAACAACGAGCCTGAATGCCTGCCTGGCTGTCCTAGCCCCTTGGAGTAGTCTAATACTCAATGTCTGTAGAGATTAACCGTCGCATAAGAAACGCGCACATACAAACACACGGACATATACAGACAGCACACAGATTGGGGGAAGATTGACTGGACACCTAAGAGGCTATACGCATCAGTTCAGGCAAGCACATGGAACGACGATGCCTGGACGTCGCGACTGACAACGTTTCTCCTCAGAAGAGGAAGACCATTCAAGGGACAAAGAGGTGAGGAGAGACTCTATTATTGCTAAACTATATAGAGCTAGTCAGCTATAAGTGGCAGAGGATGTAGGATTTATATAGAAATCGACAGACGGCATAAAGGAAGCTATCCGGCTATTCACGGAGGTCAAAGGAAGAGACAACAACAGCAAAACGAATAGATCCATAGCGACTTCAATAATCAGTACATGAGTACGTGGCCAACAACAACAGCAGCAGTTGCTGATGCCTTAATAGCAGGACCGGGGCAAAATCCTGCGGTGGGTAGCCTTTTGCCTCGGACTGGGGGGATCTATACTGCTTATCGCTATCGGTGGCATTGGTGCTATCCAATCGGGTGTCTGTTCTTTTGCCCTGCAGCTTTAGCAGCGTTGACAGACTCGAGGTGGGAGATTGTCGATGCAATTGTACTACAATCAACTGTTGAGCAAGCAAGCAATGTTGATGCCATTAGCATTCTTAGATAGGAGGCAACACGCAGTGATACATAGCATTGAAAGGTGCCTATTTTCACACCAGACGCTTTCGCGCCACACGGCACTTCTAATACGCCCGTATATTTGTTTAGCTGGAATTGATTTAATTAGATGATGATTTGAGAATGTACTATTATATGTACCTTTTTGCCTGTCGCATATATATGTGCCTTAATGCATAGAACGATTCTTCTGTGTAGCCTGTATCCAAAAATATAATCTTAATATAGGGACTTAATATTAGGTTACGCATCCGGCCTTCTCATTCGGTCTGACTTCACTGGGGCATCTGGCTAGCTTCAAATATCAACGCCTATGGTATTCTGGTATATAGGAAGATGCGCATCGTACGCTGTACCTTGAGTGTCTATAGCAGCTACCTCGTCGAATCGCAGTGAACATTCAAACAAATTCAGCTTAATTAATATATTTATGTTTCTCAACTTCATTACAGTTTCAATAGAGATCTTCGATCAATAGTATGTACCATACAAAAGCTATTCCACTTCCAGCATTTTTATGTTTCATTTCAGATAAAAGCTATGGCGAAATCAAGACTAAGTGCTTCAGGGTTCATTAGTCTAGCCTGCGTATATAGGGTTGAGATCCCCGTCGACCTATAACCTTCCACCTTGGCCTAATAACTAAAAGTAGATAAAGTTCACTCGAAGACTATTTATTACGCATACGGCTAGCGTTCACTAGGATAGGAACTTATAGGCCGTATGGTTGGCGCGCTCATTTACTCTATATAACGGCTACCATCAAGCCAGAGGTGACATCACCGCTTTTAAATTCGTTCAGGGCCGCCTTTGAAATATTTCGTTATATTAGGGAGAGGTAGCAACCGCTCTACAAGAGCTAAAATGCATACATTTTTCGCTTGTAAATTGTAAGCATGGCCCTGATATCAGAATTTTTAATAATATCAAGTGCATTGTATTTATCTGCAGCAAACAGCCTGCATAGTTGTCATCTAAACGCCTAACAGGTCGAGTTATTTATTTATTTATTTTCATCGTTCCCAAGAGCTAGATTTCGCTTGCAAGCACAGACACTACGATTGTGGCTAAGTGGCGGCGAACAATCTATAATAGAACGGCACAAAAATTTGTCCCACCGGCGTGTGCCTCTTAACCTATCGTCCGGGTATCATTTGCCTGTTGATATTTCCTGTTATTCTCTCTCTCTCTCTCTCTCTCTCTCTCTCTCTCTCTCTCGCTCTCTGTCTTTCTCGTCACGCTCTCGCTGTGAAGATGTGGCCAGGTCTCATCAAGCGTCGCTTTGTGGTTGAGCCTATTTGATCGTGGCTAGCACTGCATCTCAGAGCCATCTGAATCGGCAGCCGTCATCTGTGGCTACTGACGGACTCGCGTTTCCTCCGGCACAGAGACAAACTCGTGCAAAACGTCCTATCACCACAATGTTCGAGCTGTAGCGTTGTACCACCATGGGCTGCTCTTCTTAGCTACTCCTGTCGGGGTCAGTGAGTGACTACCTGGTTGTCTCGTAACCGTGATAGGGCACCTTGCGACTCCGCTCATATGACGATATGGGACGCAGCCTCCGGGATGCCCGCAGCAGATCGCAAGTAGGAATTGTCCATAAGGGGCAACGACGGCGGCGGTGCTTGCCACAGCATAGACAGCACCTCGAAAGCTTCCACGAGCTGAATACTATATATATACGCTGTTACTGAATATGCCTATATCAGAGCTAATCAGGGCTAAGTTTCGAGTGCTTGCTCGCTCGCTCGCTCCGTTCGGAGGCTCTCGACACCTCAGCGGATGCTGCTTTACCATCGTACCTAAGGACCATTCGTAACGTTAATCCGAATCGCGATCGAGTGACGCAGATGACCGATGTGGCGAGGGCGCCTCGCTGGCCGTCTTTTATAGCTTTATGTACGAACGCCAAACGTATCGCGGTCGGAATTGCACTTGACTACAAATGCTGTAAACGTACGTGTACGAGGTTTGTCTAGTTATGTGTCGTTAAAAAAGCACCGTCATAACACGCACAAGATGATGTGTAAAATCATTAATTGACTGGCCCAACGGCTGTAGTTTGTTATTAAAAATTACTATTTTTTCATCGATTCTCATAGTATCATAAGGTAGCATAATTGAAGTGGGCTCAGTACCCACCCGGGTTACTTATATCTACACATATTCTAGCTTTTTCCCAAATGAAGGGGCTGAACTTTCTACGAGCGGTGTCGTTTGTGAAGTTGCCATAGATGCTCTGTGAGACATATCATCAGCCCAACACTATTAGAAGCTTAGAATAGTTCTAAACTAAAAAATTCAAAGCAAATAGAAATATACTATTATTAAAGATAGTGCTAATGTAGTGTAAGCTACCGCGGCGCATACTGTTTAGAACTATTATCAATTTCCCACATAGCATATGAATTTTCCTAAACCTGGCAATTTATTCAGGGTGTTTTTTAAAATTTCGTTTTTTATTTTTTATAAAATAAGGTCATCGTGCGCTAAAAGGCGCTTTCATTTATAACAAGCGCCTTTTAGCACATTTCTGCTTCATGAACGCTTTGGCTGCTTCATGAGCTATTTTCTAACGGGCACGCAATTTGGATGGTATTAGTCGTATGTTCCATGTATGTATCTCATTTGCGTAGCCCAATCTAGTGTTCTAAAAGAACGTAATTCTAAATTAATCGAAACTATTCTAAAAAGTTATTACAGAAATTATCACAGTCTAATTGCAAGCGATGAAATGATTAAACTTGAACTTGTATCTGTTTTGAGGAACCAAAACGACTATCATCATGATGACGGGCCCGTACAGACACTTTACAAAGAGCTCATCCGCTTACAAAAACGGGAATACGACTCGCGGATATTGATTGAATGATGAAGTAGGCTCTCTCACAAAGGCAACATTAACGTTTAGAAAATATTAGATGTTTCAGGCATCTCGCTCCGCTCAAACAAACATATGCTACAAGGCCTGCAACGTCGTTTTCGAAATGGCAAACATTCAATAAATCGTTTAGCTACCTTAAAATATGTAGACTAACGCGCGAAAGCGATAAAAGTAGCAAAAGATGGATTAAATTGAAACACCTCCAGTTGGACAGCGTCACAGAAATTTGCTGCCATTATGTTGTGCATACTTGGTACCTTCAGCGCGTCTACACGCATACGTGAGTATGTACGTATCCTTAGCTATACGCCAAGAGGCAGTAGTGGTCCTGTTTTTGTCATTTAGACATAAATGGATGTTACATTTATGTGAAATTTACATGAGGCTTACGTATGTCCTGTGTGCAACGTGTCTGCACCTTAAGGATGCCTGTTATTACTGAAGAGAGAGTGTTTTTTTTAGTGGGCTCTTATAAATTAAAATGTATTTAATAAGCTTGATTTGGGTTTGGGTTATCAATGGGGTCGTATGCAATACGCAAAATCAGCTGATGAGCTAACCTAATAAGTGGGAAGATTTTTCGTTATTTACAGTTAATTTCGTATCGATAGGAGATAGGGTTGAAAAAACGATATATCTTTACTTAGTGAAGGCCAGTAGGGAACTTGAATTGTCAAAGATGCTTACTCTCAATTGGCACACTAGCCTTCTAAGTTCCTCGGTCCTTATTCCAGCTCCAATGTTGTTCTAATTGATATTTTTAGGCGTTCAGCTGAGCTACTTAAATTTTCCACCTGGGAGTTGACTAGTCGTTTGATAGAAGCTCATCGACTAATTGCCAAACTCTTCATAAGGATGACAATAGTTGCGTTGAACGCACCTACTCGGTGTCGGTTCTTCTGCCTATCGATCATCTTTTTTTTCCACCCTCGTATTGACACTACCCATGCTGTCCCACTACGATAGTTTTTCCCCCAACTAACCTTAATGAATCGAGACCAATGTCGTCGTGTTCGTCACTGCGTGCTCGTTTGTTTCAATCGGTCGAAGCAAGTTTGATAGTGTTTTTTTTTTTTTGAATTTCAAATCCCATTGCCATTGAACGGCTCGCTAAGTCGTCAAACGGCCAACACGCGGACGATACGATGCGAGCCGATCTTCAACCAGCCCTCAGTAGAAACAGCAGCGACAGCGGCAGCAGCAAGCAGTGCTCCCAACCCAGCGCCGACTACTTCTCCCGGGGGCCCCCTGATTAACATAAGGTGGTCGTAGTTCTGGCTACGGCCATCGAGGGCGCTTGAATCGCCCGGGAACGGGCTCTTCTCATTATTATGCAGAAATATAGGAGGGCCCCTATCAGGCAGAGCTGGCGAGCAGCAGCGGGTCGGAGGAGCGCCGCTGGAGGAACTCCGCTAGCTGGGTCGAGGCATCGGAAAAGCAAAGAGTGACAACAACAACAACAACGGAAACTGCAACAGCAACAACGACGACGACGACGACGACGAAGAGAATGAAGGCTAGCTAATAAAACAAAGCGAATAACTGCTACTGGTATTACTGTTACCTTTGCCCATGGCCGCTGTTTGGTTTTTCGGGTAGCGAAATAGCTTCTAGGGCATCTTCTTTGCGAAAAGAAAACCAGGAAAAAGATAGCCTAAATCTGGAAAGGGTGATACAAAAGGAGAGGATAGGAGAACGCATATATTTAGAAGATGTTATTTTTTATATATATTTTACATCTAGCGTAGACAAGTTAATGCATCTTATTCGGGACAAAATCACAGTTAAAACTGGTGTTCCTATCGAACAAGCGAAAACATTGCATAATTATGGGGGCACGTACTAGAATCGTTCTTTACTTTTGTTTGTTGCCGGTACGACAAGTAAATATGTACGCTGTATGCATGTGCTAATCGACGTTTTTTTTTTTTTATGATTTTTTATGTGTGATCGGGGAGTGATCAGCGTACGTTGTGTTTGCCATTTTTTTCTGGTATTGTTATTGTTATTTTTGAGCGATTGGGAGACTACTATTGCCCCTGTTAAAGGGGCATAACATACTGAAGTATTTGATAAAGGTAATAAACAAAGAGTTGTAGATTTAAAGGGAGCCACATTTAAAGAACGAACTAGTAACTAGATGAAAGTACATTACGTTATCATAAGTTCTATAGTCTTGTAGGTCTCTGTACGGAAATAAAAAAAGGTAGCAACATATTAGTAAGTTGTGTGAATTGTTTCACTCGAATTCGGCTTCACGAATTTAATCCGGAGGCTTTAATAAAAGAGACGAACAGTCTGCCGAAACCTTGATTTCTTCCTGATGATGAAACATGTTCATTAAATTCTAGATACATTTTGCCTTGTAAATGTTTGTCATCATCAATGAATAGGTAAATACAAGTATCCTTTTCTAATAATTCAAAAATCAAGATTTCTTACGCAAGAAGGCAACTTTGTTAATATAAATTATTATCTTTAAGCCAAACAAATAATATAATATTATGAGATATGAATGAAGGTAAATAAGAAGACTTGCGGAACTTTCTATGACTTCTTTATTGGTAGTTTACATGATTGGGTCGAAAAAGAAACGCGTACTGATAGGCAATCTGTGTACTTGCAGTAACACCTAGATTTATAGCATAGCCATAAATCAATTCAACGAGGTTTTTTTTTTTTCGATTGCGTCTAGCACCTGTCTGTTTGATTCGTAATTGTGCGTGACAAACAAACACATCGAGTTCACACTGAAGGCAAAGGATGCGAGCGCATCTTGTATGGACTGATGTATGTGACTGTGAAGCAACTGATTTTTCCTTAGTCCTTTTGCGCTATCCATCGTATATAAACGAAATTTCCTCAGTAGTATAATCACGATGTGAACCCTATAAGATAGCTAATTAGCCGTTGTCCTTTCCGTAATTATTTATTTTGCGTCCATACCTACTAATTACTCACACTTATTGTCTAGCGACTGAAATTGTCTCCGACCGGTCAACGTCTGCTCGACGCATTATCGTGCCGTCTTCATTGAAGAACACGTTCTGCTGTAAGCCGTCATGGCATAACCCTCAGCAGCCGGGAGTAATCAAGACAGGGCTCCTGTGCCAGCGACGACAGTGTCGATAAATTAAGATTTCATTTAGGCGGCAAGTGCCGTTGCAGACTAGCTGCTAAAGTAACGTACCGCCGACGGAAATAAGCGAAAACTAAGAGTAAAGGAAAACAGGGAGCGATTAACGTAAGCTATATCACATAGCTTCTATGTGGTGGCCAGATTAAACACAAATGCGGTACGATAGCATGGTGTCAAAAAGTCTCAGAGTAACACTACCGGTTAAGAATTAACGAAAGACTTAGATGCAGGAAAGCAATGGAGCTTTGGAGTAATCAGAAAACACCGAAGAGAAAATTGAGGGAATATTATTAGTCGGAGCGCCGCTAAATAGATAGAGGCTCAGCAGATAGAGCGGCTGTTGGACAGAACCCAAAGGAAGTCGGGTCCTACCATCATAACCACCACTGTTACTGCTACGAGACCAGCTGACATATGTTTGTGTCTATCGTCTCTATATATATATACTTTGGCTAGCTGCTTCGACTTTCCGTTTTGTTCGTGGAGGTTTGGGGGTTATGGCACGGAAAATGACGGTGAATACATGAGGCGCGTTTGGACGCTCGGTGATGTGAAGGGCTGCTGGATCAGAATCTGGACGCGACTCGCAACGCCTGCTCAATTCGTATTAATACTTTACTCGCTGTGGCGGTACGGGTAACAAACCCAAGCCACAAATATACAAATAAACGATTACCTAATAATAAGGCACAATTGAAAAGCTGAAGCTACAACACAACATAAACAACGTTGCAAACGAACTCGTGTTATGATGACACATACTAGAGGCACCGCGTATTTTTTCGCTGTAGGCCTCGTCCTAGCTTTAGCTGTAGCACACAATCACTGACCAGCTAATAAGAATTCTATAGTTTATTTTGTATCATGTAACACTGGCGTATCCTATAAAAATTAACTCGAGCTTCCTTCTGTGTGAATACGAATCATTCTGGTGCAGGTCATTGACAAATGATAATAAACAAGGAACTAGTCCTGCCATTGATAGTCAGAACATAACATATATAAATAAATAAAGAATGCTTTATTATATGGCAATAACTAAAGAGACGACAAATCTACTCAGCTTATTAAGTAATAATTCCTATAATTCTAGCTGCCTGTAGTAAGTTTGAGTGAAAATACAGAAAACAATGTATTGGTGGATAGTTTTTTCCCTCAGATTTTCATCTTCCTCAAGCAATTTATTAGCTTATTATTCATGCTATTGTCTGCATCGATCAATGTCGGCCTATTTAAAATTTAGCAAACTTGCATCACAACATATGCGAATTATATGTAAAAGTGTTGGCATAAATTAGCACCGATGTTTAAATTCGAGGTCGCGGTTATGCCCTTCCGGGGCAGAATCTGAGACGGTCATGTATGGCTACCCCCTCGCTTTTCTGACTGACGGACAATTTGACAGAATCTTCCCAAAACCGCACTCTACCTTTTAACGCGCCCGGCGCAGGACTGCTCTCCCCGCGACAGCAGGCGTCCACTATGCGTGTTTTGCCTGTGGCTCACGCATAGCACATCCACAAGCACCGAGACGGCGCTAGATGTTTGAAAAGGGAAGAGGCCTTCAAGTGAGAATTAGATGCAAATTGGATTCAGGACGGGCTCTGCTCGCGGAGCTGGAGCAGCGCTGCTGCAGTATGCGCCGCTGGCGGACATCGGGAAGAACTAACTTCTATCCGGGGTAAAGCCAGAGCCTTCCGGGAAGAAGGAACAAAGCGAAACACAGGCTGGGGGAAGGAGTCTAGGGAGTCTGGCGCTAGACTGCGGGAGCTGCCGCCAACGAGACAGTCCAAGCTGTGACGAAACTGACTGTAAAGTGGTGAACAAGTTAACAGAGAGAGAGAGAGAGAGAGAGAGAGAGAGAGAGAAAAGAGGGGAAGGAGGAGGGGGGGGAGAAAGGTTTCTCAAATAAACGAAGAGAGCAAGAATGAACGACTGACCGACGAAATAACCTTGTCAAGGCAAGACATCAGCACCAGAAACATTCTTGCTACGAGCGAAACCCGCCCTCGTACAATATAATTCAAACATGGCGGAGTCGTATCGAACAAGCGTAGGTATGTAGAGCCAGTACTGCGCGGACTTTACGGCAGGTGCCGACGGAGCGCATAACTAGGTTTTGCACCTCTGAGGTTTTACCATTGGTGCTTTTTTGACAAAGTCCTTTGAAAAGGTGAAATTGGCGGCACTTGCGACAAACCTAGGATAGAGGCGTGCGGAAAGTACAAATCAGGTTGTCGTACTCCACTAATATCAGCTGAAGCTCATGACGTTGTTGGTAGCTGCGGTAATGGAGACTGTAATAATGGCGTGCAACAGATGCATGGAAATAATCGTCCTACTGTCACACATGCATGCTGTAATATCAAATGAAAAAATTGAATTTCGATGGATCCTGATGGATGGATAATGAGATATGTAGCGAGAGCCAATAAGATTTTACTGAGTTTGAGGCCAAGACAAGCTAATAACTAAGACTATTACGAATTTTTCCTCAACACCTATTTTAAAAAGTAGTTTATCTAAAAAAAAAAAACGTAATATTTATATATAATATAAAAAAAAAAAGTAATATTTGAAAACAATGGTTTATAAATTATATCTAGTATAAGTACTAAGCGTTTATTGTATATCGTTCAACGATAATTTAACAAGCTGGCCCTCTTTTTATTAACACGATAGAACTGAACCTCAGATATATATTAATTATGCAAGACAAAGGGAGCATAATACAATCCATGTAATAATATCTTAAGATATCATAGAATTTATATATACATACACAAAGCTGTTCGTCGTGACGGCGATGCTTTGATCCGCTATTATTGTGCCAGAAAAAAGCTAGTCCTTTTTAAACGAAACACCAAACCCATGAAGATGAAAAACCGCTTTAGAAAGATGATTATCAGCTTCCGGTTAGGCTATCCAAAGAAGCTCCAACAGTTCGTCGTATTGAGACTTGGAATCTTAGCCCCCTCTAAACCAAAAACATATGTCTGATATACTTTTTTGTGTATAACGCATTTAAGTGAAATAAGCGAGTCCACAACTATAGATATTGCTTCATACGCGATTATTGCAAAGTAATTGTTTATTAAGAAAGACACTCCTACAAGGGCTGTTATATTCCGAACTGAAGCTGTAATGGCGTTGAACGGTGATTAGATTGAATAATTATAATAAATATAATTGTAATATATTCCCAGTAGATGTAAAACGTTTGTTACAATATCTATTTTTATTTAGGTACAGTCTAAAAAACAAAGTATAAAGAGTTATGCATTTGGACTCCGTGGTGTATATACATATGTAGTATTATATAATATATATATATATATATATATATATAGTATTGAATTAAAGTCAAAGGTTGAACGGTTAAATAACTTGGGGAGCCGAACAATGTCAAAATAAGTTACCTTGCAGATATTTCGATCAACAACGCACAGACATGTGTTGTCGATACCCTAATTTTTGGAAAAACTACTGCAGTTATTTTCAACTTCACCTGCCAAACCGTGAATGCAACACATAGATTTGTCATAAAAACAGAATGAATACCATACAACCCGAAAGGCTTTTATGTGAAAACAACTATAAGTTCTCCGTCAGACGGGGCTCAACAACGAAAACAGTAGCCCATTTTTGACAGAAATTTACAGGATAAACTGGCTATGTCTGTTTCGCCAAGGTACGCTATAGGCAATTGCAGATTTACGACAATACGCCGCTGTCCCAGCTGTATACCGGAGACTCCGTTCTCTATTCACCTACCCGCTACATGAGGGTCTATATTCGATGCTGAAAGTATTTTACGAAAGTGTCAACAACTGATATTGCATAAATGGAAAATGCCAAAGACAAAAACGTCGAAAGATGCTCAAGTTCTCCAGGATAGCGGGCGCGTCGATAACGTAACGTTTCGCACAGCTTTCTCCGGATAGTTACATACTGGATACTGCCATAGCCTGGCGCTCCGTCTTCGTGCAGTAGTACGAACCTCTAAGATTCGCACAAGGCAAACCGTGTTGCCGGCAGGGGGCGTACTGGATAAGAATGGCTGAAGCTGTACATGGTGTTCGAATTTCCTTACAGGTAGACTATGATTGCTGCGAAGGCGATGGCTAGGGCAACGGCCGCCATGTCGGAACCGAAAGCAACGACGCGAACCAACCTTCTCCTCTTTATAGGCGCATATGTATTTCACATACGAATTGAAGAAGAAAAGGTTACCGCTCTGACCCTAGTGATTCCTTCGCAGCCTGGTTTGTGTCCTGACGCCGACCGCCTTTGCGGAACAGCAGCCTTGGAGACTTTGGGGCCCCGGAACTCGACGAGGAGTAAGGAAATACAAGTTCAAATTGAATTCTGCGCCACCAACTTTACCAGACGCTGGCTGGTTGGTAGGTAACACAGGCCAGAGTTGCTTTTGTTGGTCCTGCCGGTAGTTTCTGCTGCAAGCAGGCTGTCGACAAGCAGTCAACCGACCCAACATACGCAAAATGGAACAGCGACTTTCTCTTTGGCAAAAAAGAACCACGAAGAAAGCAGACGAAGAAAATAAGCTAGCAGGACCTGCCTGCTCCCGGCAGGCTATAAGGCGGAAGACGGAACGCAGCACCAACCGGGAATAAGCTTCAGTGGCAGCAAAAAAAAAAGCATGAAAAGAACGGCGACCGGGTAATGTAGCTGTAGCCTAAAGAGGAATGAGCTCGACTATCGAAAACTGAAGGGGGAGCAACCGTAGGCAGACTTGAGTGGAAAAGTGTGGTGGTGCAGGGGAACGGAAAACTTGCGACCGAAAAAATATATACGCTGACGCGCAGGAAGAGCCACAAAGCCATGAAAATAAGTGGTGTAAATGAAGAACGAAGAAGCAGAGAAAGAAAAGCAAAGGGAAATGGGGCCAAACGAGGCGGCAGCGGCCGGTACTGCCAGGGATAGAAGAACGTCGTGTTGAAGGAGCTGACTGTACAAGATGTTATGCATTCGTTGGAGGAACGGCGATTTGAGAACGCGCCGGCGCAAAACGTTTCGCAGAGAGTGCTGTAAAGTAAGATATGAAGTGTTGACAAATGTGTACGTATAATTTCCGTGAAAAGAAAGTAAATTTACAAAATACTAAATATATGCTTTCGTCCTAGCAGACGGTCTCTATATAGTACACAACCGTAGAAAAAAACATTAACAATATTACTGTTGTTTCTTGTTATAAAATACTTTTGGATCTAATGTAATTTAATAGTATTATTGTTGTTCTTATTATTATACTCAAATGTAACACTTGTGTCATCCTCGGCCTTCGTATACGAGCACATTATTTCGTTTCAACTATTATACCCACCAAAGCAAACCTCACTCATCATGATATCGAGCTCAATTGCATTGCATCATCAAGAGCAGTTTTATATTGAAATTTACAGTACGTTTAACGTATGGTATGATATATATCGTATGGTAATTTGCATGACACTTTTACCATACAAATCCAATTTAAAATTTGATAGTTTTCTCATTGAGAGTGCCTTTTTGAAAACTTTGTTTAGTATTTAAGGACTATTCTAGCTAAATCCTCTTAAATATGTTTAGATGAACAAGGAAAACAAGGGTAGGTGGTTTATATTGTCTACAAAACTAACTTATTTAATCGAACTTATATTTCAAACTTTATATTTTGTTATATCACTACACTTGACATTGGCATAGCTTATGCCTCCATGCCGGGTGTGGAGATTAATGTTGTCCCAATTGTTTCTGACTAAGGATTTTCAATATCTGCCTTGTCATCGCCATGTGTGGGCTTTTTAATTTGTTTTTATTTTTACTTTGTACCTTTCTGCAAACTTTTCTTCAGTAGCGTTGCGTCGAACTTCATTCTCGAGCACAATTCTCATCTGCGCTAATCCCTATCAATAAACCTCATAGATGACATGCACCTCAGCATCGGCTTCTCTCGTAGTGTACTGCTGTGATTGCCACACAGGTTATGTTGCTACAGCGGTGAAACCGCGCGAGGATAGCACACGCAATGAAAAACTTGGTGTTTACTGTCGTCATTGCTTTAGGTTATCCTTGACTACGGGAGTCGAACTCCACCAGGCACGAACTCAGATGTCAATGTTTCCGAGCAATGTTTTTGAGACAGAAAGGACAAAAATTTACGGACAAGGAGTCAAAGGAATGGTAGTTTCTTTGCACTTGCGCACGTTACCCCCATGCTCCTCTCTTAGCTACTGCACGATTCTTCCTCTTCCTGCAGCCAACAACAGATTTAATTGTGGCGCCGGTACCTATAGGTTTACCTTACTTCGCTCGACGGTGCCTGCAGTCGTATCGCCATTGAGTGGGGCTTGACAAGTTGTTTTTACCACTAGCAGCGTTACCGGGGCCACATCCACCTTCAAGTTAAACCAAATCGACCCGAAGCGGAACGTTAGAGCTTTGAGCTGACGAGCGAGAGCGAAAGGAAAAAACGGAGAAATGTCGAGCAGCGGAGTCATCGTAGGTGGAGTTGGAGAATGAGCTATTGAGAATGTCCAGGGGGTACTCGGAGGTAGTTTGGGGTGAGGGACGCAAAAAGGGATGGCGACAGCTAGGTAATGTGTTTTTTCTCTTCTTTGCTTCGGTAGGTTGTCCTTGCCCCTTACGGTACGATTGTTCACAATGCCTGTCTCACCCCTCTCCGCTTTGGACCCTTCGGAGCCTCCGTGTGCCTCCCTTCGGAAGGAACGCCAGACGATGCTTTTTCTTCTAATAGCGAAGCGACAGGACAATCGCGCAATCAATGAGTTGTGAACCAGTTGCATGAAGTCTGTGCCTCGATGATGATAAGCAAAAAAACGAGTAAAAGCTCTGACTACCTGTCGGCCTGCTAACTGCAGACGATCGCTAGTACCTGGAGAGTACTTCTGGTGGTCCAGTGACGCCTGAAGCACAAAAAAGAACCTGGCTCGAGTCTTTAGTTTGGGAGGGGGACGGAAACTCTAGCTAGATAAGGTGCAACGTGTACGCCTAATTCGGCTTTTCAGCTTGACAATTCGATAGGCGCCGTGGATATCCGTTTCCATCCGTAACTTCGAGGGACGACAAAGGCACAATAAAGCGAAGAAAACACAGGAAGAGCTGCGCTTGCGCAAACCGGCGGCGAAAATCCTGCTTGGGTCTAATACATATATCAAGTATTGAGATTCTTAATGGTAAAAATATCTCAGATGACAGGTGAAGTTTTTGATTTTGTCTGATGCGACCGTTTTTAATTTACGTACATATACACTGTTTGTTTTATACGGTTCCACAAGGGAATGAAATAACTATTCACAAAAAAGTAACCGAACTTTCATCTTTCACTGGCCTGTCGCAAGACGACTCGAGCCTTTTCACCTTCTCCGTCTTGTTAAAGGGTTTTCGTAGTCAAATAAGACGACCAAGGAAATAAGTCGATATCATCTTGTACGCAGACGACTTCGTGATGTACGGGTTGAACAGATGATAACTACAATAAACACTAGCCCGTTCCTACGTGGTAGGCACAAATTTAGGAGCGACCGTGACGGAGACATTGAAATTTAGAAGGAAAGCTAAGATGGTGACTACTGATACGTTGTATCTCGCCAGGTCGCCTCTTGCTTATGTTTAATTAAAGCTGTATCCTTCGTGAGTGGCAAAACTTTAACCGCGCACGTCATCGAAGGATGCAGAAAGACAGAGTTGGCCACATTTGCGTTTGAATCGCCTCATCGTTTGTTTCTCGCAACTGCTCCTAGCTTGTTTGACCTCAAGGTAGTTCCTATTACATCGTATCGGTTACGGGCCATTTAGAGAGATCTTGCAATGGAAAATCTCGAATAATGAAGTCGTGACAAAGGCTCCTACCTCAAAAGAGCGCTGGAACTACATATAACCCAAAATCGCTTTGCGTATTTTCTAGTCAACCCGTCACTGCCATCCGAGCAAAAGTTTGCAAATATGGATGAGCATTTCGTTGCTTTGGGGGGCGATGAAGAACATAGAGTGCAAAGAGACAAATCGACTAAACGAACATGTCGTCACCTGCCTTCGTGTGCAAAGAATCCACCGCAGACTATGTAAGGAGCCGGGTTTCCGCGAGCCTGAGTATATATATAGGTACCCCCAGATGCGCGCGAAATTACGATGGACATCATGCCGCTCGCTACTCCCTGATATTACCTCTAGAGCATTTCCCAAATTAGTTTTGTAAACTTGACCAGGCTCGTGTAGCTCATACAATGCAAAGTATTTTAATGATTTTACATGCTTGCTTTGATATCAAAAGATTGCATTGTTGATTTGTATATATAAGATATTTGGCTACCACTACAAATGGTGAACAGATTAAATTAATGAACTATTCTACAGGATTGCTTTTAATTTGGCGATCAAAGCCTAGAAGGGCCTGGACCTATGCGTACAAGAAAGTGAATACGAGGGCCTTACAATGCAAGCAACGGTTAGTATTATTAGGCTCCTTAAGTCTAGCTAATTGCTTTCCGATCTCTAAATAGTGGGCACCTTGCGGTTGCAGGACCTCGCAACTGATTCAACGCAGGTTATACGGCCGTGATAAGATATTGTCGTAGCAAAAATGTTGCTCACCGGGCGAGCTTCTAGCGCAGGCCACTGATCTTTTTGTTGGTTGATAAACGACTCAAAACCTCCCCTTCTTCTTCGTTGCCTATAGATGGTTTTCTCTATATTTTTTTTACCTCTAATTTATCCCTGTTATATTTTCTATACTCTTCTTCTACGAGCCTTTGCCCGACAGTCAGCCACTGAGTTGATGCATGGAACTCTCAACCATCTCGATTGCGACCGCCTCATCTAGTCTGATCGTGTGGCTCTTACTCCACCGCCGGTTTCTGCCCCTCTAGATTTTTCCTAGTCCAAGTTGCTCCTCAGGCCGCAACGAACCTCCTTTCGCGACGCCATTGCCTGCTACTACTATAACTGTTACGCTGCCCACCACGACGGCTGCAACTGCTTTCCTTCGAGGTGGGGTCCGTAGAGTGGCCCATTGCCGCCCCTAGCTCTGCCTGTGTCCAAAGTCCATTGGTGCTGCAGTAACGGAGGTGCCAGCAGCGATCGCGACTGGTTGGAGGAGTCCGTGGAAGACATTTGCATCAAAATCTCATCTTTGCCTTCGGGATGGTCTTCGCCTTTGCTTGCTTTCTTCCTTCGTTTGCCTCATCGTTGTCTTCGGCGGTTCACTGTTCAGCAGTTTCGTCCTTCGTTGGTAGGCTCCATCCCTCACTTATTTCATCCTCAAGAATCCTACTAACATTGACATACGCACACACACTTCACGCACATCGTCTTGTAGAGATACACTCATGCTCACTCAACGAGTTCCCTCGCTTTTTCTTTAGTCGCCCCTCTCGCAGTCGCATACTCCCTGGTAACATCGTCCCTTTGAAGAAGCCCAACTACCCCCTTCGGCTGTTCAGTTTGGGCCGTGGCTCGTGCCTTACAGTCATCGTCCTCGCCGTCGCCTTCACGATGGTTGCTTGCTCGGCTGGCTCGTCTTTCCAGGGTTGGGTCGGATCTCCTTGATACCGCGTCGGCGTATTCTACGTCGCACTGTTACTGAGATCTTGAGCGGAAGAACAAGGATGAAAAAGACGAGAGGGAATAGTGGGACAGAGCGCGAGAGGAGCCGAGGATAAAGGCGAGCTCAAACGAAAGAGAAAGGCACCCTGCTACTGCAGAACGGGTAGTACATTGCGTGAGCACCGCTTGCCCTGTGGTGGCTCCAAGCTCACGCTTGCTTCGTCACCAGCTTCATCACCGCTATACTGTTCTTCGTTTTCGTCGTCCTTTTTTTGACGATCTAATAGAGTCGGCTTTTGCAGTCGCAGCAACCTTCCTGACAAGGTTTGCCTTTTGCTTTCTTGAGGTTACCATCACGACTACAACCCCCCTTTTTCGGGCCCTCGTTTTACCGATTTTGCTATCCTGGGACCTCCGAACAGCCGCCCACTGTCGCCTGCTTCACATTTGACTTTTGTTAGTAGACTCAGCTTTGGGCAGAAGGAACAACCACAGCACCGGCAGCTTCATTTGGCGCGCTTTGTCACTTCAGTTTGTTCGCCCCGTTGGCTGATACGAAGGACAGCCACAACGATGACGATGGCTGAGACGGCTAAGGCGCTGACCGTAATCTATCACAGAAAATGTGATTTTGGACCGATTTTTGACATCACTAGAGAGGAAACAAGGGTAAGCGTATGAGGAGGGGCCGAGCAACTCACAACGGAGGGCAGTTCTCTCGTTGGCATTGCTGCGACCACGATGAAATGGCATCGTAACGCGAGAAGAGGACATTTTGGCCCCCATTTGCTGAACAATAAGTAAGGAGTCTGAAGGGTGGTGTCTTCACTGCTAGCGCGTCATACTCTGCGTTGGATTATAACGACTGTATTTAACAGCTGTATAGCCTTTTTGCCTCATAACTCCGTGCCATCTTGAAGGAAATATTGTATCTCTAGCATATTTGTATAATAAGCATCTAAATAAAGAATCATTGCGCGATGTACTATTATGATTATTTGCCTTTCTATAAATTAGGTTTTGTTTTGTGTGTATAGCATAGTAACAATAGAACGTTTTCGCATCAGCAATAACTTGGTTTAAATGAGTATTGAACTAGCTGCTTTCACTATAATCTTCAAAAATAACAAAAATAAACATATAATAACATAGAAATGATTTACTCTACAGTATTCGACGCTCATTGGGAGCCAACAACCTATCGAGCAAAGATTGACGGATCAATTATTATGATATTTCTTATTTTTCGATATCTAGCTTTTAGCTGCCAATTTTTAGTTTATACATATATATATATATATATATGACACTTGTTACAAACTATGTTATTAACTAACTAATAATAATATTATTATTTACTATAATCATTATGATAATATAGCCACCATCATTTAGATCGTAAGACAATTGGTCAAGAAATATCGATATTTACATGTAAATAGATTTCCGTTGCAACAATTAGTCATAGCAACATGCGTCATGTATTTAAACCTAACTCTAAACGTAACTTGAAGTTCAAAGTATATCTAACGTGATACCTATATAGATAAATAGAGTAGTTCATTTACATACAAGTACGCAACATCTGATGTTAACTGTCTCCCTTTTAGCCTTCTCCTCGAAGGCCATCCCGGTTACGGATCGAGTATTAGCTTTACATTATACCTGGCAGTACGTCTGTACATGTGCGTTTCTCTGATGACGTATGTATATTTGGCTACTTTTTATCGAGTATTTTTAACCCACACAGCCTTTCCTGCTTTGGACGAGCGATCACTCAGACTTCCTGCCTCCTCTGGACGATCTGCTGGCATTTTTCTTCTTGTCCTTCGTAAAATCGGATTGCATAAGGCCAAGTATGGCTTGTAAAACGACGCAGCTCTGCCGGACGACGCAGTGTCATTAAGATAGCAGAAACGCCAGGCACCGCCGGTGTAATATCCTAGTTTGTCTAGTTGGCTTACATAGTTTCAGTAGCAGTATTGCGCTGTAGGGGAAAGCAGCGCGCGGCAGGCCGTCTCGTTTGGTGTGTCGGCCTCTTCGCCGCCCACATGGTTGTCTGCTGGCCAGCACAGAGTTACTGGCGTGGTTACTGGGCGATGCCATTGCCTCCTGCCGCCACCGCAGGCGTCGCCACGAAGTCGCTGAGGCGGCGAGCCATGAAGGTGCACAGGTGTTGTGGTAGCTCCCACCCAAGAGGGTGACGAGTGATCCGTCTTATTTAATCACATCGGCCCCGACAACTTCTCTTTAGTTCTCTCCTCTCTTACCCGCTGACTATCCCCTTACCCCCCCCCCCCCCGAGATAGCGTTGCCGGGGTTTTTCACCCCCGAGTTCCCTTCCCATTCTCGAGGTTACCCCATGGCGCTGAACATATAGGCCAGATTCGCGACTCCTTGTTCGATCCATCCACCCCCGAATCGCAGGATCCCTTTCCTTTTTACTTGGTGCAGAGTAGTGGCCATGCTACAGCCATAAGCGTACATATAGACGGAGCTACCGAATGATGCCCGCCCGTGGCATACCATTGCGGCTCTCATCGCTCATAATTTACATAACAAGTAACATTCGATCCGCTCGAAACTACAACGAAGACGCCGGCTGCGAAGAGTGCAAAGGAGAGAGAGATTTTAGAGAGGCGAAGGCGAGAGGGCGACGGTCGGGAATACGTTCCTGCTAAAAGCACAGCCAAAGTAAGTCATTGTATATCATAACGAGGAAACACAACTACATTAACTGTAGTCGTGGAGATAGAAACAAAGTAATGAATAAGCCAGTAACGAGACGAGGAACAGCGGATCTTCACGTTGGGATGCGGAAATCATGTCCATCGCTGACGCTGTTATATAATAGCAATACAATCCTTTAGGCCTGCCGTGGTAGGTAGAATTCGACGTAAAGTTAAAGTTGGCAAAACGTATGACGATAGGCGAAGACGAAAAAAACAAGTAAAATGCATTTTAATGCGACAATATACATATGTTGAAAAAAGGAAGCTTCACTTAGAAAGAGAGATTGCAGAGTAGAGGAAAACATGTTTACAACAATGACACACTGAAAAGTGTGTCATCGCTACCGAATTTTATGTAGGAGAGGCAAGTGGGACACATTCATGTTCAAAGTTGAATTGATCTAGTAAAATGAGTTAATTTAGGGATACTATTGAAGCCCAAGTTCGGCGTCTTACGCAACCATTACCATTGCTAAATAATTTTCACAAACCTATAATCTAAATAGTACAGTTGGGGTTTTTCCTATGACCCGGGACGACTAACAGGCCATAAATAGCTGATGAGAATATGCCCAGATCTGATGACTAACTAGCCCTTTTACAAACGACATTTACTCAAAGGTTAGTCACACTAAGGAAGGGAGTACTATTATAAGATTTTTATAATATTGATGTAACGTATACAACAACTCGAAATAAGCCAGATAGCACAGGATAATTACTATAACAGAACAAGGCCAAAAAATTATCTCTAGATAATAAAATCTATCGCATCTTTATTGCTCACAAACATCACAATCAGAGCAGTGAAATAAAATGGTGGCCGTTCTTTTTGACCACATGTCGAGCAAATGATTAACGACGTCTTATTAATATCTACTGAATTACGACGGGAAACCTGGCGCAGATGATTCTATTTTTTCTCTCGTCGAAGAGAGTCCATATGACATCGAGCGCAATAGAAGGAAAGCCGTTCCGGACCGGGAACGAGTGTTTGTAGGTAGCGGTTTCACCATTTTTCAGCGGGCAAATGAGTCCTCTAGCGCAAGCGTTGCTGTTTGGCAGCGGATAAGGGATGCCAAATCCGGAGATGAGGCCGTAAACTTCGACGGTGACCCGGGAAGCATCGCTGGCCGGTACGAACGTTATGCTAAGGTTGACATTAGTACCCTTATACAAGACGCAATATGGGTCGGTATCCTTGCAGCCGCTGATTTCTACCGTGCGGATAGTGCCCTGACTATGATTACAAGAAGTAAACGGACTAGCAATAGCGATGGCCGCTAAAGCGAAAATTACTAGGAACGTTTTCATGGCTAGAAAGCAACACTGAAATCAACTTGAAACGACTAATGGTACTGAATACAGCCTGTTCGGCTTTTATCCTCAGCAAAAACGTTCAACGTCCTCACGCCTGCTGAGAGGAGACCTTCGAGTTGATTGATCTAGGCTAAAAAGCAGAACGTCGACTAAGCAAATGGATACGCGTGGTCGTCGATTACTTGATCAAGCCCATTACTTTACCAACTGATTTCTCTCGTACTGTGGATTGAAGGTACACATACACGCGAATATCGACAAGTGAAACGTATGATTCAATTGCATACGCTAACTCTTGCAAGATCGCGCGCTTTGTATTGTTGGTGATAGGGTGCGGTCCGCATTGAGCATTACGAGTACTACAGGCTGGCAAGTTGCAGCTTCGTGAGTACGGTTTGGAGTGTAGCAATAGTAAAACGATTAGAATAGATTGTAGCACGCTAAACTATTGCTAAGAACACTGCATGATAAGTAAACTAACTCCAAACTACGAGTAACTCTATTTCCACTTAATACATTAAAAAAAAAAAAAAAAAAAAGTAGAATTTGGTCATAAAGCGTTAAGCAACAACGTTATTTGAATTGGCTGTTTGTTAAAAACCGCTCCAAGTGAGTAACGCACTCCTTGTTATCCAGGTTATTATACTATAGATTACTTTCACTGCAAAACACCGGCAGGCGCAGCTACGTGGACAGCTGCGGCGTTGTAACCCGAGGAAAGAGTATACTACTATCAGTGTTTTCAGTCCATGATAGCAGTGATATAATATCAACACTTAGATAATAAAATTATCTATGCTTATATTCAATTATTTAATAATAGTTTGTTATGGAAATGTCATCGGGAAATCCATTTTCGGCTTTCGAATCGTTACTTCAAATTTCATATTCTAAATAGGTGTATAATGCTGTCGTTTGCCACATGATAAACGATGAGGTTAGTAACGAAAAACGTGAGGGAATACGGATGAAAAAAAGATGGCTGGCACTCGTTTTCAAGCCCCACAAGACGCTTTTAGGTCGCGTATTTTCTCAAACGTTCCGCATCAAACAGTTTTGTCGCTCATTGTCGAATCACGAACCAATTGTCATCTCAACACTCAGCCACTGCAACGTTTATCCACGTAAAAACAAAACAGACATTCAGTTATATTTGTGTCTACATATAATCACAACGCACACACGGTTGCATTGCACAATCTTTGTTGTGCCTACATTCACCCTCATTTTCTCTGCTAGCTGTCGGTATATGCTTGTCAATCGTCACGTAACAGTCGAAGTCGTGCAAGGCGGAGAATGAGTCCCTCACCGAATCCCACGGGGACACGACCCTCACGAAAAGCGTCGCATTTCTCAAACGCGAGGTAGCTCACAAACCCTCGAAGACCAAGAAGTGGTTGGCTTGTTCGTTTGCTTGCAGAACTAAACGCACCACCGTGATGAACGCTCGGACACAGCATCATGCTTGCGCCTGTGGATAGAATCGCCGAGCGTCGATTGCACGAAGCTACTACCGCTGCAGAGCTACAGGGGCAGAAATAAAGATGGCCACAGCGCACACAGTGTACAGAGAGCGAGAGAAATTGTGAAGGAACCAACTACCGAGGCAGACGATTCCCCAGCACCCAGACAAGGTGCCAACTTCCCTCCAATTCGACTAGAAGCGGCGTTTTAGCTACGCCTGCAACAAATTTCATTAAATTGAAAGCCCCAACGTAGACGACCCCCATGCAGAGCCTTCCTCCAGGCCGTTTTCCTTTTTCGCGAACTGCGGTACTGTGCGAACATATAACCACTAAAGAGTAGGAAAGACCGAACAACCTACGACTGTACCACAATTCCTCTGGTTCGCGACTCCACACCCCACCTCAATGTCGGAGCGCCACTATGGAAGCGTTAGGCGAGCGCTCGCGGAGAAGGAACCAAGACCGGAGTATTTTGGGGTATTCACCCAACAGGACGATGTCGGCAACGAGTTAAGTTCATTTGCCATCTCCGAGGTAGCTACTGGGTGCCGTTTGCACATCGACAGAGTCGCCCTGTAAGGTTTCTAAAGGCGGGTTTGTATAGGGACAGCGAACTAAAAGGGGTTGGGGGGTGTAGGTGACGATTCCATGAAGAAAGCAAAGGACAACCAAGAAGGAGAACGCCTGAGTGGCCACCGAACGGGTCGCTGCGAATTGTTCGATGAAGCGGAGTGGACAGGGCTGCGCAGCTAACTCATCAAAGCGACTTCTTCGAGAATACACGGCATTGAACAACACACAAATTTAATAGTAATAGAGAATCGCTGAGCTCAAATTAATATGTGACTCCAAACCTGCAATTTTACGTGCAGTATTTATAGACGAATGTAACATTCAATGTGATATAGTCGATAACGTCCCATTTATCAATGAGCAAGGGGTATTATTTGAAGACTAACAGCTAGATTTTAATATAGGATAAATTGCGTAAAAGGCAGAGAACTTCAGAGTTATGTGGATGACCTTCTACGGTAACTATACTAATTTAATTATATAAAATATAATTATAAAAAATCAGAACTATGTCACATCTATTTGAATCTAGATATTTCTCTTTGATTTAAACCGTATTCTTTGAATTTTAACTTAATAACTTTAACGACAATGTGTATGTGTGTGTGTGTGTGGCGCGTGCGAATGTTTGCTTTAAAGCTGGCTATTCTTTATCAACTTTATCTGGACAATCAGCCATAAAGAATACAAAGAACGAGTCGACTTAATACTTTAGTTTTTAAAGATCAACTCCTTAGCCCGAATCCTCTAAGTCATTCAGCACAGTAGCAATTCAGGAATCCCCACCAGGGTTTATCGGACGGGTATCCGCTAAGTGCGCTCTAGAAAATCTCCAAAGGAGTCACATGTTCTGCGTTGATCCTTTGAAACCTCTTGGTCGCGTCGGCACCTCAATCTGACTAACGGGCTTGGCTAGTCGGGAAGTTGCGTTCAAAGCGGAGCAGCAACTCTGATCCTCATGTCGTGTTATTGGCTAGTTCAAGGATTCCTGCTGACGGCCTAAATCAGTTCCGTGGTTCCATAGATCGTTGACGAAGAAGTCCAGTTTCTCGCGGCACCGATCGTTTCTCCCGTCTGCTGGAATGTTGTTCTCACGTGTCGATGTTTATGCAACTGGATCGTGCTCCTTTGCTTCGTGCACTTCGGCTGTGATCCTGTTCGGCGCCCTCAGGTTGATGGTGCAGCTCAGTTCCGTAGAGCGAGTCTTCAGGGTGCTATAGGCACTATGGACCGATGGCAGCATGGGCTTAGTAGAAGAGACGAGGCAAAACCAAAAAGATTCGACAGGAGATCTAGTCAAAATAACTTAGCCTTTGCTGCTCCAAGAGCTGGATGGGGTTGTCTACCCAGGAAGCGTCCATGGTGTTTATCTCAAAATACGACTGCGGCATGCACCCCCTGAAGACTTCCCTTTCTGTTCCACTGTGATTCGAGGTTGTCTTTGCAACCGCTGCCACCCGATGCGAAAAGCATTTCGATATTTCAATGCGGCAATTTTGCATTCTGGGTGAAGGGACATTTTCGGATCGAGGTAAATGGATGAGAAATGTGCATCTGTTTAATGAAGATGGCTACCAATGACTTTGTAGGACCAAGGTGAGGATAACTTTGAAAAAAGAAGCTAGTGTATTAAAATCAAAGAAGAACGATAGCGTGGTCAACACGGTTGTTACAGTTATATATATCAAGTAAGTTATCTTCAAATACACAATATTTTTTTGGCTAGATAAGGAATGTTTGTCAGTTAGAGGATGTGAATCGTAATTGCTTAATGAATACGTTTAATAATACTCTAAAGCACATGCACACATCATACATGACATTACCCACTGGGTTTTTTTCATTAAATTGGAGAACGGTGAGGCGTGTCTAAGAGCGACTAACACGTACTTTGCAGACAGGCGCAGCGCGCATCAGCTGGTACCTTGGTTTTTTATAGGTACCGATACTTCATATTAAACGCTTCCTTTTAGAAAGCCATCGCATTCCTCTCGCCAAACCTTTTAATTTCAGGTTTAATACCTCGTTTATCTAAAATAGTAATTTCTGAGCTGTTCAAAACTTGTAGGTATTCTTAGCGTATGTTTAACCACTGTTACTTCTGAGTATTTTCTTCACACAGATTTCGTGACTGCTGCATGCAACAACTCGCATCCTTAGCCAGAAAATCACAATGCCGAACATCTAATTAATTATCATTTTTCGCGTTCCAATGAAAAAAACAAAAGATATTCTGTTTATTCTGTATATTATATTAGGCATATTATTGATGCTGCTAGAATATAACAGAGTACAGGTAAAATTTGCTTCGGTCAGAACTTTAATGTAATACATCAATACGATACCGTTTTTAGCAGCGTTTTTCGGGCCGTAAAAAGTTTCGGGTTCAATGAGGCTATCGACTGGCTTCGCTGTGTCTGTCGGACAGAGGTAACAGTTCGTTATCGCTTGTGTGAGATAATCCCACCGGTCGGTCGCCATGGTAATGAAGCGATAACACACTCTTCTACTAATCTTACGGATACATCAGGCAGTATAGGTTGGAAAGTAAAATTCAAGACATCTTTGTCATTTCTTTCTATCTGCCTGGTGCCATTAAGTGATATTTGCTGATTCTTTCTCCATAGGCTAATCGACAGACGGTGGAAGAAAAAGGATATCTGAAATTGTGTTTCTCGCCGACTTTCGAGTAGGCAAAAACCGTCTATGGGCCTAGATGCAGGCCAACTGAAGCTGACAAACGACGTCCGTTTCTATGAACGTGCATTAACGTTTTGTCTCCATGAGACGTTTCCTGTAGGGATCCGATTTTCGTAGCCCGCATAGTTCGATGTGCCATAGAAGTAAAGATAGCATTGATTGGAAGAAAGCAATACTCGTGCTCTGCCGTACCTACCAGTTTGTTACAATAATTCTCTATGACAAGTGGCACTAACCGCACCTATCGACAGTAATCATCACACTTGACGACTCTATGATGACTACGTCTAGGGTATGAATGGGTCTCGGGCACCATAGAAGATTTTTTCGAAGAACGAGCTCTATGAGCTAATTGATCTTAATCGCTGCTTGAAATAATGGAATGTCTCTGTTCACCGGCTACAAAGGCTGCCGGATAGTTGTGCATGGCTACCGTCTCACTGCAGCCGTTGTATAGCATCGCAGTACGTTTGGCGCTGGTGTTAAAATCGTTAGATTAAGGTTTAATTGTTATGAGCTTCTAGAGTAGAGCTTGGCATGTTGATGAGGTTCTTGATGTAACTGAAGGTGCCGTTACATCTTATAGACCTCTGAAGTGACTTGACCATTGCCTGTGGTCCAAATACGGTACGGTTGATTTTCTAGGCAATGAAGATAGCGATGCTAAACAAACCATGTGAATGATAGGCTTACGTATAACCGCCACACATGATTCTGACTATGTAAATAGTCCATAATTGTTCTCTCTAGGTAGCACAGTTTTACTGGTCGAAATTTATCTGTGATGATAATTTTTTTTTATTAAAAAAAAAAGGTCGATTTCAATAAACTAGATTAGATATTCATTAGTTCGCTAAGTCAATACGCTCGATGCATATTCAGGAAGCAAACAATCTTCATAAAATCTCTAAAAAAAGTAGCTTCCACATGTATCCGTCAAAGATGTTGAGTCAATAGCTTAAAAAAATGCTGCTCTACTCTAGTTACCGGACAAATATTTTCCGCCAAACGAATCGCTGGATGCTATTGCGTCCACGAGCGAAGATGCTAAAGGGACGTACCCAACCAGCCCATTTTTAGTGGCCTGACGTAGTTCAAGCTACAGATTGACCGTACTACGATCCAGCTGATGCGATTGTAACAGGTGGTGCGTTCGAATGAACGCTACGAGCGTTCCCCAGAGATATTAAAAGAGAACAGTACCTGCAATAACTAATGCAGACCAATGAGCGTCACTAGCGGACAGCGGCTTTCATCGGAACTAATTTCTACAACGAATCTGGTCGTACTTACGTAACGAAGCCAAGTAACGACTTATGAGATTAATATTTTTCGTTTATTTCTACATTCATTACAAAAATATTGGCTGGCTTAAGGACTGCTAGTGCTATCAGCAACAAATATATTGTATCTTTCACTCTAGTCACATAAGTATAGACGTTCATATTTTTGCCACACAGGGTCATGGCGTTCCTTTCGATGCCAGCAGGGTCACTCAAGGCCATACTTGAAATGGACTAGGGGTTTTGAATTTCATTTTGCCTTGTCCTAACTATGCTCTCGTGCTTCAACGCTATGCCTCTATCGTCAGACATACCCATTACCTAGCTTTCTTATGGCAACTAAAGGTGCTTGATAAAAAAGCTTTACAAATTAAGTATAAGAAATCTTTGGTACGCCAAAGAAAAACCGAGAAGACGGATCAGGTTGGAAAAATATTACATATAGCCTGAGTTAGGAATAACTCACATTGCTTCCAAAAACACGTAGGTCCAATGAAATCGAGTTTACAGTATTTACTGGAACTGTAATGTTACCTAAACAAAAAACATTAATAATTTTAACAAACTAGCTGACGGGTCATATTTAAATCAACTTTACTTACATCTCCTTCTATCCTTTTCTCATTCACCTGCGGTAGCGCTGGATAATCTACAGTGACAGCGAATCATAAAAGCCCTCATTGAGCACAAATTGTAACCGGCACCCCCCGATCTACACTTACCGCTTCAACATAACTATGTTAGCTTTAAACACGCTTCGGTGACCTGAGTCCCCTAGCCACTGTCATAGAAATAGTGTCCCGGGGTCGAAGTGCTTTTACCACCGTTTCTTTACGGTCGATGCTCACCCGAGCGGTGCAAACCAGCTGACCACTGGTCATCGCCCAACCCAGTAGACCTTGCGGTGCGAACCCGTGCTCACAGCAGCGCCTCGCAGCCGACCTAACTCGGTGACTGGCCTTCTTTCTGCTTTTAACACACTCAAGAACGCATTCTTACACCTCACACGAACTGCACATGTAGAACAGGTCGTCTACGAAGCACCCACCTACTCAATGTTTATTTGTCCGAGGTCCTTTTGGTCTCCGAGAAGAAAAAAGAAGCAAAAGGCAACATTCTTCAAGGTATTCCTTTCCTTTCGGTTTCGCCTGTCTTTGTCTTGATCCCTCTTACTATTATGAAGTTCTTACGATCGGCTAGTTATTTCGCAGTACTTAGTCGAGCGTTGGCCATGATGGCCAAGAGGCAAGGCGTGACAGCAGGAACACAAAGAATTACCAGCACTTGCCATTCCGCTACGCACAGACGCGCACCCACGTTTCTTCATATACTCTCTTGAGAAGCGAACACCTATGCTCGCACGTTGGATAATCGCGTTAAGCATTATCAGAGCGACCGACTGACCGTCTGCAACGCTGCGAAGTCCTTCCTCTCAAAAGCTCTTACAACAACTATTCACTATGCAGTACTCTATGTATGGAGCGACACGAGACGGCAAAGTTCCTTGCTTATAGAGGTTCTTTATAGGCGTGTGGCAAACCAACACGACTCCTGTCTTTCGGCTATCTATAGCCGATATTTCTTACGTTAGTGGTTCGGACAAGCTCTTCGAAAGTCTGACTTGTAGGAGCGCGCGGAAAGCTGGCTACTCAACCGAAGAAGCTCGGGACGGCGAAAAGTCGGCCGGTGGATGTCATCCTTCACCGTTGACCACAGGACAGCGCCTATTCTGGAGTGTTCTTTTGAATAGTGGAGAAGGCCTTTTCCTGTCCATTCATTGAGAACAAGCTTACGATAGGTAATCCTCTGTGAGAGCTGTAGGAGATTTGGATTGAGTCGACGATACCTAAAAGGTCACGAGGAGATTATCGCTATCGCTAATGTCAACGGAGACTAATAATTTCCGCCTATTCCGTTTAAATTTGTGCTGGTATGCGCGCGTCTAGATCATGTCTGCTTAGAGTGGATAATAATAATATTTCCAATTACGTAAGTAATAAATACGAATATTTGATAAATGGGTAATGGTAGAAGCTTAAAAAACTATATATAATATGGCATTCTTCAAACCACATGTAAACATTTTTGAGGTATACCAAATATAACACAAACTACAAATTTAAATAAATGAACACTTTGTATTATAGAAAGGCTCACAACGTCTTTAAATTGTTCTCATAGCTTTCGATGCTACAATAACTTCTCTCGTGGGGAATGGGAGCCAACAACATGATGCTCTAGAGAAGAATATGTTCGGTGATTATAGCATTCAAAAACGTTTTTGTGCACATTTTTTTTTTTTAGTATTTATGCGGGATATCGAGTTGTTGCTTCACAAGTTTCGGAAGTACACTGATGAGGCCTGGGTAGCCTTTTAGCCATCTTCCAGATTCTATTACTATCAAACATGGAACAACCTTCAACGTAACGCTATTGTGGGTGCCACTGCTAACGGCAACTTATAAACAAAATCCAATTGCGCTTTTTGTATCCGTAACCATTATACGTGACCTCGCACATTAGCTACTGGTAGATGAACTATCAATCTGCACATAACTCTCCTGTCTAACGCCGATGACCTCTGTATTTCAGCTCGATCCTGCAACTTATATGGAATTTTGCAATCACAAGTCCCTGATGACAACGACTCTGAAAATATACATATAGCGGCCAATGGGGGCTTCGATGCTATGAGTTTACTTTTAATGTCTGAAACTTAATAATGTTTTTCAGCTCTATTATTATCAATGTCTCGCGTATTCGATTGGCCCTATTGTAATAGAGATTACCGTGGATACATATATATATGTACGATAATCTCTAGTCCACAAGTTCAACGTGCAATAGGGGGGGCTCTGACATATCTGCATACAGAAGGAGATCTTTTGAATCTACTAGTGCAGGCTGGTAGAATGGCTTGCACTCTTTTTCCTCATATCAGAACTAGCCTATTCATAAACCAAAAAGGTCGGTAAGTACGGTACTGTGTCTTCGTTTTGCTTTTCTAATCGTACTTTTCCAATGTGGCCAGTACACAAGCATCGATGCACCTGAATACAGGCCGCACGTGCTTCTCGTGCTATTGTCCGTTCCTTCATTATTGTTCCCGTTGTTGTTATTGATGTTATTGCCGTTTCTGTGGCTCGTGTGAGTTGTGCAGATTGTCTTGGCCGTCAACTGCCGCAAGGGTGTTTCTGCTGCTGACGCTGATGCACCTCGCGCCCTTAGCCTAATTCGATTAGATCGCTATAGACACAGTCGTCTTCAAGCAGGCTATAATAAGCGTGGTCTACATACCGACTGCTAGCTTATACTCCTAAATCGTTTGCATCTTCTACGCTGTTTCCCATACGTCACCCTTGCGCTCGTTGATCGTTACAATATAAAGCTTATGGTGTGGTCACTTATCTATCGGGAATAACAAGGGGTGGTAGAACGATGTACATGTAGGCTCCCTTAGTTGCAACTGCTGCTGGGTCAGCGGCTACAACCCAAACGCTATGACAATAAAGCGAAAAAGGAGAGAGTTAACATCTTCATTTGGGCTTCCTGCGGTGCCAGAGGCGTCAATGGCTAAGTTGTTGGTATCTGAGTAACAGCAATTGTACATGCACAACAACACTACAAGCCACCACTTGCGGGCATTCGGAACGGTACAGTGAACTAGATGTCTCCGTGTACTTTCTGCTGTGGAATAACCTAGGCTCTGGGTTTGTATTGGGCTTAGTGCTACTTCGACTTCGCACACTCTGCACATGTTTCTCGTACGTGATATATACGCATACTATTAGATATAGATGAACTTCAAAGGCATGTGTTACTGAATAAGTTCTCTGTAACGGTGAGGAAAAATAAGTGGATGCCTCTCCCGTAGAACAAGGTAAGACATGGGCACAGTCAGCGCCGAAATTTGCTGGGTCAATGACTGATGCAAGCTGAGAGCATATTGTTGCATTAAGAAGCTGTACATGCATACATTGACGGCAAGGTGATTCCCCCTGGCATGTTCGGGTCAAGCATGATTTAGTATCACTTTAGTCTGCTCTCTATCGTCTTTCCTACTCTAATAGGAATCGCTGCTTGCAAGGGGTACAAGTACTGTGGCGGTTAGTAATGGCAGCGATCGCAGCCTCAGAATATCGTCAGAAGGTAACAGTAGGGGAGAGGAGTGGTCGCTGGAAAAGGGGAACTGATTAGCGACTGGCGAACAAGGTGCAACGCGTCCAGTGCAGATCGACACAGCCATCTTGGCTATACCAAGATAGATTGTGTAAGATGTGCGTGTACATATGTGCAACAAGCTAATGGGGTGTGCCTCTCCGTGAAATCAAGGCAGTGTCAGCCCTGATTGACCCGATGCAAATCACTGTTCAAGTGTGCATGAAAACAGGAATAGATGGAAGGGTCAATAGGCAGGTCAAGAGCGGCTATACCTACAGTAGCAGCAATCACACATAATAACAATAACAGTAATGGCACACATATTAAGGCTTGATATCTCGAAGAGGCGAAAACCATCGAATTGACCAAGCACTTCAAACGCAGAGAAATTTCAGGTATCTGTGAGCGGCCACATTCGACTATACACTTCAGTGCACTTTATAACAGCTGGATGCTCCCCTAAATTGATATCTCAAGTAAAAGATAGAAATGTATGCTAAATCGGCATCAGGTCAGCAGAAATTAGGCAAAATTTCTAAAAAAAAGAAAAGTGCATAGGCTGCTATGTAAATTTGTTTTCCACACCCAGGTCAACCCGGGTTCCACTTTGATTCCGGCGTTTGCACGGGTGCACAATGCTCGCTTACATCGTCACTAAATGATGAATTTTGGCGTCATTCGTCCATATGACTTTTGGTAGAATACATTGGTTTAATTTAAAGCCAGCGTAATAATGACATTTATGTGACTTTCCAATCGTTCTATCCATCTGTACAACTCTGCGAATCACCATTTACTAGGGCGAAACAATAATTTTTATTTTTGCTTATAGCCGCCATATGTACCTAGTGGTTTTAGTGAAATCGTAAGTAGGGCGTTGAGTAGAACATGATAATTAGCAGTTTACCACGATAATAGCAAAGATAATTAGCAGTCAAGCCTCTTCTCGACAATCTATTTAGACCTGAGATCAAAAGATGAGTATTTCATCCATCATCTGAAGCTCCTCAGGCAAAACCCTCATCTTGCTATTACTATGATCATCATGAGCATTATAAAATTGTTGTAATGTCGTTGTCTGTGCTTACGGTGAAAGTTCTCAGACGAACGGGCCACAGTGTGATACGGAAAACATCATATTTCAAAGACAACGATTTTTACTCCTTAGAAAAATAATTAACGCAAAATCAAGGTGTATGTATATCAAACCATCTGTAGTAGTAGCATTCATTAGGGAGTAGTTTTACATCGTGGTAACATTCAATTTCCAAGCTAGACCTTATAAAGGAAGCCTGGATTAAACTTTGGCTAGGTAACATTCAGACTGTTTCTGCTGATGTTCTGCGGGGGTTCTGCAGATTCTAAATTAGACTCATTTGCATGTCCATCGCATGCTCGTGATAGTTCTGTATACCGTAGTATCAACGAGATGCAGACATATGGCTTACTCAACTAAAAAACTCAAATAACGCACCATGAAATGACCCACAGGAAAGGCAGCCTCAAAAGGTATGACCGCTGTACATGAAGGCGTCCATTTCATGCGACGTGTACACTAATAGGTGTACACAGAACTTGAGTTGTACACTTCTTCCATATGCGTAATGGATATCTTACCGTTGATTATCTATCTATAGACTTTGGTAGCTTTGTCGATTCGATACCTGCACTATCTACAATAAATATCATACACAAAAAAACGAGATATTTCTTAGGTACAAATGTAATAACACGGTCTATTCACCAGGTATAATAGGAAACGTATGCAATATATAATTCGTAGACAAGAAACATCATCAGGAATAATAAAGGAATTAGAAACTGATTGATGCACAGGTCGAATTCCGGACTTCCAACAATATTTTATTGTATGTGATACACAACAGTCGTAAATTTGGCGGTAGACGCCCGTTTCGCTGCAGACTTATCGCATGGAAGCGCAAGGACACTATCCACAGACGCCCAACTAGATAAACAGGCTCACCCTATTGGAACAACCAACTCCTTTTCCTACCACACGATATTATACGAAAGTATCGTGTGTGTGTACATCTATCCATCCCTATATATGTATTTACGTTGTTAGCCTTAGCGCTTAGGCGGGTCAGGAACCACACCTTTTGTTATAGTCGTCTCCTTCCGTTTAGTCAGTGCAGCCAGTGACAAACCTTGAAGCGCTAATCCGTTCTCACAATAGGAGTCTCATCAGCCGCATTCTGTGATGGCCCAGCTATTGTGGTTGTTGTCGCTGCTGGTACTACAATGGGGTCGGTGCAACGGCCTTATATCCAACACCTATATCAAGCAAACTTGGAATCGTCTCTATATGAGTGCAGCAGAAGTAGTAGCGATAGTAAGAGGCTGCAGCACAGAGTTGATACAAAGATATTTAGACCATACAGAAGCGGCCGACGCTGGTAGTGGTGCTAGTCACGCATATTGTGTAGTACATGGTGAATGGTATTGTTGTTGATCGTCTTTCTCGTCGGTTTAGATGGGTGGGCCTAGCGACAATGAGTAAAGATGGCCGATATAAAGGTGGATTTGATCCCTAAGAGAAACAACACGAGAGCACGCACATGAACACACGTGAAAAAAAGGAGGCGATCATTTTGAAATTAACTCGTCCCAAACAGCTGAAATTGTACCTATCCAATTACAGACTCGTATTTTAAGGCCCTAGACTTTGGCCGAGATAACGAAGTAGAGGAACGCAATTTGCGAAAACGTAGAAATTCATGCATCTCTCAGGTTAGTGACGGTCTCTACCCAAGCCCAAAACAGTCAGGTCTCAAAGAACTGTGTGATAATGTACCTTTGATTGGTTACCGAGACCAATAGGTATAGTATTAAAGGGTTTCGAGAACCGGCTCAATTTCTCCGTTGATGTTTCAAATATATTCGGTTAACTTTAGGAAACCGAGGGAAGGTTTTTTTTTAATAAATACATAATCTTTATTTACGCATATCGAATAGTCGTCTCAGTATTCTGCAAAAGGTACAGCAGTCTGTACTAGAGGCCCTCTTCGTACGACGGCCAAGATGGCTAGCGTACGTCCTTTCTATTTATCTATCTACGAGCATTTTGGACAAACACCCAAATAGATCCAATAAAGCCCGCAAACCACAGATAGGTGGAAAGAACACACATCGGAGTTAAAACTCCACAACGGGTTTCGGCGGAGGACCGTGGACGACTTTGTTATGCTGTGGGCCCCATCCTAGGTCACCCCGTTAGTAATACCTGGTAGTTCAGATCCGCGATAATTCAATATGCAGGGGCTGGTAATCCAAAGTCAGGTGCACGTTAAAAAAAATAAAACATTGACGCCCTGTTTTTTTGTGCCCCGGTCGAAAACAGAGACAAACAAATGCCCATCCAGCTTCCCTCTAGAAGTTTATCGAATGCTCCGCCAGTTCAGTTATTTTTTCTGTTTTTAGTCAGGTATTGCTCCGCGTTTTCTTCATCGTTCTATTATTATTATTATTATTAAGTATTCAAGAGTTTGAGTCATGTAATCGTCGCCGTCATTGCGTGTTTTGTCTATTTGCCTGCTGCCTCTTTGCCATCTGTGGGGTTTCTCTCGTTGCGCGACGGCTGTTGGGTCTATCTCTCAATATGCATACGACGTTGTGTGCAGCTGGACGCGGGGTTTGTATCGCCTCGGCTGGCCTGCGCGCTCGAACTGCCGCTCCAGCGTCTGCTCTGGCGACAAATTTCTCTTTCTCTCTCGTCGCTGTTTCTCATTAAACTTGTAAATGCGGCATGAAAATTTCCAATGGTTTTGTCTCTATGCATAACGACCGCTTCTGCGGCTGTTGCTGCCTGAACTACCATCATGCTGCGATTGTTGTGGTTGTTGTCGACGTTGCTGTTGTTGTTGTTGTTGTTGTTGTCGTCGAGGTGACAGCGCTCGTACTGGTTCGTTCGTTTGTTGAAGAGGTGAGCGAGGGTAATCGCACGCCGCTGGGCCCCGAAGGAGTTCATCGAAGGATTTCAGAAGATTCCTGATGCAGGCAGTCGTCATACACGGCCTACCAGCATTCGCTCAAGCAGAATCCAACAGCTCAACATAGCGCCACTGAATACAGTTTTACTGGGGTTCTACTAATGATAATGCTTGTTGGTCGCACTTATAACACATACCTTTATCAGCGCTGCAATGTTACTCTGACTCGTTAGAGCTCCGTCAGTTTATATGTGTGTATACGTGTCTCTGTACGTGCCATTGATGTACCTTGATATCCCACGTGTGCTCTATAAGGATTACCTACTGGAGGTTTCCCGAAAAGAATACGATCTGATCGGAGTTTCCATGGATACAAATTGTTTGAAAGCGATGACTAACAATCGTATCCAGTAGAGTCAGAGAACTATCGTCCGTGGTGTAACGCTACTATAGTATAAGTAGAAAATATGCTAGAAGATCAATAAAATTTAGCAAACATTAATAATTTTATCAATCTTATTATATCGTATTATGAGAAGTTTTAATCTCTGTAGAATGTTTCCTTTGAGGAGCAAATGGCCACTGGTGCTCTGGACGCTTAATGCTCTGGATGCTAATTTAAATTTACGTTATCATTGAATCTTGCAAGCCGTTTGAAGTAGATAAGCACTGTTGTAAATATCTGCAATGAGTTATTCAGAGAAGCTGTCGGATCGAAGGCGAAAGGTGTGCCCATCGAGGACATCGAGACGATTTTGTAGAGTTCATTGATCAGTCTGTTACTAATGGTAGATATCTATCAATAAAGACCGTTCGTTGATAGGAAAAGAAATCTAAGCGATTGTAGGATACTAGGATCTGTGAAAATTCTGCAATGCAGAATCTGTGCGAAAAAAGAGCTCGTTACAGATAAATACTTAGTGCAAAATATTTATTATAACCAGTTCTAGGTAGAATTATGAGCGTGTGCGTCATTGTACAGCTCCTGCAGCTGTTAGAAGGGCAGGACATCTTTCACTTTTGGGACTCCCTTTTACGTGTCCAGCTTAAATTAGAATCGAAGTGTGTTAAAACGTAGCATACATCGACGATACAAGCACTAGAAGAAGACACTTAAACATAGCGCATCTTGCTTTGCAGCATATTAGGCTGATACGAACTTTTGTACAGTTTATTGTAACTGGAACTGGAAAGCCATAAGTTTCTTTAGGGCAAAAATTGCTGACTAAATGATTTACGTTGCTACAGCTTGCCAGTAGGGGGCAGCAAAGACATTCATTCGTTCGCCTCTGGATTCATCGAGCGCTTAGCAGCAATGATCGATGGCCCGTTCCACCCGCATAAGCACTAGGCGTGTTACATCTTGTGGTAATGTTGATCAGGTGGCCTTCCTGACGGTTTCAACACTGATGGCGACCGGTGCTTGGCCGAACCTTGGTGTTTCTGCTGCCAGTACACGAGCGAAGAGACAATAACAATAAGAGACAGGTCATCAGACCAGAGACGCTCGTGAACTGGTTGTAAATCATTTTTTGAGAATGATTGTTATGTTGCCACTTTGAATACTAGAAAGCTCTATCCATTGACCGTTTGTTTATACTTTTCTTGTGATGATAATAAATAGCTACTAAGGCATTTTGGAAAATAAACTTCGTACCTAGGATGCAAACGTGGAGCAGAAATATGTGAAGGGTGCCCAGCCCAACCACAAATCATATTATTATAATTATACTTCATGTCGCTTTGGGGCTTCAAATTGCATTTAGTTTAGGACAATACATTCCAGAAGACGAATGGTATCTTTTGTGTGTAACAACGGCAGTGTTGAAATAGATGTCTTCCCAGGACTCAGGGGACCGCAAGGTCTAGGTTTAGTAATTACTCTAGCTAGGAAACTCCATGTACACCAGCTCCAGGACACTACCCTATTAAATGTCTGCGAGTGAAACCCCACGCCGATTTTTTTTACAACCAACAGAATTTAGACATTAACCTATTTGACAGGATTAAACATTAAAGATTTTAAAACATTTCCTGACGAAACAGTAGCAGTAGCGTTGGTAACGGATTATTAGGAGCGTTAGGCTACGCTACGTTATTGCTAAATGGAGCGAAAGAACAATCTGCTTGGCTATCGCTTGCCAATGTTAGGTACTTTTGAAATGTTCGTCTTCGATTTTGAAGAATTACATCAGTAAAAAACGGTCCATGCAACAATTCTATAGCAATCGCCATGGTTGCCAGAAGCGTTGAGTGTAAAATGTTTAGAAAACAGAAAAAAATACTGTGTTTTTTATCGACATTCTTGAATATTTGTATATTTTTGGGTTTCGATCTGCACCATCCCGTTGCTCGTCACACCCCAACCGATTGCTTGGTAATAGTATTTTCTATTTTTAAATGTTATTATTTTAACATTTTAGCTGTTGTTAGTAGATAGATTCGGAAACTCCTCATGGGTTGAAATTTTTTCATTATCGTGTGGACCGCATAGTGTCAATTGACTGTTGGCTAAAAAATTGTTTGTCCCCGTATAAATCAATTAGGCGAGTTCATACACTAACTATGCTATTGGTAAGTACTTGACATTCGACTGAGATGCACCAAAAAAACATTACTGACAATTAATAGTTAATTGATACCAAAACAACTAACGTCAAACTACTACGTCAACTAACGTTTGTCAAATAGTAGAAGTAAAATGTCAACACTTTAACTTTGATTCTGTTCCGCTTTATAGAAAATCGACAAGGGTCTATCATTAATCCTAGTATATCAATGAGTACGCCCGTAATTTATATCTGAGACAGCGAGCTTCATTTACTCGACGGTCGAAGACAGCTAGTTGTAAAAGCAGAATTGAAACCTGTAATTATCATACATTTTAATTACATGCTTGTCATTAAATCACTGGGTATGGTAGATATTGTCGACACGACCACTACTTCGTGGTCTATTAGAGCTATAAGATCAACATATGGCCTTGTAAATCAAGCACTAGCACTTGTGAGTGGGCATCGCTGGACCAGACCTGAATGATTTTTTTTTTTGAAAATTTCAAATCCTTCATCCAAAAACAAGCGTAATAGTCGAACAAATTCTATGTGCTTCGGCAGTCGTTTCTTATCGATTTATTATTAGCGCGAAAAACACCGGGTCGGACGATCTAAAAATACTCTTCAGTAATAGTTAATGATCTTGGCGTTCACGTACTATGATTTTCTGATGCGTAAAAGCAATGTATGAGAAAAATCTCTAAAACAAAGGCTCCTCGAACATACCTATCCATAATAAATGGACAGAGACTTTTCGAGTGGGTGCAAACAACGGTGGTCTGGTTAGACCGCCATAAACAAGCGAAGTTTCTTCGTGAGGTAGCACCCAACTTGTAGACGAAACCCTCAACGCAGCAACTAATAGTGAAAAATGGCACATTACATTATTACTTGATGCTACACGCATTTACCTGATTCAGACTAATTGGGAACCGTAGAAACGCTTCTGTAAGTCTACGTAAGGGAAATTTAGCGGTGATTTCTAAGACGAACAGTCGCTCTATATAGCAGACTAAAGTGCGAATCATACCACAACACGAAATTATTGAATTATCTATGATGTACATGATATTAGCGTTGTAACAACAACGACAAGAAAAGGGTTCGTTGTAAATTGAGGGGCCATTACCAGAACACCATTAGCCCGCCATGTGATTACGCTGCCAGTAATAGATTGAAACGACAATAATAAAAAACAAATGACTTTTATAGCGAAGTAGTGGACGGCAACCTGAAGCCAAGACCTTACGAAATTTCGCAGCGGTAGCGACGGTTGACATGCACAAACGTTCGTGTTTCCAACAGCTTGTTTGACTCAGCTGTGAAAGCAACGAGTTTGGAAGTATCATATGGTTATCACTGGCAAGAGTTTCAACAAGCGCCTATCAAAATGACCTACCACAAAGGGAGTTTGTGGGGCTGGGTCGGAAGCTGAGTCGGATTCCAGTCGGGATTTGTCCCTGCTGGCGTCACAGGACGAAATCCCAGTCATGACCGTGCCGGCTGTGGCGGCACATCAATTGGCGGCTGCTACGCGTTCCGTAGATACAGCCAGCCGAAAACTTCGTATAGTATATATCAGTTAAGCAACTAAGTCATTGTACTGTTGGGATTCGTTCTGTCTAAGCCACGAGAGACACGAATAGGGGTGGAAGACATACAACGACACAAATCTCTAAACAAGCTGATCTAGCCGCGTCGAAATTGTCGTAGAAGAGAGACGCTACTGTTGTTGTTATTGTTGCCTCGACCGTTTGTGCATTTGATTACGTTTCGATGTCGACTCGGCAGCGTAAATTCCACCTCGCGAGGTCCGAGGGAACGAACGATGGCAGTGATGAGGATGCCCGATATAACGGCGAACATGTCGACGAAAGCAAATGGGAAGACAGCGCCAGCAAAGCCAAAGCAGAGATGGCAGAGATAAGAGGTTCTCCAAAGCTAAGCAACAAACCAAAGAAACATAACAACAACAACAGCAATAAGAACAGGAGAGTTGAAACTTCGGAGCACCAATTTCTTAACTGTTAGTCTGTATCCTGTATATCCTAACCCATCGCGTTCGTTATTATTCATTTTGTGTTGTTACGAGCCTTCACATAGAATCAGACCGGCCGTTCGCCTGACTGACACCTGTCGTTAAAACGACGCAACAGGTTCAGCGGTGATGGTGCGAAAGCCTGGGGCAGAAAGCACATCTTCGCTTACCGTGCTCTGCTCATCAGACCAAGTGCCCTTAGTGGTGTCTGCGCGTGTGCTCACTTACGTGCTACACATCTGTGTTCTGTCTGTCCAGTCCGTGTTCCATTGACAGATCCGAGAAGCGGCCGTCCGACAGACTTCTGGCGTAGGGACCAGTCACCCGCTACCATTTAGCGGCAGACAGCCCCTACAAACAGACGCACCGGCCAACAGTCCAGGGGACCGACCGACCGACCGACCGACCGACCGCCTTACTCGTTTACACTAGTTGTCGCAGTAAGCTAAATTATGCTTTGGGCACAAAAGTTGAAGATTTATCTTCTTAGCAAACAAAGCCGACCAGTCGACCAGGTAGGCAGGCAAAGCAGTGGACAGAAAGCATTGTAAGAAAACGATGACAAAAACAACGCCGAACACACAATTAATGAGAAGATGGATAGAAGCAAGCAAATGAAGTAAGAGTAGCGACGGGCGTCGGAACCTGAGGATCGTGGGTCGACAGATGCGAGGAAAGGCCTTGGCGTCTCTTGCTTGCACATGCGAATTATCCTATCCTAGTTGAACCTGTAATAGTCATCCTGCAGACTCCTACAATGACTTCTCAACTGTTACTTCATCACCACGCTACGGGGCTGGATAGTCGAAGCCGTCTCGCCCACCTAGCAGCCGAACTGGTGGCGTTGATAACCCATAAACGATCCTGCGGCCGCCTCGTTCCCGTCTTATTGGGATAGACACATAGAGTGACGTGTCGGCTTCCGTATAATTTAATATAGTCACCCTGCTATGCTTGTTACATGATTTTACCGCGTACGTACATGCCTGTATCTGCCTGTATGTTGGCAGCTGTGAACTTGAACAGCTAGCCGGCATCTGGCCAAAGAGACGGAAGCTTCTAGATAAGCTAATTTTCTGTTTAATAGCTATTGTAGTTACATAGGAGGTCGCACGCCACAAATCTTCCCTTTTTCAACTCCCTTCGGGTCACTCCCAGCTACACTAGAATTGTAGACGATACATAGAGTCGTATAAGCAGTATATATAAGTGCAACCGCTATTATGGTACAATCAACTAAACTTGCTGTACGAACATTCCGACCCCGTCATCTAAGTCTATGTTGTCTTTTTCGAGGCGCAGAATGGCCTAGAATAGGCTGCACTGCACAGTCGGTCGTTTTAGGGAGAGAAGGCCGCATGCTTCTCCTGCATATGCGGTCAGCTTGTGAACAATGTTTATTGCGCGATGAAAAAAATGTCCTATCAAAGACGCAGTCAGTGATAGCATGGCTATTGTAGACCCGATTAATATTTCAATATAGTACTACACTTATACCGAATGCCGCGACAAACGTCTATCGCTAGGATTGCTTAGAATACGTATCTGTCTGCAAGGCTGCGAAGGCTTTAGAGCTGTGGAACAATGATCCCACGTAGAAATGGACGGACATTTTTTTGGGAGTGACTCGGAACGGTTTGGTTGCCTGATAATAATGGCTCGTAAATGACATAAACAAGAGAGAGCTGATTCGTCGCTGAATTAATTGCGTAGTAGCTGTTCATGGGCACTAGGGGCAAAATAAGCCTGTAAAATTCAAACGATAGAACAAGTATAGTCGGTAAGAAACGCGGGCTGAGTTTGAACGGCTCTATATTGCAATGCTTATCGTGTTATATGAACAAATTGTATCTAAATACCAAAAATGATTACCGCTACAGAGCGTAATCAGTATTCGAGACAAATAAAAGACTCTATAGAAGACGAAAAGCTGTTCCACGCATTAACTATATATAATGCACTGTGGGAAAATATAGTTTGATGTTCTACAAAATACAAGGAGGCTAGGACATTCTAATACTGTGCTAAAAATAGCTTATTTTTTTTAATTTTTCGAGCTTTCAATACGAAACATGCGAGTAAGCTATTTGAGTTGTTGTGTATATAAAATGCTTGTTGAAATGACGGAAGTATTATATGGGTACAATAAAGCTAAATGTTACATTTTTATCTTTCAAGTTTTAATACGTTACTATGAAATCTCTGTGCGTATAGCAGGTTACAACGCCGAAAGCTGACCACTGCCGTTGAGCCATTAGAAGAGAATGACTGGTCACCATGTCAGCTACACTATGGTTACGTACTAACACAAATAGGCAACAATATATTCCGAATATTTCGCCATGAGAAATATCGCCAGATCCCGTTAAACAAACTGTCCGACGCTATAACATATACAAGTGATCATAAACATTAATTACACTTACATCCTAAATTAAAATCACAGTAATCGCATTGTTCGATAAAAAAAAACAAATGTAGCAAGGTCTACGATGTCGTCAAGCAAAAGGTACCCTATATATTAGGTATTCTTCACTTGCGTCTCCTATCTGTATAACTGTTTCTTAACATTGGTAATCGGGTCTGCTGATTTCATCATTCAATTTCGTTCCTTTTTTTCTGCTAACACTTCCTTTCACGTTTCATTGCTTGTTCTATGTATGCTTGCCACTATGTGTCCCTCGTTGGCCTGCTGTCGTTTTCTTTTTTAGAAAGAGGCACTCTCTGTCCTGCGTCCTCGTCCATCCCCGGCCAGTCTTTCAGGTGCTCAATTCCTAACGGGTGCCACCGCCGCCCGCTGCTGCTGCTGCGACAATCACTCTTTTCGTCCAGCTCCTTCAAATCCATCCATTCATCGGTTTCGACTTCAGGGACTATTCCTGCACGCTAGTTCTTCAGCGCCAGAATCATATAGTGGCTGCGTCAGGCCTAGCTAGGAGCGACCAACACCCCAGTATCCCTAGCCCAATTTTGCCCAATAGAATCCTCTTTTTTCTCCCAACACTACCCCGACAACTGCTCCTACTGCAGTGGCACAGAGACAGACGACCGCCATTCGACGACTTGTGCTGGACGTGCACCCCACGAAGTAGGCACAGAGCAGAGGCGGCAGCCAGTAGTTCAACAATAGAGCTAATATTCCAAAGTAGACTTTGCTTTCTTGGCTTAGCAGTTCTGAGAAACATACTATCGTTTTAGTGTCAATTGGTGGTCTCACAACGGCTAAGCTACAAACGACTGATCAATTTGTTAAGCAGACTTTCTCCTGCGCGTATATGTAAATATCCGATTTTTAAGACAAACAGAATCATCCTTTCCTTTTCTATCTGAGATATCGCATATTCGTTTGACTATTCACCTTTACTGCTCAGATGTGTGCTGCTTAATTATTGACCATCTCGACGTCGTGTCTTCAAAGCGGATATGATTTGATGTGGCGCGAGCTGTGACGGAAACATGGAACACGGGTCGCAGCATCCGTACAGAACGTTGATGCCACTCTTAGCACCGCTGCACAGGAGTTCGCGCGGGTCAGGTCCCCATACCTCACTTGTTCGTGTCTATTGTTCGAACCTTTGCGCGGCGTCACACAACCGGATATTGGTCCGGATTTCATCATGGCGCCACGTTTGGATGGCTGGGTCCCTAGATCAGTTCATTCGACGTTCGCAAGATCCTGCACAAGGCAGGCATACAACTAAAGGAGCGGTGAGAAACGTGCGTAGCTTCGGAAGCCGAGCTACACACGTTCTATCGTACACAGTCTATCGGGTAATGTCAGATGTCAAGAAAGGCGTGATGAAGCAGCATCGGTCCCCTATTGGATTTCCTGCCTATAGAAAAAGAAAACGAAAGATTACTCCATGTATTCTACTGGTGTTATCGATATTAGTGCGATTCATGTACACTTTTTAGGTTGAAATTTTTCATGCCCACAGGTGCAAACGATCAGCCATAGCAAATGACACGTATCTCGATATTTGATATATACATTCCGAGACATAGCCAAAATGAATGGTAACATGTAGCATTTGTATACTAATTTCCGGTGAGACTCCATATTCTGTGCTGCACAGCCACTACCGTTACAGAAGCTACGATTCGTTCTTACTCACAGCTGTGCAATTTTGCATGTGCATAGACGCTAAAATATCCTGGTTTTATGGTTAATTAAGCTTCGAGCTTATTATTAAATAAGCTTCGAAGCTTAGAGTTCGTAAGTATTGTAGCATCAGCACAGACTACAGATAGATAGATAGACAGACAGACAGACACGGTATAGGAAAGTTATTTCTCTATAATTTTATTCACTATATCACACGGTGTGTTACTTCAAAGACTTCAAAATCTCGCCTGGTCTCGCTTCAGCCGAACATTGCCGAAATATATTTGTACTAGCTGCAAACACAAATACGCACACACAGACATATTCGTTCAATCAGTCACTACTGTAAAGGATATAGAACAGATTGTATTCAGACAATGCCGACGGACCACATCTGGTTGCCCACTCTCCCAGTTGGCTGTCCAACCCTGCCAATCCGACCTACGCGAAACGTGGTTTGCCATGAAACACAACGCAAGGGAAGGATAATCAGATTGCGGTAGCTAACCAAAGCAAAAGGGGTTCTTTATCGACCGCTCTGCCTCACCTAGCCTTCACTGCATGCTTCTCCTCACTGTATTGTCCCCGTCCAGCTGTGAACGAACGACTTGAAGATATCTGGGAATCTTCTTTTCATCCTCTTATGGCTGGGTGTCATCATTCTGTGCTGTTGTATTCGACATGTTCGAGCTACACACACACACACACACACACACACACACACACACGCACGCATGCACGCGTGCACGCTGAACAGCGTGTTGTTATTTAGGTTGGCCTTCATCTGTCGGCAATGGCTTCGCCGAGAGTCGAAAAACCGAAGGCCAATTGCACGATGGAACTAGTTGCTGCAGCGACCTAACCGAATGCATGATAGCTCCATTTGACGAGACAAACTAGATCCTAGCGGTCGGTACAGGGATAATAGGGAGAGCGCTAGCTATCACTGCAGCACCATATTTATAACAGTAGCTGCAATTGTTCATTGACCACAAAAAAATTATGCTTATTTATATTACAGTGAGAAGCGGCGATTCCATAACTAAAAATACTCAACCTCTATGAGATTCACGACTTGTGGTGATTGTTGATGTCCTGTGGTCAGGCCCGATCCACCCGCCTTTGCAAGGACTTGGTTACCTTTGATAGTTTCCTTCAGCATTGTCTTTACAGCCGTGGCCTGACTCGGGGAAGTTCTGGATATGAGCGAATATTCACCACACTAGGCTAGGGAAATAATAGCTATAGGTTTATTATTTTTGTTTATGATGGGAAAGTACCAGCGATAGGGATAGGGTAACGACAGCAGGTGAGCAGCTTATCTAAGTCAGCTCTCCTTAATCGAATCTCGGCCACGCGGGGGGAGCCATTGCGTCTCCTAGGGAACATGTTACTGCGCTGTAGACAGAGAAACACAACTACGAGGTAAGGGCATCTACCCCGGTAGCAAGCTGAACTGAAGTTGGTGACGTTGTGCTCAAGATACCCCTGAAGCACTGAAAGGCAAAATAGGGTGGTTAGCCTTGCTCATGCTTTGCTAGGTCGATCTCAATGGAACGAGCGTTCTACAGTGTATACTTTGCGTCGTCTAGAAGCTGGACAAAAATCACCCTATTATTTAAAGTCAATCATATGATCGAAAAACAATGACAACACGCCTCGTAAACTTAATACAGCTTATAGCATAGTAAAAAGGTGATATGCAAAATTTATTGTTCAGTCTTTAATGTTGGCGACATTGCTACCATATCGTTTCACTGGTCTGTTAGAGATTTACCCTTGCCAGACCTTCTGGAGGGAGCAGATTGTTGACGAAAGGTAATTCCAAAAACCTGTTCACACAATGAAAACAGCCAGCGTTTAACAACAAAAAAAAAATAGAAAAAAAAAGAACTAATAAAAAAGTCAATTGATTAAGGGTTTCTATGAGAACAATTTGTTTTTGATTATTCCTCATGTAGAACTTAGCAGACTTTGCATGAACATGAACAAGGTTATGAAGGAGACTAATGATAGCTACCGGCCGACTTCGCCTGCAGTAAACTAATTTCAACACTGATGTTAATGCAACTATGCATTCTGAATGGTGAATCAGGACTGACGAGACCTACTGCGTCATAATGGGATTTTCTGTACGAAAATAGCCTTTGGACATAAAGCGTTTTCGTGAAAATCGTCGAAAGTTCTTGTTACATCAAATATTCTTTTTTTCTCAGATTGATTATTGAAATCGACACATCTTCTTCTACCATATGACTTTGAGTCCGTGAAAAAATCTTCCGTCAGGGGACAACCGCAATGTAAATCTCGTCTACAATTTGAGAAATTAACGGGAGATGGAGTATGTCTAGTTTGCAACTGTCATAGGTTACGTTTACCGATCCGCAAATGATGCCTTAGAACGGCACATGTTCTACTGACGAAACATGTCTCCTACAAGGTTCTCCATTATGCCGCTCACCTGTTACGTTGCGCCCAGTCGCACTTTTCAGATAAAAGAACCCTCACAAGATACGCCACCTGTGGCCGGTCCTAGCTATAGGGGGCGCTTCTCGCATTTTATCAGCGACCAGCAAGCGTCTCTAGGCAAAAAGCTGTGTTTCGCACTCGACGGTGCTCGATGATGTACGCGATCTAGATAGCCGGCGATGGCTGCTGGCGACGGTGGTTCAGTCATCTGAGGGGTGATGAGATAAACAAGTGCACTGCCGGCCTCAGTAAATTGCTAGCTGGCTTGCGAACTGATGCCATCTTGTTCAAAGTGTCGCCGGTCAGACAGCCAGGCCGACGCCGTTGCCGACCGAAGGTACCTCGCGTCTTCGAGAGATATGGAAAAGTTGGTGATGTTGCTGCTTAAGCAGTATAGTTGTGGCTATATAGGGGTGGGTTTCAGTGCTGATACCTGAAAACAACTGCTGCGACATCGGACTCATAGCGGCTCTCGTGATGCTTGTTGCAATGAGTGATGGTTCCCTGATGGATGAGTAGTGAATTGCCGTAGTATTTGTGGTGCAGGCTGTCCGCATGCCGCGGCAGCAGCACCGTAGCTCTGTCAGAAGCGGCGGCCTAGGTAGTGGTTTGTACGAGATGAGGTGACCTAATCGCAAGTGTTGCACTCGACTTAATCCTCTGCGTCGCTTTTCCCCACTGCGCGGAGTGACATTCTCTCGTTCGCTCTCAGCTCATAGTTTGCTGCTATTGCTGCTGCCTTAGCGAAATCAGCCTACAAGCTTCCCTCACTTCGTTAGATTCTCTTCGATAGCTGTTGTAACAGCATCGCTGCCCTAAGACCTTATCCTGCTGTCGTCCGAAACACTCCTATAGGAGTAGTTTGGCAGGATGGAGAAGCGAACCCCCCGATTGCTTGGCTCACTGCGGCTCTCGCCACCGAGTTAAGTCGAACACATCTGTCGCCAGCGTCACCAAGCAACGCTGCTGCGGCGGACCGTCTAGGACTTCTAGGGCCAGCCAACAAACGCGCCAAGTGTTTCTGGTAACGTCAGTACTAATAATAGCAACATGGTGTCGTCTGGCCTGCTTCTCGGAGCTGCCGATACCATCGCTAACGCCGATGCGCCTAGGTCATCTCACTCCCATGCAACGCTCGTCGACTCCTTGGCTGTTTCCTATTATTGTGCATAGCTCACTGAACTGGGCACAGCAAGCAGTGGCGATGGCCGCACAGTCTGGCACCGAGGATCACCATTGAATTCTCGTTTCCCCACACCAGCGCCATTACGCCGCCGCTTATGGATTTCTTCGCCACGACGGGGGGGAGTCCCACCCAGCTGCGAAAGCATCCCCCTTGATGATTAGAACGCAGTTGAAATTGACACAACATTATTGTACACTTGTTGCTAATGGCAATGGAAGAAGGTAGCGGAAATGACTACGGGTTTAGTCACTGTCGCATAACGGATTAGCTGGTCTAAAACAACCGAGGGTTATTATTAACCCCAGTTGTGTATTCAAACGCTCTTTAGGACTCTGGATGATTTTTTCTTTGAACATTACTCTTGTAGTAGTTGTGCGATTCTAAGGACAAGTGTTAGAAGTAAAAACAACAACAATAATAATAACAAGAACTACTGTTATTATACAGCAGAACAAAGATCAAAATTATCTATTGTTTCCGTTCTCGTATTTGTCGGCGTGGTACGTGGTACGCCAATAAAATGTGATCAGAATCTGACTGAAAGTATTTATATTATAAATGGGCTAACTTAGTTCTCTATAGCAGTAAACAAGCTGCAAGGCCACTTCTTAATACTGGACAACTTAACGGCTAATATTAGTATTGACTGGCGTCAACAGGTTACGGAAAGGGTAAATTGGCTGCTTTCTGGAAAAAATTAACCGTTAATTTTATATACAATATGCTTCTAGTGGAAGAAGTTAGGATCGCATTGATGTGACTTAGACGCAAGCTTTTGCTCCCAGACTCTACTTAAGGAAATGAGGAACGCATCTCAGAGGCTGTGATGGTGCGCAAACGGCCCCAACTGGTACACAATTTATCCAGATGACTGCAGCCCTTAGCGGCCATATACGTATATATATATACACGATACGGCACTTAATTGGGAGAAATTTTCGCAACACATTACACGTTAACAAATGGGCTGGTTGTCCGCATTCATCCGCTGCTCTCGGTATTAAACAAAATCGAATTTATTCCGAGACAATTTAACTACGAAAAACAAAATTTTTCTTCAGCTGTTTTCCGGCTTGTACGCCCCCGATGAATCCCGACCGAGATGATCGGCGACCGCTTCGTGTATCGCGTTATAAATGACTATGCGATCGCATAAGAAGCAGAAACAGGTTCCAGCATAGTATAACGCAAAATCCATGTTAGAGGAATCACAATACACTTTTAAGCACACTTCAGATAATTTGACGTTCGTTCTGTTTCATTTAGGGCGTAAACGTAGATGAACGTACGATATCGCGGATTGCTCGTTGCTACTCGTCATATGTCTTAAACGTCACGACCCAGATGTTCCTCGAAAAATAACAAAATCCAAAGGTTATTTGCTGCTCAGTTCTCTCAACGATGAAGTAACAACCCGTCTTTGATGAGGATCTCGTTCTATTCTACGTGCAGAGATAAAATGCAGGAACGACCACCGGCTTGTTCGATAGAAAACAAAGCTTTGGCCAAAATTTATGTTCTGGGTGTGGGTTCAGTAAAGGACAAGTCATGCCACCGTATTTCTTCCCGAAAGGTAAATTCATCGTTGCAAAAATTTACATCTGCGGTGTAAACTCAGCATTCTCTTGGGATGAGTACATTGACTACGGAATGGCTCAGCTAGATTACTATGGACGGAGTATCACTGAGCTAAAATCAAACAAATCTCGAATCGCTCATTCACGTAAACAGTAATAAGGCGTTTGCGGAGACGCAAGGGAAACATTTGAAAAGAGTCCATAAGTGACGCGAATTTAAACCCTAATCGAAGTGAATGGTGAATATATTGGGTAAACATGGCCGCCATGAATGGCATTACATTTTTAGCACACGTCGTAGCAAAAAAATACACCCTAACAGAAGGCCACCATCTTGGTTATATGGTTGTAGGGTTTAAATTGAGGTTGTAGGATATTGAGAAAATGGCTGATTTGCTTGTCTTCCTGAGTTCCTTTGACAGGTACCTAATTGTTAGACGCGTTTATATCCCGATCACGGAGTGTACCAAAGAAAACGCCTTCTGTAGTTTCCTAATATAGAGGATCCGATGTTGTTAATTTGTTTCTTTTCCCTTCAGTGGACGCTAATCTCTGAACGAAAGTTTCGTGATAGGTCGAGTTTACCCTACAAGAATTGCGTTATGTAACACTCGGCGATTTTTTCTACAGTATAGCAGACTACCAGTATAGAGATACTTATAGATTATTATCTATTGAACGATTTAGTATAAATAGTTGTAGAATGACTTACTAGCTCAATGAAACATAGAGTTAATTTTAAATTTATTTGAATTTTTCCAGCTAACATTATGTTAAATTTTATTTACACCGAACTCCGATCTGTTCATGAGCGTTTCCCTAATGCTCCTATTCGTTACGACGACCTGTAGGTTGATGCATGACAAAAATCGTCAGACGGGTCGATTTTTCAAAGCACGTCAAGCCCTTCCAAATCAATGTTACGATACTGTTCTTTAGCCTGACAATGCGAAGAGAGAAATTTTCCGATTTTCCAACGTTACCTTGCTGGTTTCAGATGGGATGCAGTTGTTGTTTGGCCGACATCGATTGATCACCATAATGGCTTTAGTCAACGGACTCATCTGCGCGTGAATAGTAAATGGTACTAATGTATTCAAAATGCGCGTGGGAGAAGCGGCCAGCTAACTGTTTACGCTCATTCTACTTTGATACCGTTATGGTTGTCTCCACACTTTAAACTTCCGACGTTAAGGCAGAGATTTCATTTCCTGTCTAGTTTTGTCCATGGCAGGGGTTCGTAGACATAAGCCTATTGTTCGGCCTGCCTTATTCGCTCCCAGTCGTCTCCTCATCGGCCTTTTTTACTTTTTTTCCTTGAACGAGGGGCAGCTTTTATTTGCTTTAAAATATTTATTGCGCTTTTATGGGAGAGTGCGAGCTCGACGGAGAGAGAAGGCTAGAAAAGGTGAATGAAGATTCACGCCCTGTTTTTCCGCCAGCACCGAAACTGCACTCCCCGTCCATGCTACTCAGCTGAGGGTGTGAGGTGTTAGTCAGCAATATTTGCAGTAAGCCTCTGATACGAGCGCGAAGTCTAGGCAAAACGAGGGGGTCTAGGTTTGCCGTTTGCGCTTCCCCTTTACGATCGGGTACAGGGGTTTAGCACACCGGAATAGGCCAGTAGGCGGCGGTTTGACGATGTAGCAACAAGCGACTTTGTCGTTACACGAACCCCGATGGCGATGAACAATAATCATACGTGAGCATTGACCATGTGTACGCAGCTATCTGCACTCTGGCTACTGGTTTCTCTCTACTATACAGTTTAAAGATGCCTCATGTTTATGAAGCGTATCTATAGGTGCGAATGTATTCCATCCAGTTTTATTCGTTGAAGATAGGAAGGTCGAAGGAATGGTAATATTATCGTAGGAATTTCTATAGCAATCGGTTAAAGAAGGCCACATAGTTTGCTGACCGATAGTACCCTGTACAAAAAAAATAAAATGTTCAACAATCAAAGCTTTTTGAGAAAAATAAAGTATACCTATAGCGATATCAATAATGATAAGATTACTTAAAATATTCGTGCTGGACACTGTTTACTTAGTAAATGTTCTAATGTTCGTATGCGGTAGTTAAATTTTTCTATTTACCCGACCGTTTGCCACTTCGGTTGACTGCAGCGAGCGACTAGAAGTATCATTTAGCAGTAACTCAGAAATGGTCCGAAAGCTGTCAACATAAAACAATTGAGTGCTTGTAAATTTATATTTATTTGTGCTTATCCGTTCGTCCGGACCCTAACGGTTCAACACACCTGATTCTAATCCAATCAGATCCGTTATCCATTATATGCAATTTACGTAGCGATCGTACTTCATGAACCTAAATGAAAGCTTGCTGTGTTTAGATTGCAATCCCGAAGATTCATAGCCGAAATCCCTATTGAACAAGATCCCTTGCCTATTTCTCTAGGTCTCACATATTTGCCAGCTGAATCGCTGGCTGAATTTTGCGCTGTAGAAAGGGAGGCTCTTCGTTCCTTGGCCTGAGGTTGGCAAGCCCCATTGAAAATTGTAAAATTTTATTTGCTCTTTCAGTTGAATGCTTCCCTGGTGCATTTATCAGCTGGCCATACTCGAGCCCGCTGTGGTGCTAGGAACGGCCTAAACACTAGAGGGGAGGAAAGCCCGACGGGCTGGGATCGGAAGTCACACCGGAAGTAGAGCGAATACCGAGGATACAACGGATGAATTCTAAGTGATACTTCACAGGACACTACTTGCCCTGTGTAGCTGCTAGTGATTAATTTATACTGCCGGTACTGCGCGAAAAAATGCTGATCCTGTTATGAATCCTCAATTCGCTTCGGATTTATTGATAATTAAAAAAAATCTACTATTCTAGGGTCTTATGCTTGACGAAATTAGACCTTGTGGCAATTGTTAGAAAGAACTTGAATAGTTCAGGCTGTTGACGTTCCATACGGTGATAGGTTATCATTCAATTAAAGCAGTACTACAATCAACTAATAAGGGCCTGATTACGGACCAGTTGTGGCGTCGGATAAAATGTACGTAAACTACTCGCGATCTGGAAATAATTTTTTCTTCAATCTTGCTCGATTCACAAGCAAACTTTACGTACTATAAGAATCCATCGTAGCACGATTTCCTGCTTCAAAATATTACCGATATCAATCGAAAATCCGTTCGTAACGGTTATCTCATACCAATGCATCGTATCACCGCACACTGTAAACTGCCAATGCTGGGTAGAAGATATAACTGTCATCGGTGGTTAACAACTATTTTATCAACTGATCTTCTGCACGAGGTCACTTCAGATATTAAAGTATGACGATAAGCAATTATTTTCCAATGGAAAGGCAACAATTCCACCCGTTTCCTAGGACCTTCTATGGAAGCGTACTGTACGGCTATAGGGTTCGATGGCGTAGGGCTCTATGAAGTGGACGAAAGTGCAGCAGGCCTTTTCGTGAACCCCTAAGTTAGGGCACTCGACTCGATTATTTATCGGGGCCGAGGGAGCGATTGTATCTGATGTAAATAATAAAACCAGAAAAGTGTATTGCTTCCGTGAAGCCAAGCACAACTCACCAGTGCCCTATCATAAGGCGTTGGCAGTCAAGTGGTGAAGAATAATGCAATAATCAAATATTTTTTTAAAATTCGGGTTCTTCAGTATGCTAACTGGGCAGATTTAAATATAAGTCTTTTTTTTATTAAGTATTAATAGTACGATTCGTTTGGCCTACACGTCTTACTAGACCATTTACTAGGATAGTAGTTTAGTCTTTGCAGAGAATATTATCACATCTAAAAAACAGGTCTGCCTACGTGAAACGTTTTCGACTGTAGGCTCAAATTGGTAATATGTGCTAGGTCCTATATAGGCTGGAATGGTCGTAAAATTCAAGTTGACTCGACAGAGTTAAAGTGAAACGGTGATAGAAAAAACTAACTGTGGACCAGTTCGGTTGCACTTATCAACGTCATTTCCATAGAGGAATATAAGTACATTTTAGGAAAAGAAAAAGCCAATCGTCATTTGTACGAAGCTAACCAACTGTTTCACGACTAAATAGACGTCTATTTTCATCTTCTTACGCATTATCGTCTAATATATAAGTGGCAAAATTTAGTTGTTTAAATAAAGTTATCCTCTCCGTTTTGATTTCCATTACTCGACTCCCTTAAGTGAACATTTTGTGGTCCAATTAGTGATATGGTCCTCTAAGTTACTTGATTGAAACAATTTATCCTTCACAATGCTTGCTTATAATGTGCGTCTCTTAGCGTAATCGCGTTAGCGTCAAGAGTCGCACTATTCCGAATCATCTACTTTAGGCGAAGACCGAAGGCCGAGTATCATCAACCGCAACAACAGAATCATGGTTGGTGGCACGAACCTATAATTAACGAAGGATTTTTCGTTAGGTCGGGGTACGCAGACATCGATCGGCGATGACGGATGCGACGCAAGCTTATAACGAAGAAGCATTCAAAATGTCCCGATTGTTGACGTCGTCGCTTCATCCGACAGGATGGCTTATTCTGGCCAGGAATTAATGTGCCGAGCGCTCCGAAACGATTAGAGTTGTCTCTGACTGAATATCGTCTTCACTTACTTAGTTTTTGTCCGCTGCCTTCGTTCGCACCCCCATCCCGCCATTAGTGAGTGTATGGCAACGACGTCACGTCACTCGACGCGAGGATGGATGTAGCTATTCAGATACGATCCACATATTGAAAACCGTTAGCTTTTCATAGATGTTGAGTATCCAATGGTCAGGCTGAGGCAAACAGGATCCAAGCCAGCACATGAAGATAAATGAAAAAATTTCGGTTGTTTTCTTTCTTAAGCAATACGGTCATGATGAGAAAAATGTCTTACGACAGCATCGCGTCGATTCTACTATAGGAAAAAAAGGTATAGAAAATGACAAAGCAGCCTTTAAACGTTTGAATTTATTCATAATATGAACTGAATACACACAAATCAGATATAATTAATGCGCGTTTTTTATTTTTTTTTTGTAAGATTTCTCTTTTTATTATATAGTAATGTTTTTACAAGGTCGCTTATAATCGTAAAAACAGATCCATTCGATGTTAGCGTTTAAAGTTTGACTATCTTAGTACAGCTTCTTTGCAGTATAACTTTTTATTTATTTTGTTAGCTAGCAATCCAAAGGGACGCCGCAGGCTCTATCTTCGCGGACTATGAGTTCCGGATTTTTAAGCGTCAACGACTATCGTTCGATAAGAGACAAGTGGCCTTCAAAATGACTGTTTCCTGTTTTTTTTATTCCTTCGTGCCTTTTTCTCAAAAGCTCAAGGAAGGGATCTGTCCAGTGTTCAGATATCTCATCTTCTATTTATATTCGACACCTCTCTCGAACCTTTTAATGGACAAGGGAGGTGGTAGAGGAGCGAACATTATGGAGTTTCTCCTACTAATTTACATATAATTGATAAA
>NW_019211456.1:37083547-37202689 GCF_002443255.2 Varroa destructor | reverse complement strand
TATATGTAGCTATCAAGTGGATTCAAACATTGTTTAGATACACACAATGAGAAGTTGGTACGTCATGCGACGGATTGTGGATCAAGGCGAACTACTCAATACGAAGGGTCATTCTACCTATTGGTGTGCCTGGCCTTCGCCGGTGTCCAACTGCTCTATCTATCACATATACACAATAATAGTAATTGACCCTTATATCGATATAAACAAACCCAGCCTTTTGTCTTTTTGTCAGATTCAGTTAGAGGCGTAGCGACGGCGAGCGTAAAATGATTGTCCATCCGTACCCGTTGTATTATATTTAGTGGACGGATGAGAAAAGGCAAAGAAGAAGCTTCAGGGAGGTCTATACAGGCCTACGAAAATAACTCTGACCCCAGCTACGGAACAGAGCCTCATACCTCCGGAGGTGGCAGCGGCTGCGTAGGCAGTGCCAGCTTCCATAAGCTTACACAGACAACAAACACTGGCACAACCAGCAGGACATATTAGCGCAGAATCTCGTTCACCGAATACCAACAAGGCTTTTAGACAATTGGAGATACGCGCCGCCAGTATCAACGACAGTAGGAAACAGCTAGCAGTAGTCTCTGTATGCGTCCGCGTTCTGCTGTTTCGGTCATAGGAGGCGAAACGCAGTAGATGGAGACGACTCGGAGGGTGGACCCCCCGCCCCCCGCCCCCTAGAGGAAACTCTGCTTCGTCAAAGGCCAATCTAGTGCAGGCCATTGCGTTTAAAGAGCCCCATTAATCCTCGTAGTGTTCCGCACTGTACCCATCACGAGCTGCTATGTACGGCCATCATAGATTTTCTGTGTTGGAAACTTTTGGACTGTGACTCCACTCAGCTGGCGTTGCAGCTCTTCTTGATAGAATCGATGCGTATTTATATCTCGTATGTGCGTCCCTCTTTTTTCTAACCGCATTATAATCAATTACTCAGTCCGACTCTTGCAAGAGTCACTCAACACGTAATACTCTCTTACATAGGCCAACTTACATAGGCGTACTAAAACACCTCTACTCTGGTGAGTGTCGTATTGTAGCTCCGTCGACCTCCGTTACAACATACTATACAGTGTAGACCCTATTTTCGAATTTCTTTGCCAATTTCACATCTATCGACCATCAAGATTGAATTTCAAAAAACCACTAGCTAAGGCAGCAACCTGTTGTTAAGATATCGTGAACTTTCATAAACCTGGTCTATCATAACATGTATACTTACGTTGTCTCCGTATACAGACCTTCAGAAGCTTTGCTTATACACTTCTTTCCGTTGTTAATGCTGTTTGCGAGACTGCCTACTACGGCGGAACTAAAACGGCAGATCTCTTAGCCGGCCGTCGACCGATAACAACAACAGTACGTCCAACGGAATAGCGTTGGAGCTTCTGTCGGCGGGATTGTTAACCGCTACCTTCATTCAAGGCGAAAGCTTCAGGGCCGCTGTCTCACACAGTACTATGAGCAGTAGACTATAGGCTGAGGAACAACAGGGACCCGACACAATGCCGGGGAAATGGGCGAATAGAATGAAGTTGTGGTTAGCGATTTGCAGCGCATCTTGTTAGAATTCTACGACCGATCAGCCACTACAATTATGAACGTTGTGACGAATTAGCCGTACCGGGAGAGATTACTTAGGAACAAACTGGGACAATGTCGTTGAAGTCATACGCAGTCCGACGACCCCTCGTTTGCCGGACGCCGCCTATCGAGTCCGGTCCCTAACCCGGATCTGACTACATCTATATCCGCGGTGTGAAAGCATCTTCGCTTGTGTGATTGTATGCAAGCATAAGAGTGCATGGCGTTGCGGCAGGTCATCGGCAAGAGCAGGAAGCTTCAAGTGTCATTTAGCCTATATGACTTCTAGATAGGTTACTTAAGAGATAGGAAACAACTTTCAAATTGAACACAGTCAACTTGTAGCTAACCAACAGCGTTATTTTAGCGTATAAACAAACGGCTACGGCAATGGTAGCAGGTGTATTTATTATAATGTTGGTAGCTAGTATGCCATTGTTTACGACCGTCGAAAAAAAAAGCTATCCTATATAAATTTAACGAAGTATTCAAAATTCATTCTAACAGATACCTGTACATATTTTATTAGAACTATATAAACACCACGGCCTGGCGGTTAAAATGACAATTTTTCGCTACATCCGGGAAAAACCCCTTCGTAGGTATAGCGGGAATCCGTTATCCCCGTATTCAGTATTATTTGCTGTTTACTTATTACCTTCGGTCCCGTCTACTTGTAAAAGATGAGAATTTTAAACGTCCATGTTTAAAACTGGTGATTCTTGTTTGAGATTATCATACGCCCTAGTTACTGGAATTAGAAATTTGTTAGTTTGAAGCTAAAACGAGCTTAAAAAGTAACCTAGCTCTGTCATCATTCTCATTAAAACAATGCTGTTTGTTAAGTGTTTGTATATGCATGTATATATATTGCGTACCATTTCATCTCTGAATCCTAAATGTGTAGCAACAATTTTTAGTTTGCTCAGGTAGCATGGGTAGAATGAAATGACGCTAGCCTCTGAGAAGTTGGAACTTAAGGTTTCGGCAACGGACCGCCAAATCGACGATCTAGTGAACGTGCCGGTGTCGCTAGTGCTGTACGATAGCGAACGGGTTTGGCAATATGTCGAAATGAAATTAAGTGTGGGCAAAGATAAACTGTACGTGTGATTGGACGCAGATAAAAGAAACATTATAGACGAGTACGACCAACAACAACAACGCAAAACAAATTTGCAGGGGGTTCGTTCGGATAGAATGAACGTGTCAGCGCAGCTTTTCTCACTTACGGCACTGGCAGGTAGCGCCGACCAGCAAACAGCTACGCGGGTAGCTCAAGAGCAATTGCTAGGCAAGCACAACGACGTATCTCATGTGGATAGCATGCGAGATCAGCCACTCGCCCAGTTTGCTGCCCAATGCTCACTCGTAATTCCACACAAATGGCTGTGTCCACGCAAGGGGCGTTGCTTTTCGTTTTCTCTTTTTCTTGTCCATCTTGTTTAAAACTCCCGCCAGGGCCGTCGCTCTCGTCCTGAACAGAAGCAATCTGCTTAGAATGAAACAGGGGTTTCCATCTGTGAGTATGATTGTTACTGCTGTGTCTGCGTGCGTGCCTCTCTGTAGTTATGAAACACGAGTACTATACTCGCATAGATCGAGACAAAATGTATCAGGTATTTAATATCGTCTAGTAGCGCTGCGATGGCGATTGTGTGTACAATATAAATTCTCAGTTAGGACAAATGTTTTTCTTTTGCTTTATTTCCTGTTATATATATATATATCTATATAGATAGAAAGGATAAAGGACAAGATATGACAGCCAAGGCAGGACTAAAACAAGATAGCCTTTGGGCTATTATCTAAAAAATATGCTGATTGAATGTGGATACGATACTTAGAAAAGTTCACGTGGTAATGTTGTTTAACCTAGATATTTCTTCTTAGTTAGCTGCCACCTTTTTGGCACTTACTATTACCGGATATAACTGTACACGTTATGAAATGCTCTATCTAACGTTTAGAATCATACGTTTTACTCGACGATTGTAATAGCTCTCTCTATTTCTCCGTCTCTCTTGTATCTCGCTAATGGCCGGCTAAAAAATGATCGAGGGTAGTAGTTTTTTTTACCCAAATCCATAAAAGTCCCTCTTTAAGCCTGCTTTGTTCTTGGTACATTTTATCAATGGTAGAGCTATGAAATCGAGCTACTGGAACATTCAGATACGTTTAACAACAAGCAGAATAGAAACGAAATCGTCCTTCGTGCCAGGCAAAGGCAAGCCTTCCCGAGAGAGATGGTGCCTTGACAGATCTCCTCCGAGTTTTATCATCGGCTTTCCTGCAAGTCGATCTCTTTCTTCATGCCGTTACCCATGCCCTTCTTCAAGCATTTCCGAAGCCCTTGGCACTACCTTAGTTTCCCTTTTTCGTCGCGTCCTCCTTGTGTCAGTCCTCCCCTTCTCGGCGACAAGAGTTTTGCGCAGACCGTGTACAGCTGCTGCTGATGCGCCCACTCGTCAATTTTCCTATTTCTGCCTCTAGTGCCTTTTCGAGCCGAGTACGAATCGGTCGTTTGCCTGCAAATCTCCTGAGACCGTCCGTCTGTTAAGACGAAGCTAGCCCAATCCGGCGCTCTGCAACGATCAACGAACGCCTCGAACTTGAACGATGGCGACGACGACGATGAAGAAGGCGACGAAAACCAAGCCATCATACATCACTAGATGGTCTGTAGTTTGGTAGGTCTCGGTTGATGGCGCCCGTCGCGCGCCCCCCTTCAGCCTGCTCATTCGCTTTAATCAACAGTGACTATATTCACATACACTCGGTTGCTTTACAGTCGCGCAGTCTAGTCAATGAAGTCAAACAGTCAGCGAGCTGTGCGACTCCGGGAGCGCCGATACCTTCAGGCCCATCTCATGGCCTTGGTAGGACTAAACCTATTCTGCCCTCTCCTTTTAAAGCTTCCGTAGTCTCTCGGTTTGTCTTGCGCACCTTGCCTTAGTTTACGTTGCCTATACTTAACCTCGCCGACTAAATATGCACTGATACTATCCTGCATGTGCATACTTCCATTAGCGTACTACAGCATACAATATAGCACTTCTGCAGGCGCCGCATACAGCGATTGCAGTCAGCGGTGATCTCGTCAGATAAGGATATCAAGATAAATACTTGCCTTAGACTCGTCTCGAACGATAAACACAGAAAGATACCGAACAATGTTGTCTAAAACTAGAGTGCATACATGTTTGGTGTATGACAATACCTGTTCTATTCAACAATTATGATAATGTCGACAACACAACCAAGACGTTGCTGGCATCTCCGGCGACATCGCTCTTACCGCGGTAGTCTTGCGTTTGTCTCTGCTCGCTAAGCAGCCAACAGCCATCGATGCGGTCATACGTACCTTATAGGGATGAGGAAGCGATGAAGAGGACGACAGCGGGAGCTGACATTATCGATCCAATTTGACGACACAGGAGATAAGTTGTCAACATTAAGTGAGCGCATATGAAGCGGTCTCGCGCAACCAATGGTCGAGGAAGGGTCCTTCAGGGATATTGGCACTAGGTTCGCTACTGCTACCGCTGCTGTTTCCGCCTCTGCAGCCGCCATAACCACGCCCGCGTTGGCCTCAGTCTCGATGAGATGAGGTAGCAAGGGCGGCTATTGTCCGAAGTGTCCTGAAGTTTGCCAAATGGAGCACAACAAAGTGTGTTCGAAAGGTATTTTTGAGTTTTGAGTAGGAGATCTCTCGTTGATGATAACTTCCACTGTCGCTGGTGGCAGTGACGTGCGCCCACAACATTGTCGCTGCAGGAAAAACAGGTGCGGTGAATAGGCTCGCCCTCCACTCCGGTCCCTTAAAGTCTATGCAAATCATACGCGCTAATCAAAACTGTTGTTTGAGCTGGTACGTTTCGCTACCATATTGAACGGGCAGAGCCGCACGTGTTCACACACAGATTCGCGCCTCAGATGGGAAATTTCAAGATAAGAATGAAATTGTTTCATGATTATAGCTATATGTACATGTGAATGTTCTACTTAACTTAGGCGATTTCGAGAGAATTTTATTGTTTTCTAAATCAGTCAAACTGACAACCCATTGTATTTCTGTTAATGGAAGTAGTATCAATAATGCTGCCTCATTTAGAACTAGTGGAGGTACGATATGTTTAGAATTTATGATCTGGGTTATAGTCCATGCAGGTTTACTCTAGACGGAAAATACATCCAATTGTTGTGCCTAAATAAATACACTGTTTCAACACGAGCGTATGTTACTCACTTACTTTTATTTACGGCAACTTTATGGGCGCTGATCGAACTTTTGACTGATGCCACGTTGTGTTTCAGTTAAGTCTTTACGAATTGTCTGATAGCATAGTTACTCTCTACCGACGGATATTGTATAATCCCCCTGAGAATTTAGTAAGGCCTCGCAAGACAATATTTTTATTGAACTCGAAGTTGTTTTGAGGTCTTCACGCCCGGCACAGCTTCAGGTTACGTTTATCTTCCTTGAAACCTCATATTTCCTTGAAGCATCGGTTGACATCATACGACAGGTGCCTTCTCGTGTCGGCAGTTGAAATTTTTCGATGAACCGAAATCATATCGATATCAGTTGTCGTCTGGCCTCCTTTTTGTTGCTGTGTAGCTTCCACTTCAAAGAACATGGCGACGAGCAAAATCGTTTGGTGTTGTTCGAACACAATTTCAGACTAACTCGAACAGATTTTTGTGGCCATGTGTCCGACGGTCCTCTATTACTATTTCGATAACACGTGTATATAACGACTAATATTATTACAGTATTACAACGACTTCTCAAAAAACAACATCGCAACACGACAGTGAAGCCACCAGCTGTTCCTGAACAGGCCTAGCTATTAACAAGGCTCCTGCGATAGCCTGCTTGAGTTCGCAACAAATTTTCGGCTCGCTGTCAGCTGTTTTTTGAAACTCATTGGCCCCTACAACGAGGACTCTTTTACGTAAAACTTGACACTGATTCTCGTCTTTTGAAAAACCTAAGGCCTAATCAGCGATTCGAGATGTCTGTATGCTCTGAAAGGCGAAAGCGTAGAACTGTGATGTATCATACTAGCGAGCCTATTGACGAACTATGCGCCGGTGAATCGAAGACGATCATGTGAAATAAAACACCTTTTAAATGATGTCAGCATCACTTCTTGATGATTGCTATAGCACCTCAGCTTGACGTTGATGATGAAGTGTTTCGCCGTCCCTGTTAGCCCGTCAGCCATTATTACATCAAGTGGCTGGTTCATGGAGCTGGGTTTTTATTCGTTTCCCAATTTAGCACCGTTCTTCTGTTTGCCTGTGTACGGCCTAACTTTACGGAGCAGACGAAGCAGGGGTGCTAACACCTCTAATTCTACTTTGAGAGAAGGGAGAGATACAGATACAGCTTGGAGCTGTTCTTCTTCGTGTATGAAAAGAGCCTGCGCAAGGTTATGTCGAGTTATTTTTGAAAATTACCGCCAATTATACATCTCGACAGTGAGAAGTGCTGCTCTTATTCCCGATTGCCTATTCCCTTGACCCTAACCTCGTGCCACCAGCTCATTGAAGTGCCCCAACATTCATTTTCTCCCACTCCCTTCCTCGCGCTATTTTTTCATTTTTCGAAAAAGCGACGATCGGCATGTTCCTTTGTAATGTAACAGCTTGAACATCATCTCGATCTGAGAATTCAGCTTTACAGAGCGCTGCCACAGGCCCTTGATAACCACAACTAATAGTGGCCTCAGCATATGATTCTCACATGATTCCAACTGTACGTTGTCCTTCGCGCATTATCAGGCCCTGTTCTCTTCTCTGTTGATGTTCAATACTATTCGTGTCCTTATACATCGAAAACCAGTGGTGCAATGCTGGTATTTGATACCTGACATGTTGCCACGGTTATAAGCCGAGCTGCAGTCGAACCGTCACGATTGTAGTAGTAGTAGTAGTACACTACGGCGAAGACGACGACGACGACGACAACCACCACCACGACCACGCGATTGAAGTACAAACCGGTCTCGTCTAATTGGGCTTATCTTCTTTAAAACCCAACTCGCCCCGATTCGACCCAACCCTAGTGAGTGGTAGCGGCCGCAGCTAGTCTAGGTAGTCGCATCACAGTGGCACCTACCGCTACTACTAGAGTTGTCCCACAGGGTTACGAGCCGAGAACTGATGGGAAGTGGTTCTGCCCCATTCCAGCGGTCTCGGACAGAACTTACTTTGGGAGCGATGTGCAGGCAGCGAGTGAACCGGGCCATATTAGAACGGAATTGGGGTCGTAGCAGAGTGCGCTGGCTGGGCGGAGAGGTCGGGTTACCCAAATTGGCAGAGTGTATAATCGTCTCGGCTCGGCGCTCCCTAGGGAGCTGCACAGAGAGCGGAGGCGGTCGAAGGCGGCCACAGGCCAGGCCAGGCCAGGCCAAGCTCATCCGATGGCTACTATTGCTGGCAGTGAACGACGAAGAAGGATGGCGCAAGCCGAACTAGCACTGGGTACGGAAGGGGTGGCATCACGGTTGTAACAATAGTACTAGCAGGGAGTAGTGGTGGCGGCGGCTGTGGCAGGATGGTGGATTGAGGGCGTCATTTTGGGCGCCACGAGCTCCTTCTTTGCTGTCTTGTATTAGGAGAAGAGAATGCGCGGGCGCACTCGACCCTGATGGGCTTAGTCGTTAAGGCACGTTGGGATGGATGAAACGATTGGCTAGCGCCCCCAAAAGCTGAGGGCTATCTGCCATGTGGGTGGACGGCTCGTCGGACCGGCCCCGCACGACGATGTAACAAATGAACATAATTTCACAACTCGCAAGTGAACGCAGAAAGCTTTGGCTTGGTCGCTATCCAGCAGAGCCCCTCTAGCTCCCTCTCTTTCTCCGCCATTACCCCATGCCCTTAAACCGTCGCAGTGCACTACTGCACAGGGTTAAATAGCTGCTGAGGGCGGCGGAAGAAGACAGCTTGTTGGGGGTGGGGAGACATTGCATTGCCTATACAACAAACCAGACAGGCAGTCGAAGGAAGTGGCTGGCAGATCTCGTGGCCAACCTTCTCTTGTACGCGCACACACAACAAACACACGAAGAAACACAGATAGTATTTCAGCAAAAGCGGTGTCGTCGTTGTTAGTTCGACGTTGAGTAGCAGTTCACAGCAGCTAAGGAGCAGACAAGGAGCGAGGACTCGTCAGACGACTCGTCAGCGGCCCGATAGCGCTCGATGGCTTCTCTAGCACAGAGCATAGCTCCGCAGGATTGCCAGGTATGTAACCGCTGTAACAAGCAAATGCAACCGAAGCAAGCCCACACTGTTGGTGCCGCTTAGTAACAAAGTGAAGAAGTCTGAAAAAGTAAAGACTGTCGCTGACGGAGGGTGCTTGAGCAAAGGACGAGTTGAGCACGAAGAGAAGCGAATGGAAGCTTTCGAAACAGGGGGTGGCGCTGTTAGCGCTGCTGGTCGCAATGGCCGTGCAGCGGTGCAGGACACTCCCGTCGCTTTACTCTAAATGATCATTTAGTTTCTTCAATGACTGCTCCGGCAGGCGGACCCGTGGCAATTTAGAAGCTGGCTCAATTGCTCACAGCAGCAGCAGCAGCAGTTATTATACAAATGATAGCCATTGTGTTGCTGTCATACTGCTACCGTATAAAGACAAACACTGCAGAGAGACTAAGAGGACCAGAAACGAGCAGTCCAAGCTCGTAACACCGGACGAAATCCGAGTACAGACCAGGTAGCGGAGCTAGGAGAAATATCATCCCATGCAAGACATACGGGATGTGTCAGCATTTCGATTTCATTTCACGTTGAAATAAGCTCGTAGGGTGTGGGGTGACAACTAATCCGGCATAGTAGCAATTAGTTTCTCTGAGTAAACAGGTTCTATCTATCCATCCCTCTATAAGAATTATCCAGGTACATTGTAGCGTATGAGCGTTTTCAGATTTCGCTTGTATTGTTTATTTAGAGACGACTCGGGTGCATTTCGACTGATAGTTGCTCGGTCTACGCCCCAACTTAAATTATAGTCAACCTCGTTATACATATAGAAGGCCGTTCGTCTGTACAACAGCTGAGCGAAGTTTCGTAGAGTCCAGCTTAGAGGTAGGTAACGGCTTAACTTCACTTCGCTAATTTAGTAGGCCGTCAAAACGCAATAACCTTGGCCTCTTTTTCCTTGATAAAGACTTACCAATATCTTTCCTGAGTCTGCCCGCTAGGCAAGGTCTTGAAGGAGGAATGGAGTGTTAAATTCAACCTTGCAGACCAGCCTATCTTGGACCTGTTGTTCCTTTGCACCTCGTCTTCCATGAACACGGTCAGTCAGTTCCTAAGTTTTTGCCAATTTCTTGGTGACAATGGCGACGACAACGAACAGCTCCGGGCGTTCCAGCGCTCTGTTCTCAATAGATCTCAGCTAGTCCTGTGTAACTGCCAAGCCTGTTAGCCTAGCAGGTTAGTGTGTTTTATAAGAACAGAGTCGAAACATCGTGCCAACTCCACTTCGTCCCACTCTTTATCTTGTATATCGCTTTCTCCCTCGACTGTTGAGCGGAGTTTAGTAATGAGACCTGGACGAGGAAGCCAGGCAACCGCTGAGTCATGTCACGCTTTCATAAAGGACACTGTTACGCACACTCGCTATTAGACTTGGCAGCAGGCTTACTATTTCCAGTCTACGAGAGCTACCATCAAGGCCGCTGCTAGTACTGTTCGTTCTGCACTTCGACTTGTCCTGCGAGGACCAGGATCGACAAGTGGAAGCAGCGCCGATCGTGTAACTCAACAAGATGTCAAGGAAGCGGGCGTTACAATCAGCAAGTTAGCTTGTTAAAACACTAGAAGGACATGGGTTAGGATGCCTTCAGGTTAGAGCTTAGAGTATTACTGTTCTATACCGATGGTGTCGAACAGGTAGATGTTCATTACAAATTCTAATTAGGGAAGAAATTTCTCGTGAAAATATCGTGCCGATCAAATGTTACATGAAGACTAAATATAATGTTTCTATCACGATTTATCTTATTCACGTATTGCGATAAGAAGCTAAATGATACTACTTTCAAAAAATCTACCGGGTCAGACCGAACTAATATATCACAGTGGAAACTTGCTCGAATCGACCGTATCACCGCGCAGTTAGCCAGCAAAGATGCGAGTACTGAAGGCCGTCTGAATGTGGAGTTGTTTTTTTTTCTCGTAAAAATATAGCTTTTTTAATGTTGTGTTGGAACTTTCGAGGTCCTATATAAAGCTCTTTATACGATCTTGATACGTGATTACAGTCTTTGTGATCTCTGTCTCATTGTTTCCAAGACAGATACAATGATAAAACAGGCAAAACGAGCTAACTATTCGAAACCAGCTGCTTTACTATGCACTGAAATGTCGCCGAAGAATTAGCTAATCAACGAACGGTTCTTTTTTAACGTGCACTAACATACAGAAAAGCTATGGCTAAATAGCGATGATAACGGTTGCTGGCACCGAAGTATGTTGGCGAGGGAGCTATGTGTACTTTCGTCTAGGAGGCGCGAAGATATAAGCTTCGGCTGGAAGCGGCTCTGCTGTTATACGCTCCGGAGGGGAACCTACTGTGTTGATTGGCGGTGCGCACTCTTTGGACTTCGTCAGAGGTCAGCTGATCCGAAACACAAATAGAACCTTGGCCAAGCGTGCAAAGTACCTTCTGCTTTCCTTGGGTCAGCGAAGTTGCACGAGGTGGTGGGTCAAGCGAGAAAGGTGTCTGTTCTTCAAGGCACGCGAAAGACAATATCGCGGGAGAGTGAACCTCGTGCTCGGATAGAGCTAAGCTTTCGTGCGAGCCTCAGGGACACTCTGAGGAGGGAAGAGGACTCTCACTGCTGAGACACGTATTCCCACCATGTGCACAGAATGCGTTTGCGACAGTATACAATACATGCTTGATGCAAGGCCCTTACGAGGGCAAACAATGACGGCGTTGCGCTGCCGTGATCCAGTCTCACTGGGCTAGGCTGACATCTACGCCAATCAAGTAAATATCTTAGGCGTAGAGGCGGGTGGGCTAGGTAGGGGGCAAAAAAAAATTCGGGTGGGACATCGGGCTGTACACAGCTTCATTCAACTCACCTGTTGACTTTTTTAGATGAAAAAAAAGTTGCACTGCGATTTTTCCGTTAGATATCCATTAAAATATACGGAACGATTAGCCAGAGTGGTATTCTCTGATTAAATTTACTAACGTACACATTAAACGTAAGTTATATTATTGTTTCATGCTGCCTATGTACATAAATAAAAAAAAATGTACTGAGTTTGATATCTGTCCACTTTAACGTTGTGGTTTGCATTTTATTGTTATATAATGATATTTACGCTGGCATTACAAAGGGAGGAATCGGCTGCCGGCGCTCAAGGATTTGATAGGATTTAAAACTTGGCAGGTACCTGTTCCAATATGTGCTGCTTGTCAGTATTGTTTTTTTTTGAAAAATGAAACATTCAGTTGTGATATCTAAGATCTTGTCCAGCAAATTGTCCTTTAATATTTTAATGTATCAGATACATGTACATTTTTATTGTTACTCAAGTAGTAATGTATTCCAATGCATACCAGGCATCTTTCTAGGTAATTGCGCACAAAATTTCCAAGAACCTTTTTAACGCACCATGGCGCAGGAGTAGATTGGCGGCTTGGAACAAAGCACTTATCTACCTAACTTGGATACATAAATAAGAAACGAACTTGTTAAATATGACTATTATCTTTATGTATAAAAGTGTGTTACAACATGTAGCACTCACCATGCTCAAGATACTACAAGTCCAACGTCTTCTGACCGCTCTGTACTCGTCGTGTCCTGAATATAGAGATTAAAAAAAAGGTACGGTATTGTTTTTTTTTTTTTAATAAGGAGCACTTCGTCTATATTTTTTGTTATACAATACATTTCTTAGCGCCAAATCGGGCTCAAGTCAGTGTCGAATACACACACATAGACACAGGTCGCTAAATCATGCATTTACTGATAATAACACGTAAACGGTAAAAAGTGTAACCATCTGACACTTATCAAACACTACACGAGTTCTCTTGGAAGCTCTATATGTTGAAATACGCTGTTTGTTTTCCAAGCAAGCATAGAGTTCTTCGATTTAGAATGCCCCGTTTTGCGTAAATCAGTCGTGGTGATCAGTAATAAACGCTCAATGACTATTCTTCTATATTTGTCCAATCAAAGACCACAGCTGTAGACAGCTGAGATGATTGTTTATCATCTATATTTACGGCTTACCTATAACTGCAACTTGAAACTTGTAAGTGCGGTTAAATAAATAAACAAACAAATAATGGCAATTCCAATACCGCTAACTATTCACTAGGGCTGAACTACTTTTACAAGTTTTCAGAGTCGAAGTACCGGATGCGATTCTCGCGAAGTCAAGTAGATCTGACGTCGGATTATCGCCGGGCCATATCATTTCCAGAATATTTGCTTTTTTAAATTGATTTATATATTTGTCGTGATTGAATAGTTGTGACATGATTGGCAAATAAGTTGAACACCGCTATATCGAAGAAGACCAATGTGAATAGTAATATTAGTGGCGCTCAATTATTGTTAGCTCAATCCAGCCTGGTGGTCGAAGCTTACTGCTTCAGACGAAGTTAACCAACAAAGCATGCCATTGGCTCGGATTTCAGAAAAGATAATGCAAGTTAGACCCATCGGCCTCTGGGTCGCGCTGTTTCGATAGCACATTGGGTCGACTACCCAACATCCTTAACGTCTAGATTTTTTGCCTGTACCATCGGAGACGGTGGCAACAATGTCCCGTCCCGACTCGAGGCAGCAAGTTGCATATGGTGCTATACTGAGCGATATGCGCAAATATTTGCACTTCAACTCACTTGCCGGTAGCCTCACCGCGCTCGAAGAGCCGCTACTCGGCTAAATCTCGTCAAGCGCTCGGCATCACCTACTGTTCTAGGGACCCATTGGTTCGACAGGCGATAGCTAAGATCAGCCTTCGACCACCAAAATATATCATACACGCAGCTGATGAGTACGTTGTTTCTGCAGAGCGACTCGGCAGTCGGGTAATGGCAAGCAAAGTTATTTTCATCAAGCATTTTCATTTAGGCGCATTTATATACATTTGCAGTAAGCTGACAGGTTTGTAGTATCTAGCTTGCGTCCGTGTTGAAAGCGCGTTCTGTGTTAGACAACAGAAAATACTCTTTAACATCTTCTGAGAACAGTTGCGTCTTAGGGCAACACTGAACTACACTTAACTTTAAGCTAAATTATTTTTATTCAAGTGTGATGCGCACTAGGTAAGAGCCGTTCGAGCTGAATATCTTTGATTATTGCTTGAGTTATTTACGCGCTCGGACTGTCGCTGGGGTAAGGCTAATGATGAGTGTATATTCAATAATATGTATTCGTGCAAAAATAATAACACGTTTATTTACAAGTTAACGAATCGCTCGATCATATTAATGAACCTCGCTTGTACGACATAACTAGTTACCCCTTCAATATTATTTCCACTACGCTCGTTTTCAGCATTGAACACCCCGCAGGTGATTACATGACGTCAACCACGGTCCATATTGGCGTCGATATTACTGTTACTATTTACCGCTGCCATTTTTCCCCCCCATCTACTATGTACCTAAGTCAGATTATGAACGATCTGCGCGCCCGTACTCATAGTTTAACTATGTATTCTTCCTTAGATTTTCTCTCCCGACAGCCACCTTTTCCTACTATCTCATTTAGTCGACACAAACCAGCCCTATCCCGTAAGTGTCCCCTTCTATCTTGAGCCTTTTAGAGCCATTCTTCCTCAATGTAAATATTATGCTTACAGTTTCTAGTAGCATTTCCCCGTCTCGCCCGTATTATTGATACTTGCTAAGCATCATCTAGCTATCTTCATTGTCGCCGGTAGCCAGGGAAGCAGTCAAGCTGTCCGTTAACATCGATCGTCCGTTCTTCTTTCCTGTTTGCCATCTGATGGACTAAGTAGCACGAGGGCGTCCTTTCTACCAACCGTTGCCGTTGGCCCTTTGGCGCTGCTACCGCAATGATGAATGGACTAGTGTATGAGACTTGATTCTCATCATTGATCGATGAATGAGGCCAGTCTCCCTTAAAACCACACAGCTTGCGGAGACTGAACGGTATCTTGTATGAACTATTGTCGCTCGCTGCAGTGCCTGGCACTTCGCGTTGACTCGTATCAAAGTACCCGTTCGTCGAAGCACCCGCAGCCTCCACATGAAGGCTACCACTGCTCGACATTATGCTATCATATCATATCATCGCCGTTGATGGTCGCCGCACATGGCGGTGATGCTGTTTGTGGTCAAGACCCTTTGTGGGTCTTAGCTAAAGGACGAAAAACACGCATTAATACGGTAGGCAATCACTGCTGGATTCTTCTTTTGTTTTCGTGTTTACTTCACATGAAGTCCTTCAATGCGTTCGGCCGCCAGTAACAAGCGCTAAGCAGAGGGTGCGACAGCGATAGCAGTATCGACACGACCGTCGTTATTATGGATGGTAATCTCCTCAACGATGGAAAGTTGTTCCGTGATTCGCTCGTGGTGAGCTGCGTCTTCGTGCGTGTCAAGAAATATCCATCCATATCGCTCTCGTGTGCCATCAGGTATCAGGTTCCGAAGGATGAGTGACTGACCGTCAACAAAGAAGCAACTGGCTGCGCTGGCCATGCGTAACTCGGTGTTAATGTTCAACATTGTCTGCAATGATAGCTTGCGACAGAAGAGAAATCGTTAATGATGCGAGCGAGCTAATGATACAGAAAGAGAGAAAGACGCAAGCGACATGACCTTACCACTGCAGTAAAACGAGCGGCTGTTTCATCAATGTCTTCACCGGTGGTGCTTGTACTAACCAAACAATGCCTATGGCAAACTAGCGTATTACATATCGGGAGCATATTAAGATTGGTTAGGGGGAATTAAGTAGCCGCTTATACGTAATAGGAAATTCATTCTACAGTCGAAATGATTGGCAGGAAAGCTGAGGTATAATTCATGCTTCAGAGTAAAGGGGCTCGTGGCCCTACCTTAAAACAAGCTTTGCTATCGACACGCAAAAGGTTTGCGGTGTTTCATTCAGATTGGAACGTACCTTTGCGCCTAGATCAAGCGCTCCTCACTTCTGCCCTATACCGCCGCATACAACGTTCTTGGCTATCTAGAGTATACGTGGCAGACGCATTGCGTTGAAACGTCATTAAGTTGGCTTCACACTCTATGGGCAATAATACACAGTGTTGCATATTTCTCTATCAGGAAACGGTTAACTCCTCTTTAAACCTGGTCGTCCTACTCATATTCTTTACTGAATTAATCTCCGTGTTAGGCTACATTTAACCGAATAGAAATAAGACTCAGCCTGTATACTCTACACAGTAAAATACCTTTAGCTCGAGACACAAACATAATTATCTAACGCCGCTCTTAGCGCAACTACACTGCGATGGTTTTACCTACCTCAGGTTAAGCAGTCAGTCCCCGAGTTATTGTCCTACTGGGCTTAGCCTATCTATGGCTTATCGAGTCCGTGACATCTACTCGCGACACCACGGTTACGATCGAATCCACCATAGTCAGATCTGTACACACATAGGCACTCAGAGTTACTACCGATATAGAAGCTTTAGCATAAGAAGAATGTTGTAATAGAAGGGGCTGGTTCTTTGTTGGTTCCGATCGCTCCCTGTAGCTAATCTGCTCGCACTCACCGTCCCTACCGACGCAACTTCGTTCACTTTTCGTTAGTGGCGTATCTGTCGTTCCTGTCGTAGTTTATCGTTACTGTTCAGTCTCGTCGCCGCCACCACCGCCGCCGCCGCCGCCGTCGTCGTCGTCATCTCCCTCTTCGCTGTTATTCGTTCACTTTTCGATTGATGATTGCTTTTCTTCCTGTTGTAGTCCGCTGTGGTACATGAACGACGCAGGCAAGCGGCAGGCGTCGAACCGTCGCCGCCGGTGAGACGGTTATAGAAGGCGACGATCTCGCACGGCAGGATCGGGATTGGTGCGTTGACAACTCTCACGAAAAACGAGACTTGGCGCGCTCTGTTTGAATTTATTTGAAACGAATGCGTCATTACGTAGGCGATTACAGAACGCTCTAAACGCGTCAAACAATGGCCAATTCGCTGGCGCAGTATGTCACAGATCTACGTGGAACGATGAACGAATCCAAGAACGACCGTCTGCGAACTCGCTACTATCGGTAGTTCTACAATAACTACTACGAAAACATAATACGAATAACGGCGAAGAGGGAGATGACGACGACGGCGACGGCGACGGCGGCGGTAGCGACGAGAGTGAACGGTAACGATAAACTACAACAGGAACGACGGATACGCCACTAACGATACTATAGCTATTTGCGTTTGAGATAGTATCACGTCGCGCCCAACATCCCCCTGCCGTCCCTAGAGGCATTTACATGCAACTGACTCGTGCAGAAACACATTCGCTCATAAACATACATGCAAACATACACATAAAGTGACACACCATGACATGGAGAAATAAATAAACGCGCATTGATACAACACGGGTAACAAAACCCTGGCAATCAGAGATACCTTTAAGGCTAGAGGTATACTGATTAGTTAAAACCGCCTGAAAATACGTTTTATTAAGTTTGTGTATATATACATATATGTGTATACACACATATATGCATATATCTTTACCTTTAGATGGGAGAAGGCGCTAGCCATAGTTGTATGTGATCCCTTATTCACAACAGTTTTCGAGCATTTATTTATTTTCCTTTTCACTGATAGGTGATAAAGTTTTAAAATAAAACTGATTATACTTCTTTGGAAATTACATACTAGACACAGGTGGGAAAATATTTTAGCTAATTTCTATAAAGGCATAGCCAATCTTCTAGTGGAACTTCAATAGCAGGCCACCTTTAGGATTTGCTTATTTATTTTTTACATAGCATTCCTTTCAAAAAGCTTGGTAAAAAGCATCTCCATACAAGGCTCCAAATATGGCGATTCCAATTATTTCCTTAGCGAACCATAGGCATGCCCTCGCGATTCGAGTTCTGAGAGTGAAATTTTTACCATTGCTGTTATACATTGCGGCTCAATCATTGCTTTTAAGATAACACCCATTTTATTATAAGTGTCAACAAAATACCCGTGCAGACATCCTGGTTTGTGAGGGAAATCACGGGAATGCTTTAGTAACAGAAATAAATATTAGGATTCCTCGATCACCGTTTGTTTTCCTTAGATTAGCGCGATTGTCTACATTTCATTTAGTCCATCGATCCGTACCTCAATTCCCGGAACTGCGTACACAGCTGTTGTCTATATTAATGGATTGTACGTCTCCGGAGCCACTTAAGGTCGTTCTCTAACATATTACATCGGGAATAGCAACGAGACAGGTCCTGAATTGGACGCTTTGAGACGTTACACAGCTTTTCAAAAGGAAGCCTCACCTCTTAGTTTCTCGTCTCTACACACGACCCCTAACCAGAACCTTCCCATAGAAAAAGGAAAACTCTCAGTGTCTTCCCCATACTTCTACTGAAGCTAGAAAAAAAAACCTCATTGTCGTCGCTCTCGTCTCGCTTTATCTTTGTGTTCTTTCGTCTGCAACTTTCTGCCGGTGGGATGGCAATGTAGTCCTTTTCTTACGACCCTACAGTTCATGATATCTTGGAAGGCTCTCGCGTGGCCTCTGATCTTCGGCTACTATAGCCATTGCTGCTGCTGCTTCCTCCTTTGGCTATTTCTTGGCATGGCGAGTCCTACTGCCAGCAGGAGTTGTGGCGCTACTGATAGGGCACCGAATCGAAATGTAGAGAGTTCTTGGTTGTCTGCAGAAGCTCGACGGCAGCGGCCGAGATAGAGCAAAGCGGAGTGGATCGCGGGTGCTGCCAGCAGGGTTGGCTGACTGAACTGATCTGAAGGAGCTGTCTGTCTCGAAGGAGCAAGAAGATGATTTCCATAAAATATTCGAATACGACAACAACACTGCTGCTGCCACTAAGCGGCGCAGCAACTGCCGTCACTATGACTCGTCGCTAGGGGAGCTCATCCTCCCGCCGCCGGCCTTCGGGAGGTCCGATTTTGCTTGTGCACTAGAAGCGTCCTCGCCGTCCTTCTCTTCTTATTCTTTTTCGTCCTCGAGAAAGGAAGTGCGGGGGCACGAACTGCCACCGAAAAGGGACTGTTTTCACGACAGCAGCAGCCGACTCACTTAGACTTGTTTCAGCCATAACGAGTGGGGAGACAGGGCGCAGCCCTGGCGAGTAGCGGCCTGTTCCGCCTGCGTTACACTCTTCAACGGCCCCCTGCTGGCTACGGCCATGACTGCGCAGATCTCTACGACGAAATGGCTCCATGTCACCGTTATCGCCCGGAGCTGGTCGAAGGTTGGACTTTGTAAGTTGAAAGAAGAAAACAGACGGAGGGATAGCTAGAGATGATACAAGGCGCAGAAGATAGATGCAGCGGCAGCAGCTTCGGCAGTCTGAGTGCAATATTCCTTTTGAAGTCAGTTGCCTTTTTTCCCGCTTTTCGGTGAGTTTGACCTGAAATCCGGACACAGGGGTCTTTCAAGGCCCTAGGGCCCTCACTTGCTTGGCTTCTTTGCCTCGCCTATCCTACCTGCTTGCTCCTGTTTCTCTGCCTCTCTCTCCTTCTCCCTCTGTCTCCCGTAAGATAGTCACATCTCTTTTTAGGGTAAAATGTCTTCAGATCTTCTCGCCCCTTCTGTTCGGGCACCGACTGTGAACACGACGCTACCTTCAATTCAAATGGACGATGGTTATCGTCTGTCTGCCATCGGGCTGCCGCTGTTATCCTTTTTGTGCCAACTAATGGACTCTGCATCAAGATGTTCAAGTTTTGATCGATCTTTGCCACTTAGTCTTGGATTGCATTTCTGCAAAAGAGAGAACGTAAGTGACAAAATCGCAAGAAAGGTCCTTCTACCAAACTGGCTTCGAGGTCGAACCCTCCCATATAAACCTTTTATTCGTCAAGGAGTATGTCACCTTATATTGACTTTTGATATATATCAAAATATACCCGCATATATTTTTTGGACCGGTAATAGTAACGATGACTCTAATGGCATGAGACCCAACGTATTTTTTTCTTTAATTTAAGGGTTGTTATTTTTTAATATTTCGCTTTATGCTCGGCTTTCCTAGAACATGTATAACCTGAATGCCTGGTTGATCTCATTGGTAGGCTCAAATATCAAAAATACAACTAAGGTAAATTGTTTGAAGGGAACTAGCGAGAGTGTACTGCCAAAATCACTCGATACTCTACCCCGTTTTTCTAAGTTTATTTGGTATATTGAGAACTAGGTAAAAATATATAAACTCCTGTGTGCTCAGGATCAGGCGCGAATCAGAATCGTCAAGTTGGACTCAAGAGTTAGCACCACGCAGATCTTTTCTGTAAAGAAGGGTCGTTCGCAAGTCAAGTAAGGGTCATAAGCCTAACAGGGACCAGGTGAGGGGTGGACATGGATGTATCGGCCAATTATGCAGTTAGGGGCAACTGATCTGATCGCCTGCCGGCCTGTACCGTCGCTCCGTTCTACTTACGATCACATAGAGGCAGGAAATCTTAGATGGCGTGGGAGGTAACATCGGTAAATGTAGCACCAGTGAATCAGGATACACAGGCCTAGACGGCTCATGCGGACAGCAAAGCAACTGGGCAACGAATCAGAGGCGGTTGGCCGGTCCGTCCAACCATTCCTATAGATGGGAAAGCGGAAAACCTGCAATGGAAAACCAACGAGAGATGGTAGGACACCGGAGATGGCAGGGTCGCTTTTGCGGAAAGGCGCGGCCTTCCACTAACTGACCGCCCCAAGCCGAGCCTAAGCAGGAACAGGACGGTTTAGTAGTGTTTGTAGGAAGAGTGTGTAGGGCCGTGTAGTGATTCTTACGCCTGCCGCTGCTATTGCGGTGTTGGTGCCGTCCATGCTGTTGGTCGTGGTTGTGGCGGTGGTGAACCAGACAGGCCAATGACGGGGCAAGCAGGCTGGCAGAGGAAACAGCGAAATGCTCGCTGCTTGAGCGAGGGCTGTCCCTTATAATGCGAGTTTTCTCTTGCCTTGCTGCAAACACTACTCCGATTGATCTGATGGATGCTCCTGATCCCAAACTTGCAAGGGCCCGCGCGGAACAACTAGTTACGACAGCCTCGTAGAATTCAGATTTTATACTGCACGGGATAACGTCCAGACTACGGTTGTCTAGGTGCTAAAATTATTTGGCGTAATTTTCTACCAAACGACACCGGAGGCCAACTTTTAATAACAGATTCCAACAAAGCAAACATTATCAAATTCTGCATATATTCGCGCAGAAATACATGCACACACGTATATATAAAGACAAGCACGATTAGTCAGGAACATGTTTTTCCTGTACATCAGTAGTGTTGGCATGTGCAAAATGGCTTATGTTTAAGACCGTGCACACTCTGATATACATGGAAAACGCTAGTCCAGTGACGACACAGTGTCGAATAAATTGTCGCGACTATCCTGCCCCTTTCTTCTGGGGAGACACGAGCAAGGGGAGCCCGAATGCATAATGTAATGTAGGGGCAAGTTTGAAAAATGATGGGCCTGTATAGCTAGTGCCACCAAAGCTTCCTGTGCACCAACGAACAGTATGTTAGATCCACCAGGGGGCGCCCTCCCTTTCTCTTGCGGTGCTTTTTCTCGTTCCTGGCTCTGTGAGCGCAAACTCCCTGAGATATTTTCCGAAGTAGGTGCGTGCGTGTGTGTCTGTGTCTATGTGCGTAGGGGAATTGAGGGGAAGCAGGCTGGCACGCCGCGCTAACGGTAATGGAAGTCTTGGCAGCGGCGATGGTAGTGGACAGAGCGGACAACGACAGCAGCATTAGAGTAGCCGCAGTGACCGGCGGCTGCCGGCGAACTTCGAGTCCCTGTCGTTTGTCGCTGTGTTTCGCTTTTGACTGTTCACTCAGTAGACAGCGGGGCAATACTACCGGGCATAGCCGGTTCAGGCTCTAAGGCAGACCAACTAACTGGTCAAACAGCCACGACAGATCGGCAGAGACAGCTAGTGCACTGGAAGCAAAAGAACCAGCAAACACACCGTGACGCGGCCCGTACCATCCATAGACAGAACTACAGCAGCTGCAGCAGTTGCTGAAGCATCAGGACTCGTAACGTTTACCAAGTGGAGTTTAGTGGAACCGGACGGAACCGGTACAGTCGTCGTTGTTGAGCAGGGAAAGACTTAGTTGTCGCCGCCTCGTCGTTGTCTTCGTTTCGACGCCGGCAGACTCCTGTTCGACCAGAGAAACAGAGGGATAATAGCGGACCAAAAAGACGGACAGGCGGAAGAAGCGGCATAGGAAAAAGCAGTTAATGTAGGATGGACGGACCCATCAGTCGAACGACCGACCCACGAACGATGCAAGAACGGCGATGGCCACGACGATAGTGGCAGCAAGCCGGGCCTCCGAATCGGATGGCAGCGTCGACGAACTAGTATCAAACAGGAGCTTCTGCCACTCCGATCAATCGCTATCCCCACACTATCGTTTCGTTGTTCCTGTCTCGTCGTCCCCTGTCACTATTGCTGCCGTTTTTCCAATTGCTTTCAGACAGGCCCCATTTACTGGCTGGTAGGTTGCGTGCGTGGCAATGCGTCACTAGACGAGGCAATGGCACTTGCATCAGCATCAACGCCTGACGTCAGCTGACGCGCGTGTGACGGCAAAGCCGCCTTCGTCAACAGAAAAGTTTTAGACGGTAAGAAACCGATGCGGCAATGACCCAGTCGTCTCCGCTGCTGCTGCCGTCGCCTCCTCTTTGGCGGCTGAACGGTGGTGGCCTCCGAACCGGTTACCGGACGAAGACACGAATGAACAACGACGAAGTTAGCAGGCCTCCCATCTTCTTAAGCTAGGCGGTCTCGATGGATGAAGGCTCACTGCCATTAAGGCAGGGCTATAAGAGACGTCGAGTGATCAGAAGACAGAAGACGACAGAAAACTAAGCCGAACATGTCGGGGCTCTGTGGAAGATGGAAATGGCCGCTGTTTGATGGCGTGATGGAGTGCCTACTACAAGATAGCAGCGGAGCGCGTGCGCTCCCGGAGAAACCACGGCCATTGCTACGCGGCCGCCACACGCCGCCAGGAAAAAAGCAGCATGGAGAAGCGTCGTGCAACGATGCTGGTTAGTTCTTTGCTTCGTTCGTTTGGCGGCTAAACGGTCGCTCGATTGGACGAACATGCGATGACGGCTCGTCAGCGGCTAGTGGCCTTTGTAGCAGCACCAGGAGTAGAGTGCGCCACAGGAGGCTACCAAAGAGACAAGAGGGGTTAACGAAACGAGCAAGTGGGGTTTAAAAAAAAGTCATGAAAATCCGTCATTGGGGGAACTTATCTGCACTGGTTCTATTCCTGACCTTTGGAGATTCGTTGGAGAACTCTGTAGCTGCAAAATTGACGTAAATATTCGTTGGAGATCTGAGCAACAATAGGATCATGGCAATCCACTATTCAGACTAGAAATCGATGCCTGCTACTTTTTGTCATCTACGAAGTGTAAAATGTTTGCAAAAAGAGAAGAATTAACCGTAAACGAAAAGTGTCATTGCCAGTAACAGCAAGGTCAGAGTCATCCAGACCTGTTTTGTTGTTGAACGAGCGTTGGACGTTCACCACTAATATATAATAATTGGCATTTTAATCACGATTCGTTCGATATAATTACCACACAGGCTGGATGGACCGTTGCCAGCTGCTACGAAGCGATGGACGGAGCACGTACACTTTGCGTTTCGGCTGCTATATTGGCGCTATGCTCCCAAATAGGCCTGTTGTCGGGTCCTTATGGTCAGGAGATCGTGGCATGGTAAATCCCAAGCTGACCATCATTTCTGCCCAGTTCCTGGTCTCTAGTCGATAAGGTGGAAAGATGGATTGCACATTGGCACAGGGTACTTGCTGCTGGTGCAGCTACTGCTATAGAGGAGTCACACATGGATGGTGCCTTGTGGCGCGTGTTACCGGGAATGACCACTGCGACACTTAGCTTTGGTCTTTCGTTCGATGCTGCGAGATGTGGGCGGCTGAACGGGCAACAATGGCTAAATGGCATCACGTGGATCCCATTAAGATATGCCCTCTCGATTTCCGAACCGCTCACATCGATTACGACTTCCACCTTCTTCTAATAGAATGCGATTGGCTCGGCCGTGCTATATCGCTATCGAACTGATCACCGAAGGACCTGAGCGCTGTGTAATAAATATGTTGGTTAGTTAGATTCAAGCTTAAAGGTAACTCTAGAGTACTGCACTTCCGGTATTACAAGTAGGGCAAACCCCGAAAGAATAAACAAAATATGTCGTTGCCACAACACTTAATAACGCAAGATCGGGTTCTGCAAATAAACATTTCACATGCATTTTGAATATAGCAATTCTCAAAAGATGTATTCCATCACCAGTAGCTAACTAAGAGCAAAGAAATTTATCTGGACTTGTTAATCCCAGTATCCGTATGCGGCTGGTTCAAAATTTGTGAATGGTTGTCAGGACATCGTGTGACCATGCTGGTCTGTAGAAAAAAAAAACAGGATAAGTCCAGCAAGATTCATAGGTCAAATAACCAACAGTCGATTAAAAAAAAAATATGGCTAATGGTATTTCACGTCGGAGCTGATACTCCGGAATGTAAGCGTGGCCTTCGCGGATTTTACTGGGGGACTGAAGTAAGCCCACTTAGGCAGTAGGCTTTTACCTGGATGACTCTTGTAGTAACACTTAACGGCTTAGATCCGAACTGATTCGGTAACAAACGAGCAAAGGCTAAAAACCAGCCGCAAGTCGAAAATGTAAATAAAGAAAAAACGTTCGTAGACGCATAGAATAAACTAAGGATAATACCGCGCGGACTATTCGAAAAGTAAATTTCATTTGCTGATCTTCTACAATTAACGATGTTGTGTATCGGTAGGAAACTCAAAAATTACTTCCCGCTACATCTGTAAAGTACTTGATTCTCTCTGTGACAAAATATTCACCTAGGCCATTGCAAACGTTTGACAAAATTACAACAACTTAAGCGCTAACTTAAAATTCGTCTGTTAAATACGGTCTGCTACAGTGATCCAGGTCTTAGTTGTGGGTCGTGCGCTATTTCGTCCCGTTTCGGAACAAGTTAAACGGTTTTGTTTTCATGACTGAATACGAGCAAAGAAGTTCCGAAGTAATAATTTCAAGTAAAGAAGTTGAATAGAAGTAAGGAAGCTTTCCTTTTAGACCAATAGTGCACAGTCAATACACGCATATGTGGTAAACTTGCCACGATTCACGCTTCAATTTCAGGCGGCTATTATTAGGCTCCTGGTCTGGGCTTGTATAGCCCAAAAGTTCGCTGTCTATTTACTGAAAATCTGCTGAGAGCACGACTATGCGTAGTTTGATGCTGTGCGAAGTTTCTCTGTAGAGCTTGTGTTTGCGCGACAAGGTTTTAAGAAAACCTTGAACCACCCTGCGTGTCTCGCCTGAACCACGTTACTGCTACGGGGCTCACGGGCAGATCTCATGGATTTTACAACCTTAGCCATATGCACAGGCAACGCCCACATCTCGGGCTCATAACCCAGGATCACATCAACTTTAAATCCTTTTAATATCAAAACCAACCAGGGCTTGTCACCCAACACGAGGTAGCAGCGCAACGGTATCCATCCGAAACAACCCATAGCTTGGACTAGACAGCCAAACGTCCACTTGCAGGAGATTCGCTCAAGGCTTTGTTAAGTGATCAATTTTATTCCCAACATGTAGCAACCAATGCGAGCTAGGTCCCTTTATGTTTGCTTAGGTCTGTTATAAGAAATAGAGTAGTGGACAAAATGTTCATGTCTGCTCATATCAAAACGTATTTCAAGCGTATAATTGACCCTTTAAACTGGCCTTTATCTCAAGTAACATTCAGCCTCTATTGCCGTTTTTATCATTGTTCTTATAACATTAGAGTAACTCCTAAGTTATGTTACATTTGTCAAGCCGTTATATATAAATCTTCAGTGCTACTTGAATAAGCTCGATTTTATCAAGCATTAGTTTGCAGAAAAAGTTATTTTTGGTAACTACTTACTTCCCTGCGTTAATGTATCTTTGCGTAGCTTTTAAGCGTTTAAAAATCGATTTACAAAATTTAACACTATTAGATATGCTAAGGGGTACGTTGTGTAGTTTTTAAATAGGATTGATGTTTTTTTTTTTGTCACATTCGGAGCGTTCTGTCCCCCCGATTATTGCACTGCCGCGATTTTGTTCACTTTTCAACGCAACGTTTTTCTATTGCTGGTTTCGTTACGATTAAATCGGACATTGAAAAACCGCCAATGATCAGGCTCTACTGTATTTCACTTTAACGTCCCGACTTTAACGTTTTCTCAGAACAATTTAGGGGATCTAAAGGGTAGGCAACTCCAGGCCGAGGTTTGAAAATGGCCTGTGAATTGATCGTATCCATGGATTGTGGAAAGAGTCATTTGAGAGCCAAGGAGATTACCTTTAGTAAAATGCTTAGATATTTCCTAAAATCAATAGCGCATAAAATAGGTAAAAAGGAATCCCCAAACACTCATATGTCCCAATTCCATAATCATAGTAGGCTAAGATCTAATTTTTTTTAAATTAAGAGTTTACACGTTTGAATAGTAGTCAGACCCTACCACAGTAAACTTGCTTCTTGAAGGCCGATGTGCGAGGGTTCGCCCTCGACGATCGGTAGCTTGCACCCACCGAGGGCACTATCTGCTAATCTCAATCATTATCTTATACTTCGTTCTAAATCAACCTGAATTTTCATTCAATAAGCCAACTTCTATTAAGTCTCTCTATCTCGGACGTAACCAGGTGACAGAACTATCATCATTGAACAAGTCGATTCCTTGTACCCTTATCAGTACCAGATCATAGATGTATCTGGTTAGAACAGAAATCCTTATGACCATTTGGTTGTTATCCGTACTTGTGAGCTATATCGTGCGGTGGATGCCAGCGCGGACCACCCATATCGTCTGAAGACTGAAGGAGGGATGTCTTCCGATTACCTGGCGCTTCACTCTATCAGAACGTCGTACCTACATTTACACGATGAAACGAGACTAGTTTTGTTATACTACTCTTTAGTTCACATTCTGTGGTTGATCTTCGTGGCTCAAGTGGATCAGTCCAAAAAAGCCGGAGTTCTGTTCATCTATGTATGAATGTGTACGTGTGTGCATTTGGGCACAGCAGCGTACTCCCTCATCATCGCCAGCGAGTAGACACCGTCTCCTATTTTCAAAATGCTCACGCCCAATGTCATCCCCCTAGCAGAGTTCGTATTCTCGGCCCGTGGCGTGCTGTCCTCTTTTTTTATTATCAGCCAATTTGTTGACATGAAGTAAGAAGGAGAAAGAGCAGATCTTATCTTATCGTGTCTATGGTTGACCGGTGATGCTTATCCCTTGTTCGATGCAGTACATCGTCTTCTACCTTCAATCTCGAAAAAACCTTCTTCTTCAGCATCGGCAGCGCCTGTTCTTCACTCCTATTTGCCGCGAGTCACTCGTTGTTGCCCATGACTTACCACAGTGGGGAAGTGCCATCCATGCCTTTCACACTCACAGGCTTCTTCACCAACAGTCGACATTGCACTGGCAGGACCAGGAAGCACAAGCAGCGTGGTCGCCAGTGGAGACGAGGAGGTAAAGGAACGTGACGAACAACAACAACGACGAGGTGCGACGAGCAAACTCTATAAATTTTACACTGTCCCCCTTCTTCTCACAGTCATAGTTTCTCTAGACCGGCTATGAGATTCCTTGGCGCCTTACTGCTGCTACTGGTCCTTCGTGCTCCATCGGGTGCACCACACTACGCACCCCTGTCCACACGGACGCCGCTTCACGAAGCCGCCATCGCCAAGCCTAGTTTCTCAGTCGTTCATTCTTTACAAAGTTTTAACTCCCCAGGGTCTACCTTGAGTTTTGAGGCAGAGGGACGCGGATAGAAAAAGAGAGAGCAAGAGCGAGTTTTTGCAAGGAAGCGGTCTGTTAGCGCTGCTGGCCAAGCGTCTTGAGCAAACGGTAGCCCTGGTAACAAGCGTCCAGTTGGCTGATAGAACGAACAGTGATGCTTTTCGATTTGAACTCACCCGTGCTTAGTGTGAGAGGAGCGAAAGGAAAAAGAGAATGAGAAAAGAAAGTGAAAGTTCCTGCTTGCGTCGAATTCAACTCTCGCCGGCTTACGGCTGGCCACTGGAGTTGGAGCATAGGTGCCAGCAGCTGGAACGGCCCCGTAGCCAGTCTCAATGGGACTTCACGTACGCTTTGCGGGACCTGCCACAACACTCCTGCTGCAACGGGGAGCGGCGGCGTCGCCGGCAGGCGTTTGTGAAGAAAGTGGGATTCCTACACTAGAGGACGCACGAAACGGACTACGAATGCTGGCGCAGGGGGCTATTTTGTTGAAAGGTCTCCAAGGGATTGCTTGCTGCCAGCACGCTTGTTGTCGAGTTTGCGTCTCACCAAAGGAACGAGGCGCCATCGAAAACGAACACAACGTTTGCAGCGACAGAAACACCTCGTGCCGCCCCACGGATGCTTCCCTTCATTTATAACAATGATGACGATGATGGTAGCGGAAAAGACCACAATTATGATCAAAGTGCTGATAGTTCCTACTAATGGAACTGCCCCCACAATAGCTTGATGCAGTGCATGTGCGCAAATGCACATAACTCGCTCAAATCAAACCTGTAGCTGCGCTGAGTCGTAAAAAAGCAGCGAATAACGCGAACTGGATAGGTCGATGACGGTTGTACGGCTGTCACTAATCGTTGCAAAGCTCCTAACGTGTAGGGCACCTTCATAGACGTACGCCATAGTTCTGCGTATCGCGATAACATAAGCGAAATACGGAACCTGTGTCTAGCAACATATATAACGCTTCGGTCTTTTTGACGTTATATGCATGTCATCGTAAATTGAAAGACAATTCATTTTTATACGATGTATCAGTCTTGAATGGAACACTGAGGATGTGCCGCTTATAAGTCATAATTGAGAATAAGATTGCCGTGCACTTTTGTCAGAGTTTAAGAAGAAGTGTTGAAAATGTTCGTGACTGATCTAATATATAAATGGCGAACGTCTGTTCGAAAGTATGGAAGTGTCTTATCGCTGTACCTTCTAAAAGACTATCTTAATTCACCTCATAATACGATATTTCCGTTATGTGTGTCTCTAAAAGCAAGCTGCCTTTGGCCGTTCTAGGACTGATAGCAGAAATGTTAACATAATAACATAAGAATTTTACTTAAAAATAGCCTTTCTTGTAAGTCCTTGCTCCCTACTGCTTGATCATCTCGTTCCGGTATCGGTTTCCAAGGTAATGAGATAGGAATCACTGGAGAGAACTATTAGACCAAAAAGCATGACAACATCGTAAGCGACAGGAAACGAGAGGCGAAGTTGTTTAATAGAACAGCTAAATGTTTAAATTGAATAAAGGTGGGAGAATTGCATATGTTGAATGCATAGACAAATCCTAGGGCGAACGACTTTCCAGCAGCAACTGGATGCGACCGAGCCCCCGCCGCAACTAACTAACGCTTTCTTCTCCTTCGCGCTACGGATAGTTTAAGATGCTGGCACGCACTATCTTGGCCCGATAGGACTTCAACGGGCCTTATACGATCGACTGTAAATAAAGGCGAAATGAAAAAACGTCTGAAAAAGAATAGGACGGCAAAGTCGACGGAACAGAAGAAAGAACGTTCCCACGTAGACACTAACGAAATACAAGGGAAGTGAGCACAATGCCAGGCAAAGTATCTAACAAAAGTAAGCCATTCAGGTATCCGTTCATTGTCAGTGAAGCATTGACTCATCTGTAAACGCGGGCTGACCAAAGAAGAGCGTGGAGAGCTGTCGCCGAGACTGCAGTTATCGTCTGTAGAATAAAGAGACGTGACAGACCGTACCACTGAAGCTGATGACTTCCCACAAAATCAACGCTAGAAGCCAGCTTGAAACAGTTGCGAGCGCAAATGTCGAGAGGTGGCTATATTGGCAATACTGTGACCTGGGGGTTAATGTGGCCAATCGGTTTCACGAGGTGCGGAACTTTTGCGCTCAGCCGTAGTTTGCGCTCCGTCAAAACAACAGGAAAACGAAAGACGTTCTTCTCGTACGTTGCCTTTATTTAATCACACCTGTGTGCTATTGGTGGGAATTAAGATAGCGACCGCTAGCTCTCTCGGCCAAACGTTTGCACATCTGAGCCACTGCTAGTGCTATGCATAAACCTGTACAATTCATGTACAAGTCTAATACTTTCATCTCTTAAGGGGCACCGATTACGAATATACATTTAAACTATGTACGTAAATTAATTTCGAAAAATCTGTCTCAGTTTCGAATCTTAATCGGCTTGAATGTTGTCGTGCTCAACTGCCTAGCCGAACAACATCGAATTATGCGGTGGTCGTCACCGTCATTTCTTGATATAGCTCAAATCCAGTCTCAGTGACCCGAACACCGCCGTGTTGACGACTCCTGCTCCTGCACTTGACTACAAAATGTCTCTGTATTGTTTTCAGCTCAACGCACGATCTCCTTCTCGGTCGGTCATTTAAGACCGCTTGAAACCGATGTAATTTTGAACATTTGTGTTTGCTCACAAGTGTTCAACCATTTCAGGCGTGTTCAAGTCGATTTACTTTTCCGTCCGCCGAACCACCCAAGCGACTTCTCAACAGCCGATTACGCCACTATTGAAATTCGTCGAACACTCTACACTCAGCGGCTCTTCCCTCATTATTTTCAGGCGTGAGGGTTTTCCTCGTTTATTTGTCAGAGCGATAGTCACCTATGACTTGCTAGCCCATTTGTCGAACGCGATCTCCGGCGACCGCCATCGGCGTCATTTTCAAAGTACTATAGCACTGCTGGGTTTTTTAGGCCCGCTTCGAATGGCTCAGGAAAGCATCTAGCGCCCAGGCAAAAAGTCCGCTTGCGTTTCGCCCAATCCAGGGCAGGCCAACCCAGTGCCGCAGCCCTGCTAGCGAAGGCAACAGCTGTTGCGGTAGCTGGCGGAGCCAACCACACCGTCTATCACCGAGAGTAGTCCTGGCTAGTGAGGATGAACGAGATCTACAATCGTCTACTTCGAGTAGGTAGTCGTAGTGGTAGTGGCAAAGACTACTTCGCTCCTCATAGCCAAAACCCTCAAATCTCCTCCCCCCAAAGTCTCACCGAACGATACCGAGAGTGCTTAGCAGCAGGGGGAGGGGGAGGGGAGGAGGTACAGATACCACCGTAGCGAGTTCTACGCGGATTGTGGGCTGTAGAGAGGTGGCAAATGTTTTTTGAATTCTTTTTCGTTTCCTGCTTCGCTTACTGTTCTATTTGTTCGAATGGCGAGATCTGAGTGTGGTTCGAGCAGAAAAGCCTATGGTCACAAATGGCTTTTTCTTTTATTTTTTGTATGCCTCTGGCCTCTCCCATGTTACCCGTGAGCAGAGAGAGGGTGCGAGGAAGATAGACCAAAAGAAATAAATAATCCTTCTATAGCCTCTATGGAAAGTGACCAAAGATAAATGAAAAAAATAGTAATTTATAGGTTTTTTTTACGGCTCTGGGCGCCCGACGAAGAGAATAGACAAGAAAAGATAACGCTATTGCGTCGTCGCTTACTCATCGACTCAATAGACCCGCGGCAATTCAACTTTGGTTATAACTCTGTACGTCGCAGTCTGATATGTAGTCTTCTTTCTTTAGCATCTATATATTCTAAATATCACTGAACTGAAGTTACTATGGTGCGATTAAAAACAAATTGATTGTCGAACTCCCTCAATAATCCGTACGTACTACTTTGTTTCGACACGTTCTGGACTAACTCGTGGTCTTGAAGCCTACCCATGGTAACTCATACATCCGTCCTATCTGACACAAATGTATAAACACGTGCCATGGCATATTGCTCTCGATGTGTAATTGAAGAGTACAATGTATTTTAAATACATTTTTTTCCTTCACGAATGCAGGAACGTATGGCAATGTGGTGAATCGCAACATGCTCCATCCGCATCATATGCCCCTCCTTTACCCCTACCTTTGCAGACCATCCGTGTATATACATACACAGGCTGCAACAATCCGAAACTGGTGACTCAGGTCTGAGCTGGTTGCTCGGTACGATCGGTTACCTATTAATAATACATGATAGCCAATACAGACGCTAATGATGGTCCGAAAAGTATCGCACCGATCGTTATAAAGCGAATGGAGTGAGATCCCTTTAGAGAGCATACAAGCATAAGATCATCATATGTTGATGATCATACAACAGAGACACTCTGCTGGGGAGGGAACAGCGATAGCTGTAAATGACTGTCGAATGGCGTCGCAAGAATAGGTAGACGGTCACCAGTGCCTCGTCGACCCGTTTATGATACTTCTAGTAGGAGGCTGGGTTTCAAGGTTTGAATCATGTAGCAGTTATAAAGGGTGCCCGAGGTAACGGGCTTGTTGGACGCTGGCTAGGTCACCGCTCGATTCCGATCTCGGATACGCATCAGAAGGCCACAACAGGCCTGTTTGTTCGGCGGATTTAGGAATATTCAGAACGAGACGAATATCTGCATAGCGGCGAGCCAGGCTACAAGCCATGTACAGCTGCCGTCCTTAATGACGGTTCCTTGCCAAAACAAATTAGTACCGTACAAGTAGATACATTATATCTGTATACAGGATCGTTGAAAGAGTATATACTGTTTTTAAGCCAAGATGGGGGCAAAGGTTTTTTTTTTTTTTTTTAATCTAAAATTAAGCTTACTAAGCTAGATATTCCCCATTATGAGCGACGATCTTCTACCATTTGTTTTGGCAACCCATAATCCGTTCCGTAATAGTTGCGTTGCTTCTTCATGAAGAAATTGTAATAAATGATTTTTTCATCCTTTCATCGAAATTGAATAAACAAAATTAATAGGGAGTGCTGCAGAGGCCGAAACAGATTTTGATAGTTTAGATAGGTTTGAAAATTTCCCTATTCAAGTCCTTTCAATCCTTTTCAGGTGGCTAAAGATAAAAGACGACGCTTCCGGTCGATTTTTTTCATTGGCAAGTTATCGTGATGTTGTTAGCGGTGGTCTAAATAATTTGTCTTCCCAGGCGATAACAACCTATAACGTACGATTCCTTTCCGGCCCCACCAAATACATTGCGTTAGCTGCTTTCGCGTCAATTTGCGTTTTGTCCACTTACATTACCTGAGATATGTAACTTCGAATTTATGTAGCTAAAGATACACCGATAAGATATGATAAAATATTTCAGAGTTGCCACAGGGCAAGTGACGCCGATTGTTATAAACGGAACAAGGAATATGCTGGTGCTTTGCAGCTAACTATAATATATAAAACACGCACAAGGGTTCGCCTGTAGGGTTTTTTTTTAATACTTGCAGGGAAACGGTACAATTAACTACTATACTAACTACTAATACAGGACATATTCGTCATATGATTGTTTGGCTGGACCCCATTTCTAGATAAGGTAGACACTAGCGAGAAAAGCACAGCATCTTCGGGAGGGAGTTGTTAAACAACGTATCGTTCATTTACCAGTGGGTCAGAAAAATCTAGAAAGAGAAATCTAGAAAAGATAGATTTGAAGATATGAACTGATTAAGCCAAGCTTGCCCAAGTGAAGACGACGATATATGCTGAATGCGCGGCCAGTGGTAACAGAAATATTAAGGTCGCTATGGTCTGCAGGCCCTGAGGACACGTGGTAGACCGGGTTCGAGTCAGGATACAGATACTTTTTTGTTCGGTGCTGGCAATACCTGTCTGACGTGAAGCTTAAAGGTATCGCCGAACGCAAAACGCGAAGCGCTCAGCTTTTTAGTGTTCCCATTATTCTAGAGAGAAAATGATTTTATCGTCAATTACGATGTATCTTTTTACAAAGCTGATCTGTCACCTCTTGCCGGTCCGATCACGAGATGCTCAGCATTACGCTTATTTCTGTCTCATAGCTGATCACGTGAATTTTTGTTTACGTATTCATGTGGGGTATACACGGGGAGTTTTGACTGAATGGTTCTGCGGTTAGGGTGTAGTGAAGCGGCGGCTGAAAAAACTTAAAATTACCGCGAAGTTTTGAAGGCTCGTTCAAGTCTTCATCAGTCACGAACAAATTCAACTAAATTAGGCAAAGACAACAACTGTCAACTTGGAACAAGCCGTACTGCGGAACCTACCCATTGGGCAGGGCAAAATACTACCGAAAACTGCCATCAACAATGGAACCATTGAGAGCATGACACGAACGACGATTAAATAATAATGATACTGATTTGAATAAGGGAGTCAACGACGAATACATTACAACCGCAGCAATAGCACAGGAGCCGCCTGTCGGAGGCCAGACACGATCGTATAAGACGGAAACAGCTGAATCCACTGGACCTGCTACCCACTCACTGCCACCGCCGAAACCCGCTACTTTAGCTTACAGAAAAAGCCACTCAATTCAGCTTAGAATGGCCACTAGTAAGCCAGCGAACATTTTCTTGCTGTTCCTGCTAATGAAATCAGTCCGCCGATCCAATGCGAAGTTCGATGAAGTAGACATGAAAGAGTTATTTAGACAGCGGGCCCAGCATAAACCGCAGTTGTTTCTGCAATATTCCCAGGGAGAGGGAGGCCAGTAACGGCAACGAAACAGACACAGGCTGTATCATATTCTTCGGGATCGGCAGCGATAGCACTAGCAGAAATAGCCGTTTTGAGAGGTAACTGGTTCTGTTTCGTTGACAATCTTCACTGGCTGCATATACACTATCCTATGATATACTATATAAGCCGTAGAACTGGGGATAAGGGGTAACGGAGAAAGATTGACGGTCCAAGCACAGAGAGTAATCAGTAGAAATCAATTCCGAATTAAAGCGAGAGATCGCTGCTTCAGTAGCGTTGTTATTGGTACGATTGTTGACGTTGAGTTATTGACAGGAACATGCTGGTAAAATTAATGTCGAATGTAAGCATTTTCGGGACGCCGAAGGTAGGGATGAAGGTTTATGGGGTAAAATGGATGGATGCCGGCTGTCCTTGTACAAATATAGCAATTAGAGAGCGTCGACAAGCTAAATAGGTGAACCTAAATTAAAAGATCGCAGGGTTCTTCATGTATAAGTTTCTCATTAGGGGTTGGTTCAGATCCAAGGCCAGTAAACCGGTTTGCCATGTCTACTTTATCTACCGTAACGAATGTCGTTTCAGCAGAGATACAGCGGAATAAGCTTGTTTAATGTACCTATGTCTTCCTTTATGATCTGGTGATACACCTAGTTACATATAGTGTGAGAAGTTTGCAACGTAGACGTATACTGGACAATATGTCACTAATAATCAGACATCGGCGTCATATACAAATTGCTAAACTTTTGCTTTTTTATTTATCTATGAAATGTGTTTTTTTCATCACAATCTTTCGGCCAGTTCGCTTGTTCGAGTGTATCCGCGTTCTTAAACTATATTTTAGTTGCTTTATAGAAAATAGTAAAAAATATGCTTAAGTGATAGAAACAAACCCTCGTGTAAAAATTTCAAAATGTCAAAAACAATGTTCTGGCCAAAAATAGGTATATACGCCAAAGGTCTCCGACAATAGAGGCTTTAGCAACGATTCCGAATTAATACGGAAAGAATTTGCCACTTGTTAGATTTACTTCGTATCCCTTAGTTGTCCTTAGTTAAATCTGAAACATGACCGAAGGTACCTTACCTCGATGCCGCAGACGTAGCCCTCAAACCCATTAAGTTACTTCGTTCCGGTACAGACAAACTAACAAAATGAGTGGCATTTTTAAGCGAAAATTATAATAACTATTGTATAATTGTGTTTAGATAGCCTTTAAAACAACGAGGATAAGGTTAGGTATTCTACCTTTATCCACGATACCGTAGATAATTTCGGCCTGTGTATACCCCTATAACCAGCACAATATGTACGCTGTGCTTCTATACTTCGATAAATCATTCACCGGATAAATGCGCAGCTCACGGCACGGTGCTATCTAGTTCACGACTATATCTATACTCGTGGGGTACATACGGGTGGGGCAGATCGATCCTGTAGAGATAGAAATCATTGTCGTCATTGAGATCGACGCGATTCGAAGGCCTACTGATTCATAGAGGGGAAAACACCTAACACGAGATATTTCTCGCTACTACGCCTCCAACTACATTCTCAATACACACGGACACCTACACGCATACATGAAGTAAGTGGGACAAGCGGAATAGTTAAGCGTGAAGTATAACTGCTCGAGATGTACGATTGTGCATGGCCTCAATATCCTTGCGTGCTCATATCCCACGCACATGAGTATATTATGCCCACGCCTCGGTACCGTTGTGAACTCGTCTCAGGCTGTTAAGTGGCACCTTTCATGTGGACTCCGCATAGCGCCGCCAAGACGAAGCCTAACTGGCCGTTCATTAACAGCAGGCCAAAAAACAGAGAGAGAGAGAGAGAGGGAGCGGAGTCAGAACTTAGGATATCGCTGCGGGCATCGTTGCCTTCCTCCATTCGTCCCTTTTCCATTTAAAGAATAACCTGGTGGTGTCCTACTACAATTGAGGTTACTACTGCTCGAAACGAATCGAAACGAGCGACGTGGTACTCTATAGGTACTCAACATCACCACTGCCAACACCATCATGCCATTTATCCCACTTACCAAAATAGTCATCATAGCCATCCCTCGTCATCATCAGCGTAACCATCAAAGCTCATGTTGGTGGAGCTCATATTTATTTCGTACCGAAGGTCAGCGTCTCCAGGCGTCTTTGGTCTTGGCATAGCGAGCGGATACAGACCACGATGCGAAGCGTGGTCGTTTAAGTGCTTGACTTGAGCTGGCCGGCATAGCCTGAACAGCCCCAGGGACTTGAGATGATGAGGCGCTTTGGGTGGCGATATGATACGGGCCGAGGTGACATAAACACTGTACAGCCATGACAGCTACTGCTAGTACGTAGTGGCTTCATGGAGTCGACTCAGAATCACGAACAGATTCAATTGATGCCGCTGCCGACCAAGTCGCTATTGAATCTCCTTGTTCTAGAAGCTGAGTGCAATTGACTTGCGCTTTAGCGTCTTCGGCCTGAAAAGGACTCTGAGCTAGGATCCGGGTGCCTGTCGTTGGCATAAATGGCAGATGGCTCTACCGAAAACGGCAATACGGTGATGTCGGAATTCATTAGTTTATCTGACTCAGGTTTGTCGCTCAGAAATTGTGAATAGCATGATTCAACTGTGATCGGGTTCAGATTATACACATAGGAGCAATATTGGTACAAATGAATTTATAAATGTCATCATATTATCTTATTACGCATGTGGTGTTCGTTTAGGAAGTGCGGTCCGTACACACTTTAGCTTCCGATAGGCCATTACGGTAACCGCTCTTTAAGACTCTTTTATGTCAAATTGCTTTTACAATATAATATTACATTGTTAGTGTACTAGGGATGTATGTAAAGGCAAACCTTGGTGCGTTTTATCAACAAATATACGTTTCTTCTGATCTTAGTGTTTATTCATATCTAGTCATTCAAAACATCATTTGTGACACAAATTATCTATCTCTCAAAGAAAAATGACTACTCTTGGTTATATAAGTGTCCTCATCCACGTTTGAGATTCGAGTTGAAGCTCATGTGGTCACATGGCACTTTGTTCGAGAAATGCCCAAATTGCCGGTGCGTGGCTCGCTTCTATGGGGGACTTTATAGAGAACGTACGGGGGGCGGAGGGAGTCTGGAGAGAGATTATTACGTTACAATGCACTCATGTACGGAGATACGAGGGAAGGGACCGCGACTTCAGTGATGACATCAATCCGACAAGGAATTGCCGCTGATCGAAATCCAAGTGGTATAGGAGTGCACTGTATTTCTAGGGATCTAGTAAACGATCACTGCGAGGTGACGAAAGTTATTGCGCAGAACAGGCTATATAACATCATTGGTCTGTCCTATGGGGTAACACCGTAAGCGGAAAACACTCCCCTAGTTATGCTTCTAGCCAGCCAGTCAACCAAAAACAGGCCAATAACCTTAAGTGTCTAGGAGTTAACTCCAATAGCTTCGAGAGACTTAATGAAAGTTGAGGTTTTCTCACCACAGATTATTCAGTTGTCCTGCTGACAGTTCGACTTAATGAGGCAAAAACACACAAAGTTCTTGGATCATAAAAATGCCGCTAATACAATAAGGCACAGGCATTGACGATAACTATAACAAGGCATATTTGCTCCATTTCCAGTAAAGCGCTGTAGAACTACTTTACACACGTTTCATTGTAACGTACGAAATATTTTAAGGTAATATAAATAGAACCAATGTAGCTATAGTATGTTTATCTGCCAATAGGTATTTCATCTACTATATAGATCTAGAATTTTACTAAAGATTTAGAGTTAAATTGAAAATATCTATATACTTTGTCATGTAGGTAATAAGGCCTGGAGGTAAAAGCATCGCCGGACAATTATAGCGTTCGCAAACTCAGTCTCCTTGTGGCATTTGCTTTAAAACTGGCAATACAACATAATATACCTTGCACGAAGCCCTGTAAAATATACTTGTTGATAAGTTTCATTAAATTCAATTTTAGTTCTATAAAAAAAAATCATCAAATGTATATATTTGATTGTTAAACAAGCTTTTAAGGCCCCCTGCCGACGTACGGAGTCACTTCGATTCGTGCTATCCCAAGTATCTCAAGTTAAACACCCGCCTTCAATTTGTGACTTTTAACTAAGGCGTATCTCGCAAGGTTTGCTTCTTAAAGTTTTGGCTCATTTCACTCTACCTCCGCTTATTTACATACTTCTCGAGTGGCAGCGGAACAACAATGGCCAGGGCGAGACTTAATTACTTATAGGCTTCCCACCGAGTAAGGTTTGACAGAGTTACCTTTACAGCCACATCAGGAACGATTTTGGAACTTAACCACGATTGGCCAAGGTAAATAGATTAGTTCCAGTCAGCACTTTATAGATGCAAACAGCTATCTTCTTCGAAATTTACAGACCTATGAACAAGGGCAAAATCGTTCTATAAGGCGGTACAAAGTGGACCTGAGCATGCAATTTCGATTAAATTCAACAGTAGCCTAACATCTTGGCTACTGCCATCACGTGATGATCTACGCTTCCGGTTTGCGTTATTGTTCGCTTAGCTTTCCCAGCTTTTAACAATCTTTTCGACGTAAACTTCAAATAAATCAATCTCAGAACTTCGTTATTGACGCTTGTACTCGTGTCCCCTAATTTCTATCGGTACCTTGAAGGAAGCTTACGTTTGCCGTGATTACACAGCCTGCATGCACTAGTCGTGGGCTCGCACAAACTTGTTTGTCGTTTAAAAGCTATGCGAACATAGGATACCGAAGCAGCAGGGAACCAGCCAGCTACCTAGTCAGTCAACGAACCTAATCATTATCATCATCATCAATATGCTCCTCCATCTCTGAGCGGAACTCCGCAAACTAATCCACTGCGTGAGTGCAAGTGTTCTAAGAACAGCCAGCTCTTTCTATATGCTCTTCAGCATGCAATTCTCAGGTTCACCCGCTTACTCAACTATCACCGCCCAACGACTGCCAGTGGTCGTATCCCCTTTGCTATATCTAAGTAAGTCCGCAAAGGCGTAAGGCCCGTTAAGCCTTGTGTGTAGCTGGCTAGCAACGAATCGAAAAAGCGGCGATAGTCGCGGCCGCGCTCCCGCCGCCAGGACCGACTGTGGATGTATGCCTGCAAATGCGTTCTCCCTGTCTGCCCGTGTCGTTCTGTGCTGTGTCGCACCGTTTGGTGTGCTCTGCAGGGTAGTGGCAGTGGTAATGTAGGAATTCAGGTTTAGCCGAAAAGCGCAAGCTCACTCTTGACCAAGGGATGTTCCTGTATGTCTTGCCTTTCCTAGGCTTCCGAGTTGGTTCGGTTTGATCTTCGGAACAGCCGAGACCCGGGGAACCCATCTATATATTCGATCTCACTCCCCCGCTTGCTCAAGCTCTTGCGCTTCACTCACTTCGCTGCAGCGCTGCTGTTGCTGCAATGAAACCGTATTGAGAGACTGAACGGAGGACTGATAACGACGAGCATCACGGCCGTTGGTACATCCAGCCAGGGGGTAAGTAGGGGGTGAGGGGAGTAGAGGATGGAGTTGAAACCGAGCTCCTCGAAGCGTGAACTCAAAGGGTTCAGTCAGCGAGTGCTAGGTAGAATGTGTGAGTTTCTACAGGGCACTGTCACCTTCTCATCTTCCTCGTCTCTTCTTGATGCTTGCTCGGTCCTCATGAGTTACGCCTTCAACCGCCTTTGCTTTACCCGCCGCTGTTGCTGCCGACGGACTGGAAGGATGATCGGGCCTTGGCGACGATGATGACGATGACGACGGCGGCGGCGGCGGCGGCGGCGAAAGCAACGACGACGAGCTCGACCACCACGACGATTCTCAGGCAGGTTTTCATCAGCTCAGGCTACTACCTAGGCTCACCAGGCTAGGTAGGTTTGGCTAGACAAGGCCGTGTGTCTCTCTTAAGGAGCGTTCCTACCTCGTATGTCGCTGACACTGTGTCCCAAACTGCTTCCCTTACCTGGGATATATATGTGTACTAGACAGACTCAGGCACACCTTGCTATACCACGGGGCATTGCTGCTCGAGCCGAGGCCATCTCTCGGTGATCCTCTTATGCGGTCTGCGGTGTCAGATTCCATCCTCGTTACGGAGCAGGCAGAGATGGCAGGCGGGGCGGGCAAGCGACCGGTAGAGGCCGCCCAGCCGTTGAGACTACTACTGACACCGCTGTGCTATCAAAGATCGTCGTTAGGGGCACTGCCGACGGCTCGGTAGCTTCCTTCCTTGCTCACGTTGGTAGTGGTTTGTGCTTTTGAGGCAACTTGGGAAGGCCAGAAGGCGAGGGGCAACCTGAAACGAGACGCGGGAACTCCTTCTAAGCGACGTACGCTCACATAGACACGCAGAGACAACGAAAGACCACCAAATACCTGTTTCCTGTAGGATGAATTATTCGGGCCTTGTGGGTGCCGTTGCTGCTACTACTGTCGTCTCGGCGACCACCAAAGCTTTACTATACGCCTTGCGTTAATCCTTTTCCAAGAGCAACTGGAAGGGGACCGGCCACGGTGCTTGGGATGTACGCGCCGGGCAACCTAAGCCACCACCACGCCGCTCACGCTGTTACTCGCGGATTTGCTATACCCGGCCAGAATCTAAAGGGGTTCTGTCGAAGGCGATAGTCGTGATGAGGGTATTTTTCGTACATGCCGAGAAGAAACTGAAAGTGCTTGCCAAGAGAACTACACGACTATAAAAGAAGACCATAGGCAACTTCTTTTCCCATCTCAAACGCTGGCCCCCTTTTTGCCAGCACCATTTTTCCTCAAGCAAACGATTCACTGGAGCTCCTTCGTGCACGACCTGTCCTCGTTTTTTACCTTTCATTTCTTCCAACGGTTGGGCTGCCTTCTTTGGGCTTGTTGCTGCTACAACCTAACGCATCGCTTTTCACCCTACCAAGTACCGAGTTTTCCTTCTATCCTTTCACGCCTAGTTGTAATGGTACACGCCTAGCAGGCATCGTGAAGGGTTGCCTGTTACCTCGCAGCAATATACAGTTACGCTCTGTAGATTCTGTGTTGGGTAACCGAGCGCTGATGTTCGTATAAAACTGTCATGAGCGGCTGGCCCCTTGTTTGAGCATCAGATGGCGTTGATCACCACAGGAGAACACGGGAAAAAGGCGAAGATGCTCGAAAACCAACCAACCGACCGACCGCCACTCGAAAGGGGAACGGGCACAACAAGAGAAGAAAAAGGCTGAATCGATCAGCGAGAATAAGATAGGTCTTTCCCGCCGCCCCTTATTTTCGTTCATGGTGAAGACCACACGAGACGGTCAGGGCCGAAAGCGTGATTTGCTCGCTATTCTTCGTCCGAGCTCCCATGTTCCTGTGGGATGGAAAGGTGCGAATTTTTGTAACTCGTTTCTTTTTTACTTTAAGATCCTAATGTGTGCAAACGTCAAACGAACATCTGAGTCATTTCGACTACTTCCACTACACTCCCCTGTTCAGTGATCCGTCGTTGCGCGACTTGATTGACTGCGTTTGTACGTCCTCGCCATTTTTCTCGCTCATCTTTTGATTCGCTCGTTGCGGATAGGCAACAGTATTTTATATCACTTGGAATACAGAGCTAGTCGATAGAAGTAAGAAGAAGAACAAGCGGCACAAATGACCACTTTGTTGATCTTCGCCTGCTTCTGATTACATCAAAGTGCAGCCTGAGGGTAGGTCAGTTATGATGAAGTCTTTCGTTATGGGAGTTGTAAAACAAAAGTTACCGGATAAACATGATCGTTCCGTCTTTTGGTACTTAAATATGTGGCGTTATTTTCAGTATGAACTTTAAGGTGTTCATTCACTCTTGCATCATTGTTACTAGTCGGACGAATCGCACTTCAGTGCCGGAGAGAAGATGCTCATACTACTTACCTTCCCTTCACTGCAACAAAGAAATCGCTGATCGAGTGTTTCACTATCAGATCAGGGATGACCGGCAAGACAATGCAGTTCTCGCTTTCGACGAACCAAAAACGCTGCAATCGTTGATGTTGCCAAAAGCTTCAAAGCCATTGACATACTAGCTATATAGTAAGCTGCCAAAACAGCGAGCAAAAGACGAAAGACATCCGGTCGTTTGCTCACCTGTCATGCTTTACCAGGTTCCGGCAGGTTCTCCCGCTACAAGTGCTGACCTAGCGAGTGGAATGATAATTAGGAGTGCGTGTATCAGGAGTGAGGGCTTTTACCCTATCTGCGTTTGGCGCCTTTATTTGAAAACACCTGACGGAGCAGAAGAACCGGCAGCCGCAGAAGCAGTAGCGAACGAATACACAATGAAATGCGCGAAAAAGTACGTGGTGCGCAACTGCACCCCTGTCACCCCCAAGAGTATCAATCTCGAAATAATTAGTGCCGACCGATAGAATAAGATCGATAAAATAACCACATGTTGAAAAACAACGTTTCGTGGGGGTACAATATTATAATTGATCCGTCTACTGTACTAATTCTGAAGGAAAATAAGAGAGTGATACTTTGGAAAAGCTTTACAATAACGTGCACGAATCTGGTTTGTGGTCAATCGCTTGTCGAAGAACTTCGATGTATGTTAGGCCTGCTTCCCTTTACCTGTTACATATTGAATTCAATGTTCTGAGGGTTTGTCGGTATTTGTACATCTGCGACTTGAGATTATTGATAGTTTAACACAGTCGACGATAGGTTTTGCATTCCACCTATGGCATATATCGAGCAAATTTGTAATGAAAACAATTGCTCAATTAATATTTTCTTTGGCGATCCAGGCATCGATTGAGAAACGCAATGAGATCGTTCACGGCGGTCGGGTCCTGCGTTATCGATAACACCCTGCAGGAGTTCGAGGTGTCTGACAGAACTGGACGTCCTTTTTTAGGGAGTTTTTTTGCAACAACGAATGCTGTCAATACCATGACTAATATGAGTACCAGTTTATGTTCTAATCTATTCAACGCCGCTACCGAAGTCTCTTCCCGACCTGTTTGATGCCATTTCGTTTCCTGAACCTTCTCCGGTGGGCTGCGTATCCTGACCCGCGCGTCGTCTATGATAACTAAGAGTAGTTATTTAAACTTATCTGTTAGGAATCGATACTCTGTAGTTCGTTCCTCGTTTGTCGCCTATCTGTGTAAATGTTATAACATCTATTTCTTGTAACAATCTTAAATTGAGTGCTCTGTTTCGCTGAACTAAATTGACATTCAGTGGTAAGCAGTATCTTTATCATAGAACGAAGCTTTTTTAATGATAGTTGATCAATAAAATAGTTACCAAACTTCGTCTGCCAACGGTGCGAAGCTAAATTGTTATTTTATATATATATATATATATATATAAATTCATTGGTCAATCGAATAAGGCCGTTCAGAAGTTTCACGCATGGTCAAAGATATCTCTGCACTGGTAGAACATTACGGTGACGAGACAACTGCCAGAAAAACAACGTGGAAGGGAAGGCATTCACTAGGGTGGTCGGTGGATTAGCTGTTCCTTTCAACATGTACGAATATTGAAGTCATGGCAAGACGTAGGTGATTCATAGCTATTCTCATCTATCCGATAATAACGACTTCATTACGACTAAAGATCATGTTTAAGTAAATTTCGATGTTCTTCTTTCTGTTATAACTATGGAAAAGCAGCTGATTCTAATAACCAGAGGCGTATACAAAAAGTAACCGCAAATGGAATAGACCGAAATAGCGAAGTGTGCAATAGACAATGTGGCCTAAAAAGTGGAAAATGAAGGGTTTCGCTCTTCGAGAAAAAAAAGCACGAAAACTGAAAATGGTGCACAGCGCCATAAAGTACAAAAAGCCCAATGTATAGAGGGTTATCGATTGTGCCAAACGGTAACAGAGCGCGGGGTCGCCGTGTACACAAATAGGAGACATGTGTCGATATATCAAAAGTCGTCAGATCAAATGGTGTAGTGTGTCTTTGAGGTGTCAAGGTTCTGCTATAATCTGAAAATTCACCCGACTTGGATCTAATTGAAAACGTGTAGCATCATGTTAGAGGGCGAGTCAGGGCCGGATAAGACATCATGAACATCTTGCAATGCAAGATCATAGTTCTTCAACTGTGGGCCTAGAACCCGGAAGGTGCATTTGAAGCATACCCAAGCAAGCTACAGCAGTGATCACACAGCCGGGTATCGGGAGTCCAGATAGGAACCTTAATAGGTGTCCTTTGTTCCAGTGTGGTTTGAAAATGTTTCGTTAGCGACACTGTCATCACTTGCCATGTACTACCATTAAAAAGCGAAAAGGATCAGTGTTTACATAAAAAAAATCACACGCGGATGCTTATTTCAAACATGGAGCTATCTTTATTCAAGCTCGACAATGTATGAAATTTCTAGGTGGTCCTATTTGATTGCGCTATTGTTACATATCGTTCATTATGGTTTTGGTTAATTCAAAGAATTGTCTTAGTGAGTAAGCCTGCTTGAAAACGATATCTTTTTTTGTCCAACAGAAAATAGAGACCTTTTTTTAATAACCACCGATGCGCGTGATTTATTATCAATAATATCGACGTTGATTATCTGATTTGCTATTGTATTTGTGTGCTAATGTATTGTACGTTTTGTGAAGGGGCATTTTGGCTTTGGCTAATCAGTCGCACCTATTCAGGTGTAGATTCTGGTGATGCTTACAATATTCACTTATGCGCCCTGTAGTAATCTGAGTCGACTGGAATATTCAGGTATACATGTAAGCTATATACGACTGCTTGACAAGTACTCCACTCGAACGGGGTGGCCATCCCGCGAAAATTATTCTCCCTATGTCTCTGAGCCAGTGTGAGGCCGTATCTGGGTCCTGGCATGTGCATGTTGCTGTGAGTATTGTATCATACATACGTACGGATATGTGAGAAAAGGCCATCCTCCCATCCGCCTTTCCTGGATTGTGTCAAAGCTTCGTGAAACAAGTCGCGCGTTCTTCTTGCTTGGGCAGACGGGGCAGCAGCAAAGCATGAGTTGGCCTAAACGTCTAAACGAAGGTTGGCTGCTTGGCCTCGTACGGTCGGTTGGCTGTCCGCGTATTTGGCAGGCGAGCTTCAGGCGCAAGCCGAAGGACCTCAGGCTCCGAGTTTGCTAGCTCGTTCCCTCCCTAGCCGCTGGCCGAGATAGATGGTCCCCTGGCACAGCTGTGGCCCCGGCAACTCGACTCGGGCCGCCGACTAGCAGCTCTCGTCTCAAACTACACTCGGATCTGCTGTAACACACCAAACACTCCACGGAGCAGAATAGGCGGCAGTAGAGTACACACCCACAAGTCCTCTCGTTGGTTCGTTCGCTCTCGTTCGTTGCAGATGAATAAAAGGGCCCGGGAAATCGGGGTCGGCGTAAGGAAGCTTGAAATGGTTTGGCCCACTAAGGACGGCACCGGATAAGGTCTTAGGCTCGAGTTCTCTTAGTCGGTGGTGGCGGCGTTGGTCCGCCTGCTGTCTGTCCGCTTGTCCCGTTTGCCCTATCTCCACTAGCGACTTCCCTCAGGATCCATCCTCGTCCGCCGCTTCTTCCACTGCCAGACCATGACCAGCCCTATCCGTCGCTCGTCGCCGGGTTTCTCCAAACGGTGGGACGGGAGGCAGGCGAGTAGAGAGAGACGTTACGGGCTGTTCTATCTTGCGCTCTGCTATTACGTTCTGCTATGCCGTTTGCGCTAGTTTGCCAGTGGGTTGCGATAGCAGCCGCTGCCAATGCCGTCGCTAACGCCGCTCAGTTCCGCTCTCCGTTCTTTCCCATTCCTTTGCATTCTCTGTAGTCCCCCTGTTGGCCCCTGGCCACCCCTGCTCTGCAACCCTTGGTCTTCTATCAGCCGTCCCGCCAATGCAGTCAGAGGCGGCAGCGTCTGCGCGCCTGACAGGGGAGAAAAACGGGGCAGGAGCAGCCCTGGCGGGGCCTCAGCAACTCTGTTCAGAGACCTCCCTGTGCCACGAAGTGACGGCCACAGGATGTACGATGGCGCGCCGCAGCTTCGCTCGGCATGGTCCGCAGACAGAGCCGGAACAGCGAACCAGCAAGTAGGTTCAAAGCAAGCGACGGCGGCGGCGGAAGTGGCGGCAGCAGGACTACAGAAATAGTGGCAAGGGAGAAGAGCGAATGGGTAGAAGAAAGCTCGATGAAGCAGCAAGCAGCCAGCTAGAGAGCCGTCAGGCTGAAGGGATGGGAAAGAAGGCTCGATAGAACGGGCGAAAACAGCCAGCCAGCCTGGTGGGCGAAGAGATGAACGAGAAGGCTGTGCCTGCGTTCCTGCTTGCCCACTCCCTAGCTGCGCGAGGGCTGCTGCTGAGCGTGCGCGGTATTGGGCCTCAACCAGCCCCTCCTGGCAAGCAACCGGCCGAACGGGCGACCGACCGAACTGACAGACCAGGCAAACGAAGGGCCGAAGCGAGCAAGCAGCGACCGAACCGACGAGGAATCGGATTAAGGTGGGAAGATGGCCCGAGGAAGCGAGAGGGCGTCTCGGCAGCCTCAGCAGCAGCAGTCTGCATGCCAGGCAGCTAGTCAGTCTCACATACGCCACTACATACTGCTACTATTGCGACTACCGGCAGCAGCGGCACTACTTCACAAATGGGGCGCGGGCCCCGAGGGGACAACAGCAGCAGGCCAGGACTGGATAGCCATGCTGAGAGAGGCAGAGATCGCCTACGGTGGGGTAGACCCGAGTTGGGTAGGAGAAGGGTCGTTGAGGGGCTTTCAAAAGGGAGGGCCCCGCTGATTATGCAGCTCCCCTACCGACGTCACGGCCAATCCAAAGGCTGCCCACGGGGCGCCCACCGGACAGCCACGGGCAGGACGCCACCACTTATTATATATAGTAGTACCATAGAGCCTCTGTTCCGTTATGTCGATGTGACTGTCGCCGACGCCTTGCGTCGGCTGCAGCGCTCGCTGTTCTATGTGGCCGTTAGACGTTGAGTGCTGTCTACGTCTGCTGTTGTTGTTAATGTCGTTGTCGTGGTCTTTGGAGCCATCAGAAACAGATAATACAGTTAGGAGCATACAAACACATGAACAGGAGCATAGGGATTTATGGACAGACCATCAAAATATAGCAATGGAGCGTTAGTGCAGGACTCGGGCAGAAGTAAGCTGCAGTGAAACTCGCTATCGAGTTAACTGAGTAGAACAATATAAAAGGGACTATTTTTAGGGCCCATTTTTTTTCCGCTTCTTCTCTGTCCTACGGTCATCCCTAACAAAAATTGGTACTCATAAACTGCGGCTGCGTTATTGCGAATCAGATCGTTGATCGTAGCGTTACTGAAAATATTAACGACAAGTGCACTGAGAAAAACGAGTCCCGTTAGTTTCGCGTTGATATAGCCTAGAATAACATGAGGCTATCAAACAAACCTATTATTATTCAATAACTAACGTTCGTGCCGTATTCACTATAGTAAGCTTACCTCGCTATAAAGAACAAAAAACTCACAGAATAGTAAGCAAAATAGTGCGAGATGCTCCTTACTCGTAATTATTTTTATATCCTCTCTAGGAAATCTCTAATTGTAATAACAGAACTATATGTTCCGCAGCAGAGCTAGCTGACGAACCTTATCGGAAGGCAGTAATAAAAGACGAAGTACAAATTGCAGTGAGACACGAGCTTGTCTATCCGTTTCTTTTGCGTCTCGACTGAGAAGCTGCGTTATCTCGGCTCACAGACAGCACTCGACACTAGCTGAGAAGCAATTGGCCCTAAAATAAACCCGACTTTTTCTTTTTGTTCTCAAACTGCCTGTAGCGCCCGTAGTACGTAACAGCGCTATCACAGTCCAGCATAGACGTTACAGATTGCCACTGCGAACGGTGATGACGACGGCGTTGGTGTCGTTTCTGTCGTCGCCGTCCCGCTAAGGACGTCGGAGTAAAGGAGACAGGTGGTGGCTAGGCGGTGTGAGTTGCATGCTAAGTAAGTGGAACATACCAAGAGGGGACCTGCCGGCGTGTCCTGCGTAGCTCCTTCCTATTTATATCCTGTCCAACAACAGACAGGCGGTTTCAGCGTAAAGGTAGTGCGTCGCTATTCAGCCATGAAAGACCGCTGCTGCTGCTGCTGCTGCTGCTGCTAGTGTTCCTATAGCTGTTGTACGCCCGAGTAACGATGGAAACAGAGGCATGGATGGACCACAATGGCGGCGAAAGCAAGGAAGGCGTTGGGACAAAAGGAGCCCGCACGAAGTTCCTGGCCTCGACAGCAGGAAGCAAAGAAGATGCCGTCGTCTTCGAACGTTACCCGGTACAGGAGGGCACACAGATCAGGGACAGTCGTACTGAGCGCTGCTAGTACGACCAAGGCACAGACTAAGACGCGGGCAAATCTGGAACGAAGCTAGAAGAATGACATCAGAGGGAATACAAGGAAAAGTCTGTCCTGGGTGAGTATTTGGATCTATCACACTTCTTGTGAAATACATTCCGGCTGCCAGTTCGTTGTTTCGATTATGTTTGGCGATACGAAACAACATGTCGTTATATAACTGCATGAAATTGTGTGATAATTTACGAGACAATTAAGTGCTGGGATGATTATATCCGTGCCGACTCAATTCGGACCTGGTTAAAAACCCATAGTGTGACGGACGCAATCAAATAACGATGAGTCAAGATTTATGTGATCGTGCGTATTGTTAATAATATAGAAAAAGACTACACGGAAAGTACTTTGAATTTAAACAGTTGTATTTCATTTTTATTGATCTACGCTTACTCATTTCATAGATAATTGACTATATTGGCTAATTTTGCGGAACCCATTAATATACGCAATCGATACGTATGTTGATTCTGCCACAGCTGCTATCATTGACTATCATACAGGATGTTTGTATTTTTTTTGTTATTCTCAAGGTATCAAGTGAATCCTGATATATCCGGCGTTCGGCATATCACAGAAAGATTTATTTGGGTCGGTTCACACGTTTCGGAGTACTTCATACACTCCCATAACTGTCACCTTTGTACTTACACGCACATGTCCACACACTTACATATGTCTGCAATAACTGCGAACTGTAACTTACTTACTCTGGAATATGCATGGAAAAGTGCAATACACTTCAACATAGGAAGTGCTTCACAATGAGTCGAGGCTGTGCTTTGGGTGTATCGTAGCACATATGATACTGAACGAGTACACAGCCCACTTTTATTTACTCCCCATAGAGAACACCTCGTTAGAGGGTGCCGTCGATGGAGCAGTCGGTTGTCGTGACGGGTAGCAAGTACAGACCTCGTACCTCCGTCTCGGTACCTCCTACCGAACTTAATTTGACAATAAAAAATTCCAGCAACGAAAAAGTTACAGCAAGACAGCTCCGCCAGCGTCAAGCCGACCAAAGTCACGTTAACGTCAACACAATGGCATCCTTAGTTTTCCTACGTGGCCCTCCTACGTGGCTCTGCCGCTGAAGGAAGTCCGATGGCATATCGTCCACGGGCTTCTTACCGAATAGTCTCTGTCGCGTAGATGTCCGATCATGAAATACTTTGTTAGTCCGATGTGGCGGTAACATAAGCCGACCTGACGCGCAGACAATAGACGATGTACCGACTGACACTCCACAATCATTCACGGCATACGAATAACATACTTATGAACAATAAGCGACATGGCAGTATTTAAACATTTCACGGAAAAGTCCTTAAACGGCCTTTAATAGATTCGATAGAAGCAATCCCATGGGCCATTGAGCTAGCCGAGTCAGCAATCCAGTCGAGATGTACAAGAGGAACTGAACGTTTTGGGCGCGCCAGACTCAACGACAGGGACACAGGGGGCAACTTCTTAGCATCGTGCGGTCGCGCAGCACCAACCGACAAACGCTCTCTATCGTATGACGCTACTATGCAACTATTCCTTTGCCACCGATAGCTGTGTCGGCCGTATTGATGACTCCAGTACGTCCTTAGCACAGTAGCAGTAGCAGCAGCAGCAGCAGCAGCAGCAGCAGCGGCTGTAGCAGTGACAAGAGCCCTTACCATTATCAACATTGCCACGACCGTAAAGATGGCAACAATGACGAAAACGGCGACATGACCAACTCGGCTAACCACTGCCTCTATAGCCACATCCACCGTCGTCGCGCCCATCATCCGCACTAACACAGCGAGCGCTTCCACCAGACAGACGACCGAGGCGAGCTGTGCGATCGACACGACAGAGCCAGCCACCCAGCTGGCGGGCTGGTCCCGCTGCCGCTGGCAGCACGAGCGAGTAGCGCCAGCAGCAGCCGCCACGGCTGCTGCTGCTGCTGCTGCTGCTGCTGCGACGGCGTTTTATGCATGCAAAAGACGAAAGTGTATTAGCAATGGAAATGAACACGGCCAGCAGCCGGAGAGCCAGCCGCAGCCAAAACCGCCAGCAGCGACTCAACATCGCCGACCGCCACCCGCAAAAACAGCAGCAGCGCACGAGGACGATTGCAGCCGCAGCCAGAAGCGACCGCCATAAACACTGATTCTTCCTGCTGCTGTTGATAGCCACCGCACAAAAGCTGCTCCTGGTGCCTTTCTTCCGTAGCGACGGCGGTGGCAAGCAAAGCAGAGATTTCCGCAAGTGGTATGCGAACCTGTTTGCTTCCTTTCGTAGATCCTTGTACGACGTAGCTACGTCAGGCCGGAGTGAGATGGAGAGAACGAAGGGGCCGGCAGACTGGTAAGCAGCAGGCTCGTCGACTGCTGCTTCACTTATACAATCAAATTTATGCAACGAATTAAACTCACTCCACGACGACGAATTACCGGGGCGACTGCCGGGCATACGGTTAGTCGGTTTCGGAATCGACCGTTCCTCGAACAGCGAACCGCCGGGTCGCTGCCGTTGGTTAAGTGACTGAGAATAAGGACGGAATAGACAATAAAAAAGGACGAGAGATGACGATAGCAGATAAGGCTTTTATTTTAGCTGACGAAGATGCTTCTTTGATCACCCCCCGGCATACGATGAACTTGTCACTCTGCGAGGGACGAAGCAACTAGTTGTTTCAGTATTTCTGCAGGGAAGAGGGATGAACCAAAAAAAAAAGATAAGAGTATAGAAAGAGATTTTAAGTGGAAGAAAGGAAGCCAGGGTGCGTATGTAGGAAGAATGCGTTACGCTCAAACACATAATAACGAAGGCCTGTCTTTGAATTTAGGTATTTCAAGGACGAACTGTATACGCTACAGTTTTAGGACAAGCCGGAGGCGAATGTCACGCGAATTATGTAAAAATGCTAGAAATTCGAACCGTCAACGTACAGACGACGCTCGTTAACTTAATGGCTGTCTCTATTTGGTATACGTTATTCTTGATCAGTGCACTATTTGTACGTCGTATGTTTTTAGATATGTGACAGAAATTAGATTTGTATCGCGCCACTTAAGATCTCTCAAATATATTATATAATAAAAACCTTTCGTCAAGTGGTTGGTAGCAGCATCAAAGCTACGTTCAACTAGGAGCGTAAAGTATAGCTACGTAGAGGTTCGTGTGGACTAAAAAAAAAACCGTTAACGGACGAGTTCGCCAGCGCCCAACTGTCCTTGTCCCCGCCGCCACTTTACCTTTGTGCCTGCCCGCTCCAAGCCTCACGTCCGACAGTGGCAACCCCATGCTGGTAGAACGAGTCTGACGTGGGGTAACTAATCTCGTGTACTCCTCGACACCGTAAAGGAATTCCAGTCTTTCCTGTCGTCGGCGGCGCGAAACCCCAGATTATCCCTTGTTATTTCCAACCCAGTTCGTTTCGCACGTTATGTATGCAAAGAGCGCAACATATTAGCAATTGTAATGAGCATTGCCAGGCGGCGGAGCGAACGACTTCGGAACGACGGCCGCCACAGCGACGATTCGGATCGCATCGTCTCTGGACGGAACAGCAGAAGCACAAACGGGAGTTTGGCGCGAACGAGAGGCAGAGAGTACTGCTGTTACGAGAACGGAGGAAAATATTGAGCAGAAAAGCTGCTATTGGCGTCGTCACATCTCCACGAGTCTTGAATAGCGTCATCATGCTAATCAAAACTATCACTTTTACATAACTTAGGAGTTGATAGGGGGTCCGACGTATGAAACGGCGGCAAACATTCTGTTATGCGTTTCGTACGTCGCTGGTGACTCAGGTCCGATTGCCGAGCTCGGCCTATGTGTTTAATAGATGGAATGACCTTGTATAGAGGTCAAGTGGCGCGGACGAATTCTCGCTACGAAATGCGTGCAATTATAGTGGCATCTATTAGAACAGTGTTCAATTAGCGGCTTATTGTTTACCGTGACAGTAGCTTATGTGAAAATGAGCGTATGCTCACGGAACTGCGAATTTAAAAACTACTGATTGAGAATATTTCAATTATGACGATTCATGACGCTAAGTGATTATGAATGAACTATAATAATAATAATAATAATAACAGTACGATTTTCCAAAACCTGGGCCGAGTTAGCTCCCTATAGTTTTGTTCGAAGGATCTTTTCAATTTGCTTTACACAGAACGAGTTCGTCGAGGTCCGAAACCAGTCCTTCAAAAATGTGCTGTAATATTTACATTCGCTATGCACTGAATTCCAGAATCATCGTCGAGAGTTCCCAATCTTTTCCTTAGAAACATTCGTGTCATACACATGGCGAATGTGTTTTTTGAAACCTGCTTGGCATTAGTGTCATTTGTTGCAATGTTATTGTCGACCTCTAACGAATCGCACATGGAGCCTCGCTTTACTTTTGTCGCCTCGCGCCCACTTGTAGTAACTCGTTGTTGTTGTTGTTGTTGCCCTTGAATTGTGCAGGTTATATTGCTAAACCTTTATCTCTGGGGGCTACTCCGTTCTTCCTCCCCTTCTAGTCCTAAAAGAAGCTCGAGCGTCATCATCGGTAGCAGACGGAGCAGGCACGAGCGCGACCCGGGGGAGCGCATGAGCCTCTAGAGAGCGAGCAGAACAGAGCCGGCGACGCTTGACGATATCATCCCGTTCCAGCTAGTTGTAGCTAGGAAAGTTGTCGTGCTTGGCCAGGCCGCAGCAGGCTGCCGCTGCTGATAGCACTCCCAAAAGGGCGTCCGCATTTGTTTGCGTTCGTGAACGCAAAAAGGCTATTTGGAGTCCTAGCAGCAGCCTGCTATTGAGCGGATTGCTGGTGGTGAATTGCTACAACTACGTTTGCAATGCCATGCAAAGATAACGTATAGGGATGGAGTTGGCATTCGGCTCTAAGTTGAAGCGGCATCCGCGCGATGTTATACACAAAGCAAGGCTTTCTGTTACAACGAGCTACATACAAGCAGTTCTGCTGCGGTGTGAAAAAACCGAAGAGAAGCCTGCTCGCAGACCTTGCACCGTCCGTTCAGATCTGCTTGAACAGAGACAGCACTCGCTCGGTAGCTCAGGAGACTAATTTATGCAAAACCCATAACCCTTTCTCGAAATGATGCCGGCTTGCCGTTATTCAGCTCAATCGGGCTCAACACAACCAGCAACGCGTCGCACTTCAGTAGTTTCAATATACCCCCCTGAGGTGAGACCGAAGCCACTGCTTGACGTGCTTGGCCGAAACAGCCTCGTCCGCAGATCACCGATCGTGCCAGCACGCCACTAAGTACACGACCACCACACATGCGACCATCTTACCTCAATTCACGTCACTAAATGCAATTGCGCGTGTGCTTTCGTTGGCCTCCTCGACTGGGAGTAGCCGCCTGCACGCAAGAGATATAGATGAAAAGCTTGCCACAACGAATTCTGCTCTATGCATCTATACTGGAGGCTAGGAGCTCTTTTGCCCCCGTTTGATTAGCTTATTCAAACCATGATATACGGTATTTATTTGCTGGTTGTAGTGGTTATACCGCAAAGAAACATACGCCACAATCGCAAACGTAGATTAATTCTAAATATATTCTCTGCTTAACAATTTGCTATGAGTATCAGCTGCCCTCCTTAAATAAGCCCACCGATGATAAACGTGAGATTTATCTGCTTCCTGTTGTAATGAGATGTTCCAGCCATTTTTATTACATGTTTTATGAAAGCCTGGCGGCTACCACTGTGTCTCCGTGTAGGCACCACCTGCCTTATCAATTAAGCTGGTTTAACGGTATTTAAATGAAGAAATGGTCATATTCAGCCATCAGCAATGAATGAAAGCAATGATTGCTTTAAAGTAGGTTCTTGTCGTGATAGAAATAAACTGTATTTCCTTTCACCGAGCTGTCGAACGATGATTGCCTTAGTCGCTTGTTCCATAAAGCCATTGTTTGGGATGGAAATGTTTCGGAGCATCTCGATTCGTGTCGCGTCAATATTTCGTTTTGGTAGCTATTGTAGATCGCGACACAGACAAAAGAAGCACTCACGAAAACCAACCGTCGAACGCCTCGTTGTCATGAGGGTCAGACCGAGTCGCTGCTTACCGCGGCTGATAGCAATAGCTCAGTGCGTTCGAACAAAGCACAATCTACAGTAGGGCTATGCTGCGATTTTACAGTAATTCTCGTTGAGTAACGTAATGGCAGTGAATGAACAGGAGAACGAAATAGAATTAGCAGGGCCAGACACCTGCTGGGATGGTCTAGCCTCTTTTAGCCCGCTAAATTCAAGCGAGTAAACTGTTATTAGATCTTCGGCACATGTCGCTGCTGCTGCTACTACTGTTTACATAAGAAGTACTGCGGTCGTCTTTGACCTACTCGAATCCATCAGCTAATAATATCCGTCACGACGGCTCACTGAGAACGGGACGCGTCGGACGACGGATTCGAACACGCTAAAATGGAGACAAGCCCAACAAAAATAGATGAGACAAAGATGGACGAGACAAATCAATTTCTACTTGTTTCAATCATGAGACTTCACAGTTGGTAGTTCTCGTATGGCGAGTACCATTTCTGAACAGATCCGGTTATCGGGCCGTTCGTATTACAGTTACTGCTCGAGCGCTCCGAACTTGAACTTCATTGCCGCCGTCAGTGACGATCTGAGTCGAACGAAAAGCTAATTCGTCTCCTGTGTTTATTCCGTTCCTTTGCTCGACTACTTTTGTAGGTACGAGGATCTGGCGTTTAATAAACGGTGACATCAAGCAGACTGAAATACTAAACGAGCTACTGGGTGTCTCGAGATGATTTTATTTGTGTTATTTTGTGGTTGACATTGACCCTCTTGACAAGATCACCTACAATTAAATTACGTGTAGCATAACTTAACTATATAGTAATTTATTACTTTACAAATACATTTGAAGCGATGCTTCTACATAAAGATAAATCGTACCGAGCCTCTTGATCCTCGCACGAGTCTCAAATGAATTTCTGTTAGGTGGGATTCGTTACCCATGAATGCAAGCGAAGCAGCACGAGACTAAACTCAAGACTCAGCCATCAATGTTAGACTTTAGATAAAGATCCAGGGGCCTACGTGCCTGGAACAACGCTATACGATCTCGCCTCGGGCTGTCGGGCCAAGAGGCATTCTAAGCGCACTCCATGTTATGCCTCATGTCAAGCATACGATGTATCTGTTAAAATCACAAATATGAATCCAACTAGTCGGTGGCAAGTACAAAAAACTCAAGCCAGGAGACTATAAAAGCACCCCGTAAACTATTGAAGGCAGCAACAAAATATGTTCGCAATCTGGGAAGTCATTGGAGAAAAAAGTGTCGCCTACTTTCATTTGTCGCCAGACCCACCGTGGATTTCCAATTGAGCATTTTCGTGATTTGTCATGATGTAATACCACCTATGTAAGAATAGTTTCAACACGTCAGCTAACTAGGCCGCTCGCCTAGATTTGTGTTCCCGAAACAATACAACAAAGTCGTTATCCAGTGCAAAACTTGCAGATTCCCGCGCAAAAGTTAGTGATAGCAAACTAGCGATCGAGCAACGATTGGTTTAAAGTTGTCTAAATCCGAGAGAAGTTTAATCATCTAAAATGTTACTTGTACTCCTATCGGAAGTTCATAAGAGAAGCGCAATTCTAATGCTGCGTCAGAAAAAGACAAAAGCTGGATTAGTGCACGCTCATTGCTACGATCTAAGTGCTGCATCCTATGCGGATAGGCCAAATTTTCACAATCTAAAAAAATAGCAGAAAAATTGTTGTATTTTCCGCCTCTAGAAATTGATCACTTCCAAAAGATGAAAAACCCGCACAGACTTATCTACGTCTCCCTCTTCTACAAAATGGAAAAGCATCAGGACACATATCAAAACAACCACAGACAGCGCAGGTTACGGGCTAACGACATAGTACTCGTAACAATGAGGTGTTGCGCGCGAAATTGCAGCCGGCCGCCAACGATACTGTAGTCAACTTCAAGTCATTGAGACTCCCGAATCCCAGGGTACTGGAACAGGTTCTGAAAGACATTAAAGCATTGACCACAAGTGGCGAATTTCAAAAATGCTTGATATTGTCAAAGAGGTAGAGAAGCTCCCCGAAACTGAAGTCCACCAACAATAAGCAAAAATAGAAAATGTACGTATCTGTAGGATACCCAGATTACAAAATGAGAAATTAGAAAAATATCGAGGCAATCGTTAAAGAGGTTTTCAACAAGAAAAAGGGACGTTTGACGCTAGGCAAGACGCAGTAGAAATTTACCGATTCCGGATGAACGACAATGCTAGCTAGCTAGCATTATTGCACAACAAAAAGGCGGACGTTCCCCCAAACAAGCGTTTCTCTAAGCTTGGAAATCGGAGGTCTTTGCACTATACAGTTCGAAGGCAACACAAGGGTCAGAACTTACCTGTATGTAGTTGACTTATTGGCAAACCGGATGTTTGGTAAAGTTATAACAAGCAATTCATCTGTAGGATAGAAAAAGAACAATAAGTCACAAGCGCTATTTATTAAATACAAAACTAACTGACAATTAATCAGGGCACTATAAAGCCAACCACATCTGCGTCGTTCCCCCATTGACTTTGCAAGTGATTTGCATTTTCTTAGCCCCGACAGCAGAAATTTAGGCAGGGATATAGAAGGAAAAAGTTTTTCGGAAACCATCGCCGACACACAGGCTAAGAAATATAGTTCACGTCCTTCACATACACGCTAACTCAGCTACAATTAATGCAGCTAAAAGCTGCCTGTCAATTAGCAAAGGCTCTACCAAGGGATAGCGCAGGACACGATAAGCGATCAAGAAAGACTTCAGCCACCCCTTAGCAAAGCTAACTATTAGATTAAACTTAAACTATCAAACTGTCAATAAAAGAATAAAAATAATTTACAATAATCTCAACTAAAAAAGATAAGGCATCGTGTTGTGATATATACCTCGAAGCTCTGCAAACAATTACCCTTGCGTAATAATTTTCCTAATAAAAAAACACCGTGCAAAATAATCTCACCGCGCATTTAGAGGTCCTCATTTGTATACATTCATATATATTGCTAAAACATAACTAGGGTGCCTGCGACTCACCTTGTTAGGTACGGGCGTTTGTCTTTCTCAAAAGCATGCACTGCTCTACGATCACAGTACTATAAAGATAAATATACTGTATTAGTTTATGAACTTTAGCTCCAAGTGTTTATATGCTCATGTTGGAGGATCTAGGTTTTTCGCAAGACAATTCCCAACGGAACAGTAGTAGCAGGATATAGTTGGATCGTTAATTTAGTAGATCTATTGGAGTTCTTTAATTAACTCAATAAATCATTAGAAATTAAAAAACGCCTGTGTTCATGTTGAAAGTTCCCGTTAAAACTGAAACTCAATGTATCACCCATAATAGAAAATAGGATTTTTATTAGATTTACTGCATACGTTGCTATTCAGAATATGTTTTTGTGAGGCAAGCTTAAACTGATACTTACTTAAGTCATCCACTACATCTCACAAGCCACATTGATGGCAAACGGAGAGGCAGAAACGTACAAAAGGGTTACGCATGCTTACCGCATCTGCTCTTTGTATGTCTTAAATCGACCCATCTTTGGCGTCTCCTTATGCGATTCGGTTGCAATTTGTGTTGCGCGAAGTAGACGGAACTTAATTCCGTAAGTAATATCTGGTTCGAGGGCGAGGCGCTTGAAGTAAGATATTTATATTTCCATTTTTCCTGCTTATTCACGAATAGAACTATAAGATTTGCTAGATGTTACAAGCATATCCACGCCTATCTATCGCAGAAATCACCTCTTTTGCACATAACTCACTAATTGTTTAAGGGTCTCTTCTAAAAAAATATCTCGATATTTCTGTTACATAAAAAAATAGCATTCTTGTTGGGCTTTTGATCAGTGCCGCCGTTACAAAGATATAAACAAAATAGTTTCAATGCTGTACCCTTGTCAACACATGCCCCATATTTGTCAGTTAATATGTAAAACTTAATCTATCGAGAAGTACCTATTTTTTCCCGTATTTAACGTAAGGTATGACAACTATTCGACATCTGGTGAATTCATTTGAAGTTGCACAGTTTCACCCGGGTACGAAAAGCCCCCTGAGAAAGATTTTGAGTTCTCCACTACTTCGTTGCATGAAAAGGCTAAAAAATACCACGTAGTTTTTCTTCTACTTGTAAATGTTCATATCGTTAAAGTTGGCGAGGTAACGTTGAAGTCAATGCTGGCAAACATCGTTGGTTATACGCTATCCAAACTCTACTAGAGGAAAGGCCGTCCGCTCACTCCTCGGCTTCCCTGAAGTTATCTCACTAAGCTGACAAAGGAGACCAGCGCAGATCGGTCTGTAGGGCGTCCTCCTCATTAAGCATGGAGGTCACACACAGTAGCAATTTGTCTACCTGCTCTCCCTCGTACGTTTCCTATCTTGCACCCTCTGCCTCCCACGCTCTCCCTCGTAGTTTCTCCGCCGGAGAACATTGTAACAGCACTGACCGGCATCGTCGAACGAGGAGCAGAACGCGGCCCCTCATCTCCAGCCCTCCACGCCTGATCTATTCGCTCGGGGCCGACGGTTCGCTGCAGCGCCACCAGCTGTCCATGAGACAGCATCATGTCAGGGGGGTGACAACGGCATCGGCGTCATGAAGGGCAGTTCCAATGAGGACAAACGCGGTTTGCCTATGGATGGATAATGGACATGTGCAGCGCAGTATCGTATGTGAGGCACTGTTTCGATGAGCACGAACTTATCGGCAGGCAGGCGTCGCTAGCCAAACTGATGTTTTAACAAAGCGTTCGCCGCATATCGACGAGAAGGACCAGTGGTGTTCCGCCTCCGGTAAAACAATGGTTCGGGGCTGGGCATCGACATACTGTGGATAATCTTCTTTTGCGCAGCAATATATAGCGCGCTCTGACGATATGTTTTCGCGCACACACATACATGGCCACACCGGTCACTTAAATCACCCAAACGCCCAGTCAATACGTTAGTTCGAACAATCGACCAGCGATGGCCAACCAGTTGAAGAAGGAATGGCCTGGCTTCGCCAGGCATTAAAATCACCACTCAACCGGCCTATACCTGCCTGCCCGCGCGCCAGCCACCGAACTATGAAACTGACACCAGCAGCCCGCAGCTGTCCACCGGTAACCCATACAAGAATCAGTGGGAAAGCTGGCGATGGCCACAGAAACGACGGCGACATTTACTCCGATGAGAAATACTTTGAAACCCTCACGTAACGAGCTCTTTATCGCTGTCTCTTGCATTCGAACATCGCTTGTTGCCGCAGAGAGATGGGCAGCTATTGAGCCTCATTGTAAGTCAGCTACTGAAGCGTGCTGTGTGCGCGTCACTTAAACGGATGCGTCAAGGGAGTTACGGTTTGCCAGCCCGTATTGTATATGCCTTCAATCCGTTGTATGTGCACGGTAGTATTACTTCGAAATATTGGAGCTTCCGACGCATGCTGTATCTAAAGGTGTCCAACAACAAAACATCGGTGGCGCCGCTTGTTCATGACTGTTCACTTCCCATCGGAAATTAACGTCGTTATGGGGTTCACGTTCAAATAATTAGGTGCAAGCAGAAATTAACGTGCGCATTATTTACTTTTGCATAAATAACAAGCGTGAATATTTGTTATTTTACTGTAGGATCTAAGATCGACCCTTTCGAGGAGACTTGAGCCAGCATAAACTAGAAATTTTCGGATGCAACAATAGCGCCACTAAGCATCTTTGGTAACCCATCACCGGCAGAATATCGTAGTTCTTATCCTAGATTTAGTGCCAAGATTTCAATCTAGATTCGAACTGGAGAGCTTAGGATAATTTCATACCATCGTATCCTAGGCGATGGTCAGAAGCTCGGGCCAACTTACAAGAATTTCGGCTGTAGTTTCATAAAAAAATTGTTTTTTAATTTGACTGTACCTGTTACCTGACAAATCCTCTTCGCTATAGGCTAAGAATTAGTGAAACGAAATGAAACGTCTCTAGAAATTGGCTCTGTACACGGTTATTCGTAAGTACATATACACAAATTTGCAAACGTGATGGATTTCTGTGCAGTACATCGTCGTTTTGCTGCTGCTTCTTCAATGTGTCTGCTCTACATTTTCTTTTCAAATTAAGATGATACACTGTCACGTCTATAAATCAAAGTTTCGACGTCTCACACCTTCATTAGATGATCTGCATTCAATAGAATGGAATGATTATCCTACTGATAGTTAGTTTGAGCTTCACTTTACCTCACGGCACGCTATAAGTAAATAGCTCTACCTCATTTTGGCTTATGCAACAGGTTTTTTTCAAACATGTTTTCCGCCATACAACTTTTTATTGCATTACTTTGACTTTTAGTTCGAGAGACGACGATGGATATTTCAAGTTCAGGTTAAATACACAGCTAGAACAGGCGAGAATTCATCAGAAAGTGCGCTCACGTCAGACCGTACATCCGCGGGCCGCAGGCTACCGGCCTGTTTTGTATGCTGACCTCACAGCTGACGGGGTGTAGCGAAACCAGCAGAACAGACGAAAATTAGGTAGCTGACCATGTCTCGACCGTCTGAGACGATGACGACGCCTGAGGATTAGGGTCAATGTAAACGAGAGCAAGCTATCATTGGCCACACACACCTATCTAACGAAATTACAGACAGCTTCAATTAATGTTTCTCCAAGGTCACGGTGAAAAGCTAGATTTCCTCTAGCAGCATGGGGTAGCCATGAAACAAGTGATGATCGGATAGCGTCTACGTGTGAGTGCGGGCCTAGGCCTGAAGCATTGAAGCTAATAATTGTTGTTAGTTTAGTTGCTTTGTATATGTTGTATTAACAAAAAGAGTATTGACGGTGCCTTAACTTAAAGGCAATCAGTTAACCATTTATGGGGTCACAACATATTCATCGACGAAATTATAAGTTAACTGACCTTTCTCTAATCTCGTCTGAGGTATGTAAACAACACTGGTATTTTGTAAGTTATTTGGAGCAATCAACTGGCATTGAATTGGTCAAAGTCCTACGTCCGTCACGACCTTGCCCTCTTACCAATTCAAATGCTTCCTGATTCGTATTTATTTTATCTTTTTATTTGTTACAGCAAATACATTTATTTGCTTACATTTTTCTGCTCCGCCGCTGCTGCCATGATAACCATATTCAGTGACCCTCCCTTAGTAGGTAATTCCCTTAATCCCTCCTTCGTCCCGTATTTCTTTGTTTAAGATAGAGCCTTCTTATAAAGAAAAAGGAGGTTGCTACTCGGCTCAGGCGAAGCTGAGGAGCGCTGAGAAGCTGGCTTTCGCCGACATAGAAAAGCCTTACTATGGGAGACGAGTGCAGTGCGTGTGTGCCGTTAGCCGCATGGAGTTCCAAAAAAAGATCGCACTAGTCCGAATGATTTATAAGTGATGGCTTTGTTCCACCTTAGTCAAGTCTACTGTCGAGCCCGTTGAGCAGAGACCGCGTTGAACGATGACAGCCTCCCAAGCATTTTCGTTAGGGGCAAAAAGCGAGAAAGATTCTCTCTCGCTTTGTCCTAGCCATATATTACATTTGTGAATGTCTTGTGGTTTGCTGTTGGTCACTCTCTCATGTGACTCGGGGCTACGGTTACGTCGGGGGTCTAGCTTATTCACCAGCTTACACATAACGCAGAAATATAATTTATATACACCTATGGGTGAGGGGGTAGGGGAATCGAGACAGCTCGGTCGTAATAACAAAAGTGCTGCACGTTCGTCAGCCATACTGACAGCTATCAGGGCAGTTTTGAAAGTCTATAGGTGAAACTCATGCCAAAAGCTTCTACTTGAAGGGAGACTCCCTAGGATCTATAGGTCTGGATGGCCGCGCAGCGTTCCGCTAACATAAACCTTGTGCAACAGTCGTCTCCGTTACATAATAGCTGCGATCGGTTGGCTACTATATATCGATAAAGTCCCTTCATAAAATGAAAGTTAAGCCTAAATAGGAACGCACGGTTTCATGGTGATGAAAGCGCGGTCGATGAAAGTTGGCGAAGTCAGTGAGGGTACGTAGAAAAATTGGGTAGGGTAGAGTATTACAGGGGTTACGGGAATCACAGGCATGGTAAATTCGAAGCAGAGCAGTCTAAGAGTTAGGGACGGCGAACTGCTCGTTAGCTCTTTCATTAGCTCATTTGAAGTAAAAGTCATTGAGTCTGACATTGAAGCGCGAGCAATGGCTGAGGGTGCCCGCGAGGCTACGGGAGAGAAAAAAACGGAACGACCAAATCAGTGATTATGGCCACAAAGGAAAAATGTCGTGCTGGTTTTAGGTAGTGGTAGCATTGAGGTATGTGACTATCTTATATAAATGGTAAGTCGGTGGCGATTCAATTACGACTAGCACAGATAGTTCCTGCATTGTATTTAATAGAGATGTATATTGAGATAGTGCTAAGATTGGTGTTACGGCTGTGCACATATCTAAGTTCTGCTTATATTTAATGATGAACATTTGACGCATTAGACAAACTGTAACTATTTGTCCGACACTATCCGTTTCTTAGATTTGTACTTCAATACAGAAAGCACTAGACATTTGAATTCGACATGCCTTCTACCTGACCGAAGTGAGATCATACGACTTTTATGCTATTTGAAAAAGCCCGCGTAACAACAGGTGTATACAGCTTTAGTTTTTACGCTGGTGGATGAATGCTGATGAAATGAGGTAGGCGGCTTCTAGGATCCTAATTTGTTGACAGATTCGGATTAAAGACCTCCTAGTGGGAGAATATGCAATGCCCGTTGCTTTAGCTAATGCAGAAAACTCTTCTGCAATTTGAAGAAACAACGATATAAATAGCTGTGGAATAGGATTTCGAAACGACAGAAGTATAGTGTAAGACATTTGTGCTGTTAGCTGGCTACGCAAAAGTTTCGATTCATAGATATACTTATATCTAAAGCCCGCTATCAATATAGTATGTCTGGTTACCTCACCCAGCAGTCGTTCTCATAGCAGAATTCCAAAAACTATGAAATAATATGGACAGAGCTATTCAACCTGCACGACTCTCGGAGAATAAGTGATATGACGTAATCTGTAAAATTACTTAATTCACTCAAAATAATTAGTTTTTTTCAATTGAATTATATTTATATTGAAACAACGTTGGCTAAAATCGGCAAATTTAAATGGTTTAAACTGAAGAAATGGGAGATACGTCCCATTATTTAATGGGAGACTGCCCCGCTTCGTATACAAGCAAACGGGCCACAGTTAAATGAAAAAGACCCTATAGCTAGACGACTATTACTATAACTAATGTGAGTTAAGGCTAAATCCTAATATTTCAGTACGTATGCCTTTTACATTTGAATATCTCTTTTGGGGAAACATGCTTCCAGGAGGCTAATGTCAAGTTACGTGTATGAGTACCGTGCGAAATGGAATCCAATTTTTCAATTAAAATGATATTATCAATGTGGAACCATTTTATATATACCCTGCCACTTAAGTTACTGCTATTACAAACCCTTACACATATTAGAAAAACTAAGTGAAATACCTGTCCAACACTATATTGCGTCCAACTTTAAAGTGGTTTCTAGGGCTATACAAAAGGCGCGGACAACAAGCATTGTTGACCACGCCGAGATATAATGCAGTCGTTAGCTAAAACCGTCCAACAACCCGCATACAATCACCGGAACACGATTCTGGGAGCACGGAGCAGCTGGACGCTGATCTGTGGCTTCTTGGACTGCCGCTGGATCGCTATACCGTCGAACAGTTGCCGCTGCAAGTACGACATTGCTTGGGCTCTGTTCCTATGTGAGGCTCGTTTTAAGCCTTGACTTAGTTTGGGGACAAAGTCCCCACTTTCTATTGGATCGGAGCGAAGGGGCTATGGAGGGATAGTTAGGTGGCTCGAGCTGCTGCTTCTGGCGAGGACCATGACGGCCGTCGGCGGCAGGGATTAGTAGCACCGTCGCCGCCGCCTGTGCAGGACACGGCGACAAGAATGGTGGCATCCTCCTCTCCGAACAAGTAGTCCGGCGGTCTGTCGGCCGGCGTGAGCGGCCGATCCACCAACAGCCTTGCTTTTGCAGCCTGAAGCAGCACTGTTCCAGCCCTACACAATCCCTAACAGGGTCCGTCCCTAGCAGCGGCGACGTAAAACGGTTTATGGTGTGGTCGCTGTCGCCCATACTCGATGTGCTGCCTGCTGTTGGCTGATTTGGCTGTTCTCTCTTGCCGTGTTCTTCACTCCTAGTACTAGCGTTAGTGGCATTAGCGAAGCTTCTAGACGAGTAGCAGGCGTAGTTAAGCAGCGAACCAGGAAGAGCGTGGACTCTCGGCGCAAGCAGAACCAACCGGGAAAAACAGAATCGAGAGACTGCAGAGGGGCAAACCTTGACTAAAGGAAGCAGCTCTCTGGCTGAACAGCCCAGCGCAGGGCTGCATATTGAGTAGCCAAGTCGAACAGGCAGTACTGCCGAGACGATCGAGGGAAACGACGACATAGCGCTAACGGAGCCTTGACAAAGGGAGAAGTTTTGTTGTCCTGCCTTGACAGGCCACAGGCTGCAGTGTCCAATAGCCGCTATGGCTGCCTGTCGACGAACATCGACCAAACGTGTGCTCACTGGTCCTACCAGTGTGGTACTGTGATGTACTATACGCAACGACTAGCGAACTACCAAGCCGATTCCTCCGATGTCCGCATGCTTCCACACGTATACGCAGTCAGACACACTTGAAGGGGCTCACTCTATGAGTCCGGCTAGGTCGAGTCGAGAGTCATGGTGAGGCAAACGCTGATGGCTAGTCGAGGCAAGCCCATCGAGGATAACGTGCTGCCGATAGCAGCGGTCGATGCGTGGGTTTGTGTGACCTGGAAGAGTTAGTCGGTCCTGGGGCATCCGGCACACGGCGTTGGTGCCAGCCGCAATAGTGTTGGTGGTGACGGTGAGACCGTCCTCATTTACATAATCAATACGGACCTCCCCCACTGAGGGACCGGAGGACCAGGGACGCCCTTCCGCTCCAGCTATCTCCCTCTCGACTCTGTGTCACTCTCGCCCTGCAGCGGGTTTGCCCTCTCTCCGCGGAGAAGATCACGAACTCTTGGACTTAACCAAGAAGCCCATGGGGCGTGCGAACATGATGGCGGCATGGATCCCCCTGCCTGGCGGGCCGGATGCAGGGTCTGCCGTTCCGATCAGCTCAAACGGCCTGCTTCATATTGGCTCTACCAGGAAACTGCCGGCAACTGAGTGTTCGAATAGAGTTTAAGAGGGAAAAGCAGAGAAGCCAGGCGAGCAAGCCATGATCACACTACATTAGAAATGACGCTATTTCTGCCATGGGGCGGAGGGCATGCTTCCTTCTCCATCGCCCATTCCCAACATGGTTGAACGATCCACGTCACGCAGCCAGCTCCGGAAGGCAGCATTCTGAAGACGAGGCATCGGCAATGGCGACAGGAAAAACGGAGCAGAAGCAAAATAAAAAACGGCAGCAGCAATAGAGGAAAACTACGCGACGAAAGGTGACTGTCGAATTACAGTCAAAGGAGGAACGAAGATGAGACGCAGACCAGGAAAAAATCGGTAAGGAGTACAAAAGAAAGCCAGGGAACACGACGAAACTTCGAGACGCGTTAGCAAGCTAAAAGGTGATGGTGCTGCTGCTGGTAGTGGTCGTGGACCTGGCAGGGTCCTACGAAAGAAAAGCAGGATCGGGGGCCGCCATGGACCTTTCAGTTGGTCGACGCAAACGGTTGTAGCAGCAGTTTTCTGCTGGAACCGGATAGAGGGAAAAATTGAATCTCTACCTTTCTTTTTAGTCCTTTACGATCAGCTTCTGCTTCGACAAAAACCTTCCTCTCATCCATCTCAGGGACTAGGCGGCTTGGCTGATTCGATGGAAGGTCCTTGGTTCTAGGGCATTGTTTGGGGTAGGGCGGGGAGGCAGCTTCAGAGTCGTAGAGAATGACGAAGATCCAGAGGTGGAAAGAGAAAAAAGTAAGGAAGTTAAAAGAACCGGTGGACGAACGAATCCATTTGAGAACCGCTGAAGCGCAGACAACGAAAAGACGAAAGAGGAGAATGAACGAGAAGGACGAAGCAACGGCTAGAAGAACTCTTAGAGCATCATCGGGGGGCGAGTGTTGCCGAATGGACTGATGTACGGACCTCCGAATTCTGTGATCAAAAATACAGTTCCCGCCTAAAGAGGTCCATTTGACAACGAATCATTTTAACGGAAGCACGTATCCTCATTCTCAGAGAGGCCTAGAGATACGTTTGGCTTTCGAGTAATTCTAGTAACGCCGTTTATCATCTAGTCCTTGTAGGTACCCAACTAGGTACAAGATATTCGTTCCCTAAGATGTATAACGACTGCTATGACAGAGTCAGGACTAGCAATTTTCCTATAACGGAACTTGCTGAAGCTTGGCGAGTCACTCCTTGAATTACTCTTAGCCTACATATGATCTATAACAGACACTTGATTATAACTATATCTTAGCTATAAGAAGTAAGTGGTCATTATCGTCTTATTAAGTAAGGAAGAAACCCGTATTACCATACGGGTTCTTTCCTTACTTAATATGGCGACTTAGATATATATTATTTACCATTTTACGTTTCATCATTCGTCCAGAATTTCTACATGATTAGTAATTAAGTTAAAATCTTATTTCTAGAAATAATTATAGTGTCTCCTTCATGACAATTCATTAGTGATAACACTAATATCAAATTCACGAGTGGTTATATAAAAAGATCCGCATAGCGGCATTTGTGAAAGTATTACCGTTTCGTCAAAGCAGTGATACTTTGTGTATCTGTTTCCAACTTGTTAAAACTTCTGTGTTAAAATCAACAGCTATAGAAGGAGCTCTATACTTAGAATAGACAATGAAATACGGACCCTGCATAACGATGGGCTTCCAACACAGGATGGCGAGCTTACACAGTTTTAAGAAACAGGTTCAACCGCAACGTAGACGAAAAAATTCTAACTGACAAAACAATTCATTCAAAAAGGTCATGATAATTGTCCAGGTGTAAATGGTAGCAGTAATTACATGTTGACAGTGCCAGCTCGAAGTTACCCTTTACGTGTGTGTGTGTGGATAATTGTTCGTCTGCTGTAAACTGTGTATCGCTGAATCACGGTCGAAAAGAAAACAATTCAATCATAACGGTTGTAACCGTTTTTCTACAGACGTCCGTTGAGATGCCACGCCAACAAGACGAATCAACATATGTGCCCGTTGTTCTGCCATGCCTTTATATTCCTTCAACCGATATATCGTCTTTACGGTCGGAAGTACGCTTTGACAAATGTACACACCTTGACACCTAGTTAAAATTAAAGGACAACGCAGCGCCGTTAGACACTGCTATCGCTGCGACAGCCTTGTCATATTGGAAGCGTCCTAGCGCAAACAGGATGCTGCGGCCCTATCTATGATAGGCCCACTGGCAATCGTTTGTGCCCATATAAACATGCAGTATTAAGGGTTTATTTGCTAGCCAAATGGAAATGTCTAAATTTGAAAGATAGCGCCTCAGCTGGACCAATCCTATTCGTCATCACCAATTAACTCTAACTAACTTAACCAAATTATTAACATATATTTTTGGCATTTTTCCTCATGCTATATTTTCATATACGTGGCTACACAGAATGAAGACTGCCTAATGGCTGCTGTTCAAATGTAATAACAATTTCTCAACAAGAGTTTTTTCGACGAAAAGGTGTTTCTGACGTGCTTTAACTTGAATAAAATTGAAAACTATATAACGGGCAATATTTGACGAAGCACCCGAGTGGGCGGTCCAGCAGTCTACAGACAAAAAAGACAATGGAACGAAGATCGTTAAAGGACAACGGCCCGGGTGACGGCCTGAACAGCACTCTTACCGTTTTTTTAAAGATATCGCATAGTCATTAGGTGAATTGCTAAATTAATATTGATATGTTACTGTTGTGTATATCCTCGTACGAAACTTTACTAACTGTAACTTGTTATGTATAGATGTAAATATTCCATTTTTATTAGTAGAAATATTATCACGCGTTTACTAAATAGAAATCCAGTGATTGTTCTGTTTAGAATTAGAGTCAATACGAAGACAACAGAAATCCCAACTCCCAGAAACTAATAAAGCCTTTTCAGAGCAATTATGCAATTAAGTTAGAATTTGACTCCTTTTCGAAGTTCCGCTACAAATGTCGTGACATCTCATATACGGGTCAGTACTGACTCTAGGTTTACACTTTAAGTGTATAGCAAGAAAAAACTAAAACATCTTCGTAATAAAACAACAAATCCCCAATTTAAGAAGCTCTTGTACCCATCTTTTTACCGAACTATATACATAATGTTCCCAAGTTACGGCAGACTGGCAGCGTCGACTTCACGGCCGGATTCTGTTCCAACTGTGGATCTATTCAACTTATCTCTTGCTATAGACACCGATATTGATGATGATTAACGAAACCGCAAAGCCTAAGGTCGCTTTGTTGGTTACTCGAACGCCGGCAAGACGACGACGCGTTTGGACGCGGTCCGGCACTTAAAAGTATTGCGTTGAGGGTCGGCCGGTTTACGGAAGCAGACGTAAGGGCAGATAGCCGCTAGTCACCGGGACAAGCAACGCGTGCAGTAAGGCAGTATGCTAGTTAAAATGCAAATGTATTCCGATGCCCGCTAGAGGAACACGACCGGCCAACTGGCCAGGGCAAATGGTTACATCCCAACGTCAGCGTCATAGCTTAGGCCGGCGGCAGCTTCTGGATTAAACACACTAGCAGAGCAGGCTGACTGCGCTATCCACACAATAGTCCTTTTTCGAGCAATGTGGTCTATGATAAAATGCGCAGGACTCTCGAGCAACACATCGACTAGGCGGCACGTATATGCACGTTCGTCGATGGAGGAGAACCATGCACGTTTCTGTGCCTATCCTAGGCTGCTGTATGTGGATGAACCAGTATTTGGGCAACAGGCGATCTAAACGCTGCTGTAGTTCATGTCATCGGAAAGACTGCCGAAGACTGAGGGGTTGCCGACGCCCTAGTTGCGGTAAGGGAAGAACTATACTGGAGCAGGAGCAACGACGATAAGCGGCGTGTCCGAAATCCTATTGTCTTATCAGGCGGAGGTGACGTAAAATAAATCGGCTGCCTTCGTTACACGAGACGTATGCGCGGTAAACGCTTGCATAACGTATGCTCCTTTCGGATGCTATAGCTGCTATATGGCTATTATAGGTTTAGGAAAAGGTTTTTTTTTTTAGTTTTGGTGAAAAATATCAGGAAAGCCATTAACGTTCTTGAAGTGTGAGTTGCAACTCAACCAAGCTGTTGTCATTATCAATACGCATTGCTGCTTTTCATGTATTGGATTATTGAACCACGGCGAACACAGTTATACTTTGATTTTTTACTGGAGATAGATACAACTGGAGAATCGAATCTGTTGAAGCATTACTCAGACCGACCGACCGACTTCACTATAGGGGTACGTACGTACGTACGTACGTACGTCAAGAGGATTAGTATGAAGAAGTTCTAATATACAGCTTATCATGTATGGAATGTAACAAGCGGCTCTGATGAAGACTTTCGCTTTGTCCCATATCATTTCGTAACACTCATTGACACAATAGACGGATCATCCAATGACCGAGTTTCGTTTTTTCTCACACAGTTTTAGACGCTGATTCGTTCATCGATCGTCGTTCCGTTCGTTGGACACGCCTCATCGACATGGAAATTTGAGTGGTGCTATCAATCTGCCTATCAATGAAGAGATCAACCCACAGATTCTGTGCAAATGGAAGCTTGAAAGATTCGCTGACTGTCGTAAGGCCGAAAATGAATTTAAGTTTGCGTCAACTGTTCCACGATCGGCGACGTCCATCAGTAATATTTAGCAGCATGTGTTACGCGATTAAACCTTCATATATATCACATTATATCATTTGATTGAGGTATCAACACCTAGACAGAGATCATGCAAAGGCATCGTAATGCTATGCTAATTCCTAGAGGTCATAACCTTGGCCGGCACGTCTGATACTCAACAGCATGCTCCCAAGTCCTATGAATATTTCATAGGTCGTTGTTGCTGCTGCTGCTGCGGAGGCCCCGATACGAGCTACTCGAACAGAAGTTGAGTGTGGGCCTGTGTGTATACTCATTATAACGCTAAAAATATGCACAGCCAAAGATTTGATACTCGTCGAGGTTCACTAACTCAGCACGAGATGCGCATTCTTGATCTTTTGAAATGGCGCTTAACGTCCCGAACGCCAAAGATCAAACGGGTCTTGCCCTAAACCCACACGTACTTTGCGCTATTGGAGAAAATGACCGAAGTCAACCTTATCGTTGATTGGCTAATAGCAGATCTAATATAGCATTGCGTTTGTACAACAGAGATAAGATGCAATATACGCATTTTTACAATTTGATCCTAGCGTCGATGAAAAAAAATGGTCCATATTAAAAAGCCAGCTAAAAATTTTACTCGACATTGAATAATGGCGGTAGGCAAGGTCGAGCGCGGTGGGTTTTTGATTAAAAACTTGAACGCATTATCACAATTAGTTGATTTCTAGCCTTTATTTTTAAAACACGCGAACTCATCGATATTCGTTTAATGGAGAATCTATATAGTTCCATTAATTTGCTGCTTCGTAAAAACAGTAATTGGAAAATAAAGCATCATAATTGTTATTGGCAATGTATAGTTTTATCTTGCTTTTTCTCTGATCCGTTGCGTACCACTGACCTATATAGCTAGGCTAGTATCCAAAATCCGGCTGTGCTTCCTCTCTAAGGGACAATGCGAGATTTATTAGCTGATCCCTGCCTAATATCTGTCGACTCCGAAATTCAGTGGTTTTGTTTCCATTATAGCGCCGATTTTGGATCGTTACTTTATATATATATATATAGTACTGGTTGCACCTATTAAGGGTACTACTCATACGTTACGGATTATAGATTTCTAAATAGTTAATACTGAAGAACGTTCGAAGAGCTCAAAGGTTTAGTTACTCAGACAGTAGTTGCTCATACGCTTAGCGAGAGCAGATGTCAATTATGGTATATGTCTATGAAAGTATATTTAAGCTGTTCAACTGTTTTGCGTATGTATTACGCGCTGTCAGAGGCCGCCTCAGATCAGATAGTTGACAGAGATTGGGCCTACGCAGGTGGAACAAGGCCCACAGCGACAAGTTGCAGCCTAAGCTAGAATTTTAAATTAATAATTATAAGATCTTGTGCACACAGATGTGCTACCGTAATTGTCACTAGCTTCATTATAAACTGTATATCATTTATTATCTATTTGCCGCGTGTCCAAATTATAGCTAAAGCAGACATTCGTATTGTATAAACGTGCTATTAGTTGCAGAATGTTTAAAAGCCGCTTGCTCCCATCACTGCTGTGACGTTTTGTGCCTACTTTGGACGTTAATCGGAAACGACCGGTTTAGGACGGACTTGTCAGTCAGGGGACGTGGAAAACACATTTTGTAACATATAATGCGATACGCCGACCTTGCTTTAATGTCTAAAAACACCCCAGAGAGGGAGAGTCAGAGAGAAACCGCGACGGAGAGGGTTTTCGCAGTTCACGGGCACGTGGTAAGAACTTTGCATAGTTCAGGTGCTTGAGGGTTATGAGCTTCATTAAACATATATTGACACGAATCGAACCTGAGTGCTTATTTGAGCAGATTTCTACTCGTCAATAATTCCGTTGAGGTAGCCAAAAGAAAAGATTTTGTATCTACTTCTCTAAGTACAAGTCATAAGCGCATTCATTCATTCTGCAACAACTATTCAAACTATTATTTCGGTGATCAAATCTTCTTCACTAAGAGCGGCAGCCGCAGCAGTATCTATGTGATACAGAATCGCCTTTATTTAGCAAGGCGATTCTGCATCACATAGATGCCAGCCGGCTGGCAAGCAGACGTTGCTGAAGTTTTTTCTGTCGCCTGCTCTTGTGACTGGCTCTCACAGAAGCACACACGTAGACTGTTATTGTGATTGTCGTTGTCGTCATCGTCGTGGACTGTTTCCTCGTCGTTAAAGAGTTCCTGTCGCATGCCCCAGCCCCTTGAACAGAGCTGCTGTTGTATCCCCCACCCTTGACAGTCTCTTGAACGCAAGCTTTTCTTCCTCTTTTGGCCCTTTGGCGTATTCGCGCGTATTCCCGCTACACCGCACGCGTGCCGGCCCTACCACTTCCCACGTTAGCTGACGCTACTCCGCCCCATGGGCACATGAAATTGACGGCACTATTCTACCTCCCGCCTGATGGATCCTCCGCTTGCCTTAGCTAGCTCTAGCAACAGCAGCAGCAGCAGCCGCATCGGAAGCCGCAGGAGTATAGGAGTCGGTAGGGAGAATGGGGATATACAAGAGGCTGGGAGTCAAAGAGAGAAAGAGTCGAGACAGGCCCCTTTGAGGAGTGCGCCATGCAGCAGCACAAGCGAACCTGGAGGCTGCGCCGCACACCATCACCAACGCCGCCACCTTACGATAGTCATTCCTGAAAACCCCCAAGCGGTGTTGAACCAGCAGGATCTAGCACAGGCAACTGGGTCTAACCCCGGCTGTTTCAGCACTAGGAGGCTATGTTCCAGGACTTGGAGGGAATGGAGCTTGGGGCAAGTCGGGTTGGCGGCATATAATAGGGAATGCATATGAGATGCTAATGCGGCACGTACTACTCGTCACTATTCCCCGCCACAGTACCTTCGAGCCCAGTCAGCTAGCTAGCCAGCTCTGAAATCTAGCCATCACCAACAACGGCCACGGAGCACCATCACAACGGCCAACACGCTTTCTACCCCACCACCGTTACCATCATCATAAGGACAACAGGGAAGAAGTAAGGGAAGCAAGATTCTGCGCTTCTCTGAGGTGGGATTTTGGGGGAATGCTTTCGGGACTTGTGGAGGAACTATCGCGTGCTAGCAAGCGGGGGCCTGAAGTTGGGCTGAGCAGAATCCGGTGAACGTAACTGGGCACCAACGAATAAGACCCAGAAAGGCTCAAACGAGAGAGGAGGAGCGGGAGAAAGAATGAGAGAAGTGTTCTTGGTCTAGTTTCTATATGATAGCAGCATTGATCGATGCCTACAGTGGAAGCGGGAATGGAAAAAAAAGAACGCTTCAAGGTAAATGTCCCGCAATGAGCCGCATCATGGTCCCGTCTACTGCCATCATATATCAGCATCAGCAACAAGAACAGCATGCTTATTATCTATACTGTGCTTTTTGATGCTGTTCGAGATCTTTCTGGGTGTACACCGTCTACTCGAGGTGCAGTTACGATAATTGTGTTTGTTTTCGGGAAATACGAGAATAACTTATGGAAATACGGGACGAGCGCAATATGCCGTGCTTCCTAACGTTTCATGAGTCGTTTTGTACGGACAAGGCTTGCAAACGATATACCGAAGCAGATCGTTTCTTTGTCTGCAGATGTGTATTTGCTGAATGCGTTTACTTACGCGAAGACCATGTTCCAAACAGGCGGTATTGACAACGGATATTTGCGATTTCTGTGTTCGCCTGTGAAGAAGGGGCAGGGCTAACAACTGTGAGGCTATCTTGAATAAGGAGGATAACAACGGTACTTTACAACAACTTACTACAGATGACGCGGAGGGCACTTCTCTGCGTTTTCACTTCGCTTCCCTCAGGTAACCGGTCTGACGGCCACAAGACGTAATGGTTCGTCCTCTTGCTGTGGGACCTTACTCTAACAACAAGCTTCCAACGAATGGTGGTATTTGCCGTGATCCGCACAAAACAGCAAATGGTCTCGGTGGTGGCTATCTGCCTCTCGACAGGAACTCAGCCGACGAGAGCAGACCAAACACTGGAGGGTGGTAATGGAAACGAACCTTAGGATCTTGGTGACCGTCGTTACGGGATAGAGCGACACCGCGCGTATTTTTGTCCGCCGAGGAAACAGTGTAACGCTGCTGTCTGATGGTGGTGCATCGAGAACGTTATCCTGGCAAATGGTAGGATAGGAAAATAGAGCAAACACTTTGCGATCGTGACGCGCTTGGTCTTGTCCTACAGGCCGACGTCACTTCGTTTGTCGCTAATGGGGAAATGATGTCTATTTCCGTTTCTGAGTCAGGGTGAGCTACCAGGCAAATGTCTATTGATTGATTGATTGATTTAATAAACGATTGAGGAGAAGGCGTGGATCGATGAATAGACGGAACACATTAAAAAGAGATGATGATCATAAATACGCGAATAAAGCATGTATTATTATAGAATACGTTATATCGTCAAATAGAACGATGATTGCACGCTCGTTAGCATCAATAATCTCATGCGGTCATTGTAACTTAGTATCAATGTTAACTTGTTGGCTATATATTGTATCCAGAATAAATACATAGACTATGCATGTATAGATACCTAGATTCATTATAAGCTCATGAAGTTACAGTTGATTGGAAGTTTTAAGCAGCTGTTAGAAATCGTGTCCGGCCGAACGGATTTGTCTGTCGGAACCAATCGCTTGCCGGTCATGAGACTACAATATTGAATGTTCATATTGAAGGATTATACACGAGGTCGGCTAACTGGAGGTAATAATATTACGTTGTACGATATTGAAACAGTAAAAAAAAGCCTAGATTATCGATTAGATGTCTGTCGTGAAACACCAACAATATTCATTCATAGAAAAATGGGCTGCCTTTTTTACCAGACTTGATTTTACGGAACAATCTTGTCCAAGCCCATCGACACACACTCTCTCTCTCTCTCTCTCTCTCTCTCTGCATAATTGTGACGGAAAATAACAGGCAAGTGGCAAGTGTCTACGGATCTGTAGTTATGTGGACACACATTTAAATATAATGATCTCTAACGGTATACGCGACTGAGATGTTTCACCTCAATTTTATATGAGTCACATATAAACATAATATTTATAGCTTGTCGGATTGACTCATAGAAGAAAATTGAATATTATTCTCTAAACTCAGTTTCAATATCATTATTATTATTATTTCGTTGAATAACTTATTTTTCTTGAATGAAGCGTATTGACGTATGTAGATCACCAATCTATTATGAACAACTTATACATCTGCCCAAGAGATAATAGTAACTGCAATTTTCTCCAAAGTACTAATAGCGTTCTAAGTATTCTGCATGAATCCGCGCGGAACTCCTTCTTTTTATGCGCACAGAGTTACAGCAAGGATAGGTGCTTTATATTGCCTCCAACGAGCTCGCTTTCAATAAAGTTACTGCTTTTACTTTTTACTCGGCTTGTTAGAAAATTACACATACAATGCTACTGTGCTACATCGTTCTACGATGACTTCCTTATACAGCAGTGAGTACGAGCGATCTTCCTGCCGCGAGTTCTTCACGTCGTGGCGTCAGAAATACATACACAGAACAAGCCATTGTTCTCTCATAAGTTAGTAAACGATTATCAGCGGCGGAGCGGGTTCTGTTACATTATGGCAAATCGCTGTGTATGGAGGCGGGGAGGACGGCTATGCCAGCAGCGACGTCCCGTTTCCATAGAGTTCTCGTATTGCCCCAGTCGATATAGTCAGTGAGCGTTCGCTTTTGCCAGCCGAACCGGCCATTCGGTGAATTCCCTTCTGCTCGCTTCACGGTGATACGGGTCACTCGTTGTTATGTAGTGTGAGCTGTGTTATGTAACGCAGTCATGTGTAACAGTTTCATCGTTGCTGCTATTCAAGTCTGCAGCCCAGTATTGCGTTGTTATCTATCGCATTAGCCCTAGCTGACGAACTCGCTGAGGCGGCCGCGGCTACTGTCGCCTCACCAGCAAACCGTGCGGACGATAGATACCATCAACATGCATGCACATACACACGGAGACACTGAACGAGGGCAAAACCAAACCACGCATTCATCCACGTCCAGCCCACTTCATTTGGTGCCACAATGCACTCCATCCGTCTCATACCGTAGCGATGTCCCCAGCCAGTCACCGAGTAGAGATTCAAGTGAGCATAGCGGGCCAGTCTGTGCCGGGTCGGCCCGGGCTCGGCAGGCAGTAGCAGGCTTAGGATTGCTTGCCATCAGCCATTATGCACTTTCTGACCTGACCTGACCCTACCGGCGTCAGTGGCAGCGTCGCTGGCTTTAGCCGCATCGGCTATGGTTGTAATGACTGTGAGCGATGCAGCCTATTGTGGAGGCGGCCGTGTCACCGATCCGGGGTATAGTTAGTGTAGAAGACGCTGCTAGGATTATCCCTAGCAAGACCCAACAGCAAAGGTTTTGCTACAGGGCTAGCACCGACAAAGACGGCAGGGGCGGCGGTGATTTCGGTTACTTCTGTCATAGAAGCAACCGTAGTAATATAATAGTAGATGTAGTAACTGCTGGTGGCAACGCTGGAGTGGCGTTGCGATGTGTGGAGTGCCGAAAGTCAGTATAATTGTGATGGCCGGAGGCGGTGCCACAACAATCCAGGCCATAACGAGGGCGGAAGCGGCGGCGGCGGCTGCGGAGAGGGGGGCCACTTAACTCCAAACAGGCGGTAGCGTCGGTCGGTCTGTGAATTGCTCTGTCGCTGGCAACGGACCCGTTTTACAGTTAATATTGTTGTTGATTCTGCTACTGAAGCTGTAATAGCATGACGACTAGTAGGTCCTGGCAACGGAAGGAACACGATCACCATCATGACCACCAGCGGCTGTTATTATTCAGCTACTCAAGAGAATCGGAAAATCCCAGTGCGATCGGGTGAAAGTAGATATTCAACAGAGTAAAAGGTAAGACGAGATCTTCGAGGCAAAAGATCTCATTTGGTCCGGGTCTTCTTTTTCTATATCAAGATCCAACGTTTGGTCGTCCAAACGTCCATTCCTCCTTCAATTACAACAAAACCTGTACCGTAGCACCGTATCAGCTTAACATCATGCGGGACGCCCACCCACCTCGGGGGCCGAGCTAGGCCAAGCCTAGAAACTCACTCTCTTCCACTGGTACTATGCTTTTGCAATTATCCTGTCGTGATCGTCAGCCCCTGTAGATACGCTGCTTATTGCGTGGCTACCTCCATTGCAACCATCGCTACAGCCAGAAAATGGAGTGGCTCGCAGTAAAGGCGGGTGGCGGGCGTTTGGCAGGAAGAAGGGGTTTGGGTGCGGGTGGGCGGACGACTCCACCCCAGGGCATAGGAGACTGTGAGTGCCGCGGGCCTTTTCGGTATGTTCCTGTTTGAAGGTGCGTGCAAGAGTGTACGGGAATCGCTAGCGAATGCAATGTCCATAACTACAGCAGGGTGCACTTTTTCTCCATTTATAAGTCACTGGCTGTCAAAGCTGATGGACGTCAGCTAAAACTGACGTGGCGCGTTGTTTTGGCTTTTGTGTTTGCGGGCGCCTCCGTCGATGCCATTATCACGGGCATTCATCCAATCATCCATTTACGGCATAGCTTGGGGCAATTTGGACACCGAAGTCATGTTGAGTACCGGGATACCAGGGCAAAGTGCTTAATGTGATGCGATGGGACCACAAAGCAACCTAGCAGTAAAGGCTATACTTAAAGAAGTGTTTAGTATCGTGGTGATGAAATACGAACCACATCGGTAATAGCAATGAATGACAGATGTACCGTGTGTTCCCGCTACAGGGAAGGCGCTGATAACGCGCTTTATTGTTTCAGCAAGGTGTAAAAAAAGTTCTGGAGAAATGTAGTTCACACACATTTAAGACCTGAATATTATGATAAAATATATCTGCATTGAAGTACTAGATTGTTTAAGACATATTTAACTGCTATCATGTGTAGATGGATCACTGGTAATCATGTTTATGCGGAGGTTACGGCAAACTAAAGGTGCAATAAATGCAAAAGCAGCCAAGATTATTCAGCGTTATACCGTTGCCGTGGGCCGCCGATTGATTGTACTGTGCCACTTCGCGCCTCTGTACACGCTTTTGTCCTGTATTTCTTAGCCATTCCACTTCTATTCCCGTTTGCTGTAAAGCTAAATAGAAATGTAATGTTCTCTATGCCTAAACTTGAGGCCAGTAGAATTAATAAATGCAATATCTAGCAACCGTTATTAAGTTTGATAAAGCGCATAGTAATGCGCATCATGAAAACGCGGGACTATGACGTGTGACTGCGTTCCGTGGCTTGCCGTTTATCCCTTGATAAGCACCGTTGCCTTTAACTGTAGGCTGTACCTGGCCTGACCACTGAGTCTGTTTACGCTACCAAACTATACAACTGCTTACCGTGCCTCTTCTACGAGTAGGTTAAGGCATTTCGGTCGCAAACCATCAGTCTTGGTGGCAAAACCGCTTAGCCTCCATGGCTCTTACCTTATAGCGGGTTAACTGAGCCTGTGGGTCCGTTATCACGATACGTAAACATCGCCCTTGCCTAACAATTAGCTAACCCGCAAAACTTCAGTATCGATTGGAAAACTGTGACTCCCGTTTCTGCTCTTACGTCGGCCACTTAGTGGCCAGTTAGTGTCCGTATTCAATATATTGTTTAGTTAACCTTAGAGCCTTCAACGCGTTGCGAGCTACTGAACTATACAAATAACAATGGACCGATTGTTTCACTTGGTATGACAAGATGAGGTAGCGATGTTAACAGTGCGTAGTCTGAGCTGCCGGTGCGTTTATATCTGAAAATGATGTACGTAGACTATGAGATTGTGTTGGTTTGTTTGTAGACGTCGTTGTATGTTGCGATTTCGTTTGCTGTATGTATATATGTGGATCTGGGCACGTATGGCTCCTGTAACATACACAAATAAACAAAAGCCATGGATTCACTAAAGATGTATTTGCTTGAGCGGAATAACAGTACTGCGAAGAAGTTCTTCGTGATAACCATGATATTTGCTTGCTCGACGTGTGTTATGGTGAGACAGGTCCATTCAATAAGGCCAATCAGTGGGAAATCACGTTGAGAAGTTAGCTGATATCGCTATCCACGTGCCTTGTACACCTTTTATTTACTGTTGTCATCTCTTCGTAAGTCCTCTAGGAGCCGTTGATTATCGAATATTTACCGTTCCTAGCTATATCGTAAGCGCAATTGTCTTGGACCTTACAAACTTTGTCACCAACGAGCGTAAAACTCGAAAGGTTAATTTTGCTTTTGTGTCCTTCACTCTACCGGTCACCTTCTGCACGAAAGTACTCGCACCAGCCCACGTTCTTGTCCCGCTTCATATAGCGATCCGGGCAGCTTCGATTCTCTTCGGAACGAGCTTCACCAACTGGACGACCAAAGTGAATAGAACGGTGCGGTACTCGGTTATGACTAACGCATCCAGCTCTGCTACAACAGTATTGTACTGCCTGTTTGACAATAAATGAGATCTGGACCGTAGAAGACAATCCAGGTTTCTTTAGACATTGCCCTTCTGTCGCTCATGAGCTTTATGCGCTTTCTCAACAGCGTCTTCCGCCGCGCTTGTCTCGAAATCAATCCCCGTTGAGCAACCCCTCATAGTCGGTTGTACCGCTTTCTCCGCTATCCTTTACCTAGATTTGATTCCTCCTACCGGGACCCTTCTCTTCTGGTTACCACCTCGAGGGATCTTGTACACTCTTTCGCTAGCAAGGACTTGGTTTGCCTTGGTGTCCCACAAGAGCTTTGCCAAGAACCCGAATCAATCGATCTTGTTGATTGTGATCAGCCAGTCCCGATTACAATGCCGATCCGTAAAAAATCAGCCGGTAGTGATAAGTCATTAGTAAAATATCTCTTAGGACCCATAACGATAGCGATGGAAATCTACAAATTGTCAACAGGACAAACCTTAGGTAAATTACTGGTAAGACGCTTGAATGATATTCAACAATTTTCTATTATTTGCCTAATTATGTAAACACAGTTGGTATCTGCTCAAAGATATGTCTCAAAAACATCTCACTGACATAGTAGCTGAATCCGAGTGTGTATAGCTTTTTGCATTTGTCATCCAACATCTATGTCGCTCTCGACATTCTAGCATATGTCTTGTACGGCTCATTACAGATACAGCAAGCTGGTATATGGCGGACTATTTGATTTATCATGGGGAACAAAAAAGAGATAATTAGTACTGCATAAGTTAATTAGTGAATTGAATGAATGCTGTTTATCATCAGTGAAAATTGGCTAGATAAAATAAAGATATCGACAGACATAAATTGATACAATCAGAAGACAACGTTTTACGGGTTCACTAACGATTTTAATTTCTACGTGCCGTCAATATGAGAAAATTGACAAAGCGCTGTCAGATAAATATAAATAAACTTTCTCTCCTCTATGGTAAGTCAAACCAGAAAAGCTGTTTTCATCGATACGTACGGTGTTAATACTCCAAGTACTTGATAAAACTGTGATAGATTGATGATCTTTAAATGCTTGTGAGAATTTTGTGCGTTCAAGTAGAGATCATCTAACAATGTCTGTATGTATGCACGACCATTTTCTTTTTTAGTAGATTTTTAACAAAGCCATTGTGCCGACAATTTCCATCCTCTGTGTAAGTAGATATTATGATTCAGCAGTGTTTTCTGTGAGCTCTCGTCTTGAAAGCAACAGCGGAAAAGGTTGGAAAAAAGGTGAATCGACACCTAACAGGCTCAGCAGCCGCCACTACTGTTTCTGACGGATGGTGACAGGTGCATTAATTATGAAAAATATCATCAAACAGAACCACACCACTATCCGACCGCCTCAATGACGATGGAGCGCTCTTTTCAGGTCCCTCAGGGAGTCCTTCTCTCTGGGGAAGCTCAGCTCTAGCCGAAGAAGCGAAGGAACGATCTGAACTCGCTGATGCAGCAAGCATCACACTCGGGAGAGGCCTCGACTATGCCCTCGGGCCATGGCATAACAATCACCGCCACCATCATTGCCAAACCGCTTTTCACAGACAAATTGAAATATTCAAAGCTCTTCTGCGTCACACGACAACAAGAACGCTTAAGTCCTAGCGACGGCTACTACCATATATCGTCGTTGTTACGTTATATGATTGCTATTTGTAGGTTGGCAGAGAGACATAATGCGTAGGAAACACATACTTGGATGACCATTCGCTAAGGTTTAGGCTCGGTGATGGCTGATCAGACGTCTAATATTTGTGGTCGCTGTTATTTTTTGCTATATAGATAGTATTCAGTAATTCCACTAATGGATATGTAAATAAACTGTAGGTGTTTCGGAGCTTTGTAGGGTTTCCATGTTACTTCTCTAAAAGTAACGACCTATTGAACTGCTCCGCATAGAAGACTGCTGTTCTGGCCATGTGGTTTGTGTGTGTGATATATATATGGTGATTAATCAATCATTTACTGTAAGATAAACTTACCAGCGCGCCAATAATGATAGTTACTCTCCTTATTATTATTTAATCTTATTTTTGTACCTCAGCTACACATAGATCGGTGCGTTATTGTGTGGCAACTAATAGGTTTTCATTTACTCGAAGGCTGCCTGTTTGCCCCGTTTCTTTATGATAAGAGAGTACAATTCACTAAATAGGTGATATAATAGGAGATGCTATTATGAAACAAATGTGACGCTCGTCACAAGATAGAAAGCATTACCTAACAGCAACGGCTTCTGCTAAAGGCCCTTATTAATAACTATTTTGCTTGTTTTTGAACATTTCGAGAATATGAAGTTCACCTATTTCTCAAAAATAGACTACGTTAATAATTGTTTTATACGTTGTCGTCAGCTTCGTCTTTTTTTATATTTTACTTTTTTTTTTTTGTTCTTGATCACTTTTTTGCCTATATAAGACCTTACTTCTGCTCTCGTACGAAGCTGGGACCTGCATTGGACGGCTATGTAACGCCTAAACAGAGTAACGGTGAGAGTGCCAGCAGCAGCAGATAACAATGCGAGAAGTCTGAGCGATAGGCCTATTCTCTCGAATATCCTTTGAAACAACTCTCCAAAAATGCTAATCAAGGGTAAACAAATCTACAGGACCCCTTTAGTTTATACTCTCCTATGGCTGAGATGATTATACCATGTCTACGACTCCTACAAACTCAGTCTAAGCCACTGTACGAAACTATCGCCCGAACCCCGTGAAGTTTGCTTCCTTAGTCGTCCATATCAACACCCACTGCAGTACCCACCTGGCTCGTACCGTTCATGCGCACATAGTCAATTTTGTGTACCGCCGGCACTCGTAGCATTAGACGAAAAAAGCGACGAAGTAGGCGTAAAATTGTAGATCGTCGTTATTGACCTCCATGTGAGGGACCAAACCAGTTATTAACAAGGGATCACTCATAAGAATAGGCACACATGCACACGCCGATGTCGAGATTGACGGCCACTACCTTATGGAATAAGGACACGGCTATTACACGAGTTATGCGTATTCGATTTTAGGTACGAAAGGCGTACGATTCTGCTGTGTACCTATTAACTGTATAGTGTTTGTAATCGGCTTGAAAAATACAATGGTCCATTGCAAACTTTGCTACAGTTATTGACTCCTGCCATATTTGGTGACGTCGTCTAGCGTTTTCTCATGTTCGACTTTATGAATTGCGTTACGTTCTCGCCAAATCGTATGCCTTAATCAATCTTCGACACGCGGTGTGCTATCGTTCAATTAGACAAGATGATAAAAGCGACGTGCGTTGACTCTCAAGTTAAAGTTACAGCCGTCACAAGCAACATCATACGCTAGTCAGCGCCCACGGCTGCAACGGGAAAAGCTGTCACATGTCAACATTGGCCATCACCTTCAGATAGGATAGTAGACGAAGGTAAAAAGACCTACTACTGTGCTCGATGTGCGGAAGATGCCCAATACAAAAGGACGCAAAATTGTGGAGACAAAAACAACTTAGAGTAAAGTAACATACAAGTTAAAAGGGAAGAGAGGGGGGCGGGGGAACAAAGCTATGAACGAGCATAAAATGCAATATATCCGTTGAAGAAATTCGAAAATGAATGAACAAAATATAATAGGTACGTAGCACTTGTTGCGTGAGAGTGAAGAAACAGAAAACGAATTAGGGAAGATGGCTACGCAGTCCGGCCTGTTGTGGCGGGTAGCCATTACGAAAAAATCCAATGATCTCAGATGCTCATCAAGTGACTGGAACAAGCTAGAAAGAGTAACAGCACCTAGAAACAACAGTACCGATGTTGCTTTATACTAAAATGTAGCGTGAGTCAGTTAACACAAAAAAATAATTTTATCTTCAAGTAATATTTATTGCAGCAGTCGCAGATGGCAGTGTCACTGAACATCACAATGATCGGAATTAGCGACAGTCAACGCGATGATCAAAGTACACGTGATCGCTCCTTCGTATATGTATCTTCCATCAGCCGACCGATCACCGTTGCTCAGCCAGCCCAATTAAATAACGTTATAAAAGAGGCAAATCAAATGGCCCGAACAAGTGATGCTCTAAGCACCACGGCGCAGACTAAACTGACAACAATCGACAGAAAAAGGACTAATGAGCAGAAGAAAAAGCAGGAAGACGGTCCGTTTGTGCACATTTATAACACCATATACATTAATAACGATGAGGACGCTTACTACTTGTTGACTGTAACTTTCTACTTGATTATGCATTCAATTCAAATTCGTGAATTGGCGAGGCGGGCACCGCCCGTCTGTCGTCCCGTGCTGCTGAAAATGAAAATAAATATGACGCTGATGATGATTATGGTGCCGTTGAGGAGACGACAGCAGCAGCAGCAGCAGCAGCCGCCGCCGCCGCAGTGACACCTAAAAATTGAAAAAGAAAAGTGGACGCTAAGGAAAAGCATGCGAAGAAAGACGACAAGCATAAGTCAATAAGCCCTATTCGACTGCTACAGATTTATTGACTTATCACACTAAATATTCTGGATGACATAGTGAACACCGTGCACAGTTCAGGCTCAGTCGTTTCATTCCCTTTCCGATCGGTTGGCTGAATGGGCCTGGGTGACTGATTATCTCTTCGTCACCAAAAACAGGGAGAATTAAGGTGAGCCTAAACGAGCAAGAAAGCTTTCGAGGTTGGCCATAGATGGCGCTAGCGGTCACGACAGAAAGACCAACGATGGCGCCAAACGCATTGGCTACCAAGCTGTAAGCGTTATATGACTGCACGCTCTAACTGACAATCAATTATAGTAGAAAATGAACAATTAAGGTGTGAATAGACTCAAACGTGTTCCGCGCACGACAGAGCTTGATAAGCTGATCTGAGGTTCTTACAATTGGGATCATGCGTTATTTTATCTCCGATAATTTGTTACTCGGCAGTGTTGTGCCGGTACTAACGATTGCATACGAATATATAACTTAAATGTCGTATTGCAGTTCCAGTTATGCTGTTTTCACTATAGCTATAACTAGACATAAAACACCTCTTCTTCTTCTTATTATTATTATTATATATTCTGGGGAAAATTAAGTAGTTAGAGATAATGATACACGTTCGCATATAAATTGTACGTTGTTTTTTCATCTAACAATTGCCGAATGACGTAACCCAGGGTGTTGCTGCTGTAAAACATGACATTTGTTTAAAAAAAAAGTTTCGAATTTTCATAAATCTGAAATGAGAACGAGGGCAAAGTTTCTGGACAGAGTTTACTGATTTAACGATTTAGAGCATTTTTGCTGATTTTTCATAAACGATCCTTCTTTAACAAGATCGAAATTTAGCCTTACGCTGTAGTAACAATAACAACAATCGCAATGGCGGTAACGTGAGAAACAGTCAAGAAAATATGTCCAGCGCCATGTTGGATTAGGTATTATTAGTAGTTGTAATAGTGCGAAAAAATAGATCAGTTTGCAGGAAACGTTTTACTGTTGTTTGAGTGATGTGTCGGATGCGCACAATCGACGCCAGCGCATGCGACATCAACGATCTGCAGTTTACCATAGACAAACGTTGACCTATGCAACACCTGTAGCAATGTCACAATTGCCACAGGCTACAATTGTAGTACTTAGTAAAAACAGCAGACCGACATTGTTGAAACCAGCCTAAAACACTCGGACACAAAGCAAACATACGTATCAAAATTACAAACGATACGACGTTGGTAGCGGCGATATCGAGAATCTGCCAGAAATTGACCTGTGGCCGCTGTTACTAATGCCGCCGCCGTCGCCGTGTCCTCAGCGCCGCTGGCGTCACGGTCGCTGTTTGGGTGTCAATGACTGGAACACTTGTGAAAGCCGATTTCGTTTGGTTCTATACTACTTCAATGTGCGCGATCCTCAGAATCGTGCGTGTGGTCTGGGTAACAACGGCATCAGGCGCAGCCACAGCAGCAGCAATACGCGAAGCCTGGCAATGTTCACGCTCCGAACAGCGAATCGGTCGGCCACGGTGTTTCTGGTGGCTGATGGCCTCCTAAATACTATCCGACGTTCATTTGTTTTTGTTCGTTCGTGTATTAGTCCGTAAAGTAAGCCGCCCACAAGTTCATGAATAATGTAGATGATTTTTGCTTCTCTCTAAATCAAATCAAACAGTGAGAGAAACACGCAGCGAGAGGGGCAAAAGCATCAACTGTTTATTAATTGCTGACCATTTACAACTAGCGCCTCACACGTAGATATCTCGTCACACAAAAAAACAGGCACAGACGCACATAGGCAAGGACAAATCAAATGATGACGGCTGTGATCGAGCTCCTGGTGCCTGCTCGGAGCAGCCAAAGAAAGGCAGGCCAGTCGAAACCAATTGATCGCTAAGGCAAAAACGCATCTGGAAAAACGACTTGAGAGAAAAGGTGACATACGACGAAAGTTGGGCTAGAGGAGAAATGGTAGTGTAATGGGTCGAAGGTACGTTCGACTTGCCTTATAGTAATAATAGCACGAATATTACAGGCAAGTAGATCTATTGATGTTCTGTATAAGCTTATACGATATTTAATATATCTACGTACCTAGCGTTCCGTCTGTGTAGTTTGTTGAAATCGTTGCCGAAATGGGCATAACTTGTTGGCAGGACACAATGACAGATCAAAGCGGTGCTTTCATGTAGCAGCGTGGAATTATTTACGGATTTCGCGCGCATAACCGGCACTCATAATGTTTAGATAATTAAAACGATTCGTTATTGCCAGCTCTGCTTATATGTTTAGATTTACCGGTCAAGATCAATTTAGAAATGAAATTTTCAAATAATTGTACTAGTGCTCTACAATAAAATGAGTAGAAGGCCGAGGTGTACCCTGTACGTAGTGGCGATCGAACTTTTTTTTCTGTTAACTTACAGTTACCTTGATCACGTATTTTGTGTGAGGTTAGATGGGCGGTTTGCGTCTATAAAAGAAAAATCGTCTCCTGACGAGCTACAACATAGCCACCAGGAGAGTTCACTGTCGACCTAGTCAGCGGTAGTCAGAGTCCTAAGCCAAGCCTATCATTGTAGAAGAGCACACATCGCATATAACATAGGCAATTAATAGAACGCGATACGTCGTCAGCCTTGATTACCTTTCGTTACATATAGATATAAAGTAAACTAGGAAACTATAAAGGGAATTAGCGTTTCACAGGTATTCAGTCCACTTTCATAGAGCCATACGCGTGTTTCTATCCGTTAAATACGTAATATGTTTTCACCACTACAACTTGACCAAGTTTATCGAACCAGATGTCTTCATTTCGCAGCCGGTATCGTCTAGCGCGCAGTGGATTCATACTGCGCTATCGATTTCCGGGATACTTCCGACCGCGCGTTGGGCGGAAAAGCTTTTTTTAGTGCATTGGTGGATGTCTTAGCAGTTCGTATTTAATGCTATTCAAGGTATCCTGCACGACTGCATGGCATCAACAATGACGAACTTGCCGTCATTTTGAAGCACATCGTGTCGTCGAAGCAGCAGACGTAGTGATCGTCGCAGGATCGATGCCCTCCCAGTGCCAACGGTTTTTGCCAACGAATCATAAGGTAACGCAGTTTCCTGGTTTTGTCAGGCAAGCCAGCATATGTCATACAAATGCACGTATGCACGTACACACGTACGTCAACCATATCCTCCTTTCCGAGGAATAGCGTGCCATTAATTGGCGCAAGGTTCTATTAGGTCCGCATGAGCTCGATGATAAGCCGGAAACACCAAGACCTCGGCAGGTTTCGCCAGAATTGATCGCGGTCCTCTAGGGCTGATCCGACGCAACGGGCCAGTTTTAAGAACACACTTATAGATAGATTTTCGATCCCTCCCACAATACCCGCCAACGACTGCTCCCCGCCGAAAATTGGCTAGTCGATAACCACGACGTTTACCTGCGGGCGCCCGGGTGTTGATATTCCCCCTCTCGGAAGACAACAGCAACTGGCACTTCTTTTCGGGTGGGCGCGTGTCAGGCCTCTCTGCCGCACAGTTACGGACCGCTCGAACTAACTTGTCGTAACTGAATTATAGTCAAAAGCATTTGCGTAACAACCTTCCAAATTAAAAATAACCCTGTGGCCTTCCAGAGGCGAATCCGGCCATCTGGTCCAGATCCGCTGCCATTATGTGACGATGAATAAACTTGGCTAACAAAATGTTCATCGAAAACATTGAATCTGTTTGCGGCGGAGCTCGCATCCAAAAAGTCTACTGAATATCATTTTGCTACGATCGCTTTACGCGGTCGCTGTGATACCGACAAATATATCAATCAGACAAATGCTTCTGCTCTTTCCCCCTGGTGCCCGACAGTTACGTTACGAAATGGCATGGATTTTCTGTTCGGCACATTCTTGCATTTTTCGACGGTTATCCATTTGTAATTCAGCGCTATCCGCTGTCTCCGTCCGCACGTCTCCTATAGCTACGTATACGTGTGTGTCTGCATGGTCGCCTACCTAGCAAAGTAAATAATAATAATAAATAAAGCACTTAGCCGTTGTAGCGGTCCTGCATACGAACACTCCAGATGTCTGCTGGCTAAACGTTTCAATGGTAAATGTCATTGTGCATGTTCTGCTACGATGATTGTCGATGTTGATCCGACGATGGCAGCTTTGCCATCAGACTTCGGCCTGGTTCAATCTGTCTACCGGCCAATGAGCACGAGTGACAATGAGATGCAGCAGGCGCGCGATAATTTCTATTCAAATCTAAATAATCTGTGAGTGTAATAAAGCGCCATCATTGCGGTTTTGCGTCGGGGCATATTAGCTAACAGCAGCAGCAGCAGCAGCAGTAGAGACATTGTCGTAACGAAGAGTTTGCTTTTTATTGAATTCATCGGTCAGCCTGCCTATCGGCCTGGGGGCGAAGTAGGGCCGGGACGCCACTTGTCGAGTTGGCTTCTGTCTCCGCCAACAGAGGTTTCATCGATAGCTTCGAGTATTTGAGCAGACCAAACACTTGGCGGAACCGCAGGTTGCGATTGAAAATGACTGGGGGAAAACTGAAAAGAACAGAGCTTCAGAAACTTGCTGTTCTATCTCTAAACGATCGCAGCGGTGGGCGACGATTGATCAGTCGACCTGCTCCGCATTATACATACACGTTTATAGCCTCGTAACAATAGCTGGAACTCGACGCGGCGCTGGCTGTTAACACCCGAATCCGAAAAGCTCGTAGTGTTATAATAACAATAACAGCAGCAGCAGCAGCACAAACATTAAAAAGAACACAACGTAACAGTGAGGCAGCAGTAGATATTATACCTCAGTAGCGTAGGGTAATGTCGAGTCTGGCACGATAATGACATTATGCATAGCACTTCAGTGGCCGTCATATATATATATATATATATATAGTGAAGAAAATGATTACATACGTGGACGTGTTTCATGGCTGCTACGCGTCGAGGGCAAACAACAGTGGCGGGGTATATTGATAGCAGGAAGGGGCTTCGGCCAAAATCGCTTAGATAGTACGAGCTTTGCTCTCTGCTTGGCCAACGTACAAAAGAACTAACCAGTTGTATTTTTTTGTCGGCGTTCATCGTCTTGACTAAATGGGTTTAATCGTTAAGTCACGAAAAACGCGCTATCCAGTTGTAAACCACGAATGATGTTGTTGACCACAAAAATGCCCAAAGAGCAAAAAAACTGCAGCGTCATCGATATATACGAACAAAAAAAGGCTATAACAGCAGCTAAAGGTGTGCAAGGTGTCTATTATATAATAGATATTTATAAAAAATACCAAACAGGAAGTCACCTATTGTTACCTACGACGGTCAATACGTGCCAGTTAGACGTACGGTGGCTACGAGAACGACGCGCTGACAAGGTACTTGATACTGAGACACCTGGGATTTGTCCATGTTCCTATGCTGTAACGTAATAATCATAGATTTTAGCCAGACTCAAAGAGACTTATTTTTACTTATAAAAAGGCTGCTAATTAGGAAAAACGAACGCGTCTGAAATGATATCAAGGTAATATAACAGGATGAAACACTCTGATACAGAGTCAGATTTTGGCGTATATTGCAATCCTATTTGGTGCCGTAGGCGGGTCTGTGGATCGCAGATGATTTGAAAAATGCACGACTGCTTGCTTGATTGGTAAGCTGATTGATTGATTGATTGAGCTCGACAGGCCTTGATAGAATGCTTTTTACATTCTGCATGATAATTCAGGATTTATATTGAGATATCAACAGATCTATTAATCAGACCACATTTTTCACTAGGACGCCACGCAATTAGGTGCGCGGTTCATGAGAAAAACTCGAATATGAAGTATACGTTGCGAAGGCGACAATTGTAGCCCTCAATTTGATGTAAAATACTGCATAAGCTTAAGGTTCTGATCTAAAGAAAGGAGTTAATCTAAAGAAAAAATTAGAAATAAACATGTAGGTGCGGCCATTTCTGACCCGTCGATCTGTTCGAAATGCAAAACGTAAAAGAACTTAATGATTAATTGTGATCTGAGTTTCTTTTTCTCGTTATTTGTATCATCGATTTCTACAGGTATAAGAGCCCCTTTTTATTCTTGATTAGCATTTCCGCTTGCGGCTGCACGCGTCAGTCCTTTAAATCTCCGTCATTTAATATCGACCGGTATAATACACAGACACAGTTAAAAGTGTCATTTACTTAGAAGTGAGCTCAGAATCCATCACCAAACGGCCTTCTTCCGTTGAGGATGCACTGGCCAAATGCTATAGATAACCTCTTAGTTCGTTGTATCATTGTCAAAAAGCCGTACACGTCACGCCTAAATAATACCCTGCTTTGGAGATAGATAGCAACGCACTATTCCTAGAACGTATACCTGTTTAGGCTAATAGAACCTATTTCCTTATATGAGTGCTTTCTTATCTTTTGCATTAAGTCACATCTCTGCCTATAATGACAAGCCTAGGTATGTTTGTCCAGTCAATGTCCTTGAATTGTTCCCGAGAAAGTCTGCAAAATTCCCCGACTACGAGCACAGCGGACCCTTTTATCGATCATGCTAGCACCGGACGGTACTTAGAGAAATTGCGGCCAGCGACAGCCGCCGAGACGAATCCGGATTGTCCCTTTCGTCACTGGAGTGACTTGTAAATCAGTGAAAAAAAACTCTGAATCCAGCTGCTCGACTCCGCATCCTACTAGGGCAAGTATTCTGCAAGACGACCGTAGCATATATATACGTATTTTCAAAGCAGGGCTCCGTCCCCATAACCCGGTCCTGGAATCAATTTGACGTTCACCCTCGCTACATTTTTTTCCTTTAGTTCAATCTTCTTTGTCTAAATATGGGTGGCTAATATAGACCTGGGAAGAAATTCGATAAAACATAAGGTACACTTGCCTTTGCCTGATGAAAATGGGTTTAGTGAGGACAAAAGCCAGACTTGCTTATGCTGATGTGTTGTCAGTCAAAAAGGCAACCATAGAACCACGTATTGTTGAGACGATCGAGCGCCAAAGTAGATACGAGTCTTCGAAGAATCCGCAACGCGCGCGTCGCAGGCCTAACCTACACCTGAACAGGTATATCATTTGATGTTATCACTGTGGTGGAAATCTTCGAGCGTTGCGTGTTGACACGAAGGGCGGTAACCTTAAGCTCCTGAGACATTGTATAGCGGCCGGCTGCCGTGTCAGCCCTGTGTGTCAGGGCATGAACTAGGTCGTCAGCCGTAGGCCACTCAAACGGGCAGATCTCATCTCATAATGGCCTCTATTCGCCCAACTCGACAGCCAAAAACCCTCTGAATCTAGCTCGGATTTGGGCTGGATCGAGTCAAGCCGATTCGAGTGGAAAGGCCCGTCCGATTTATAATACCAACTAGGCTACGCAAAAATTTCTCTGAAAACTTTTTTTTTTATAGCTCTATGTTAAGACTATAGCATGCAGTGCAGGGGGCGGATTGACAGGGTGGCTATGTAGAATCGTGAACTCTATATGAAGTGCGAGATAACGAGACTACCAAGTAGTACCAGCTACCCAACTAATAAAAGGTCTGTAGTACTAGCATATCAAAGCAATGAATACATAACGACCAACTCGAAAACGGACAACCGTATTGTCATAATACTTGGATTATCAGAAGCTTTTATGTTTCTAATATGTGATACAATTTGTCGAACTATTTGACTTTTTACGGATTCTAAATTTTATGACACCGTATTATATACATAGCCAATACCGAAGTTGAACATTTCTATAATATATTGGTGACGTTTCCACAAGTCGAACTCTCGTCGAGCGTCGTTCATTAAATGAGTGCTTATGATAAGATGAACTGGACAAGGACATACGATTATGTCCATATGATGCTGCTAAACTTAAAGGCGCATGAAGCCGTATAGACTCGAAAGCGGGTAAAAACGCGTATCGTCTTATACTGGAAGCGACCGGCCATCTGAAGCAATACTGAAGCAACCGGAGTAGAATTGGGTGTTTCAACTCAAAACATCTCTTTAAAGTTACGTGGAATCTTGATACGCCGATGATCAGACCTGCTTATTGATTGTAAGTTATGATGACCCCTTTCGATATTGGCGTAGAGGATGCTGTCGTGTCCAGCGTTACTAAGGCTGGACCAGATCCAGCTTATTTGCAGCAGATTTCCTTGTCTCACGCTGCAATTAATACACCCTAAGGCGACCTGGCGATACTGGAGGGATTCTAGACTTATCAGTCTTTTTGCCCCTGTCGGTAGTAGCAGTATTAGCGCTTATTACTCTGCTCGTTTTTATTGACTTTGCTTGTTCCCATTCCCCACATTCTCGTGGTACGCTTTGCATAGACTATCCAGTGTTTTTTTTTCTTTCTCTTTAACGAAAGGATTCCCTTTTTGCTTGCTACTTTCTGCTTTTTGCGCGACAAAATAAACAAATTCTGAGCAACTTGTCCCCCTTTGCTGTCTGTATGTTTGTACGGGGAAGACCTGTACACCGTCCTGTTCGCTTAATACGGCTGAACAACACTGAAGGCCGATGAGCTCATCTGAGTGCAATTGACAAAGCTGCGGAGCTGAAAAGCATCGACGAGAGCCAGCGGCGGAGGCGGTGGCGGTGGCGGTGGCGAAGGCAGTCACCGCGTCGAGAGGGAGAATATCGTCGTCATGGCCGTCATCGCCTCTTCCGCGAGAAAAAGTATCGTACGACAGCAAGATCGCACGGAGAAGACGAGAAACCAATGGAAGTGTCACACTTCGTTAGATTCGTTTAATATCATTCGGTGCCGCTTGTCGACGGCACCGAATGCTAGCAGTGCGACAAGTCACTGGCACCGATATTGAATGCTATGCTATGGCGACGGTTGTAAGTCAAAGAAGCATTTTATAAAATGGATCAACAATGCACAGCCTTAAATAGAGAAATGCCTAAATGCTTAGCCATAGCGAAAACGCCCCAGATGACTGATGTTACAAAATTGATTGTACAAACTATAACATAGCTCTGTGCATGATAGTAATGTCGAAAACGTGTGTTCAGAGGGGTGTACAATTGCAGTATGGCAGATTTCAGTTCCGTTAGGTCAAAGGCTACTTTACCATTGACACGGTCACATTGATACCTTCCGATAGATATCAGACTATTGTCTGATTTGCGGCTAACAAACTCCACAAATTCGTCCTTGTAGTTTGTTATCTACTACCAGAAAGTTGTTCTATTGTTAGTGCCGTTTTATGCACTGCATCCATCGGGTCGATTGGTTCCGATTCTGATGTCTAGACTGAAACCGCAACCTGGCCAGCTAATAAACAACGATTGAACGGACAATTTAATAGTCGTCTATTTATATCAGTGTTCAGCACGATCAGACAATAAAGCTCCTGCTAACCAGACGCTAACCCACAGACGCACGAAGGAAGCCAGAACATAATTTGCAATTAGCGCAAGTCGACGATATGTAGATACTGAAATGGGGGACTCTGGAAACTGAATTTATAGGTCACAGCAATGGAGAATAGCATCGATAAAAAACATAGGCAAATAATAATATGGGTTCGCCAATTCTTGGCCGTGAAAAGAAAGCTGTTCGATAACTGCTCAGAAAATATCTAGAAAAACTACCTAGTTGTATAGTTAGTACATCGTACCTACAGGTATTCGCGTTGGCTCAATCGGCCAGCGCGGACAAATTATGGGACGGGCTAAGCCCAATTCTGTAGTAAAGGCTATACACAAAATGAACGTTCCAATATGATCGTTCAGGTGGGTTGAATTCGTCTCCTGATGATGTCGGTTGCATCTTCTTGCCCAGTGTAGTGTTTAGCTACTAAAACGTAATAATCTCCTTTGTCAAAAAAAAATATTGACATACTATTGTAGAAATTGCCTATTAGTGCAAAAAATTAACTAATCTGCAAGTAACGTTAGTAGTTAGCCCTTATGAGTCTGGACTTTTCCATGCCCACCTTTGCTTGGCTTATTGTCTACTATATTGTTGTGAAGATTCTGTGTCAACGGGTTCCGTTCAGGCTAATTCGTTTCGCCTAAAGTATTTTGCCAGCTTGAAATCGTTCTGCCTGTACGATAAATCTTGCGGGAATACTTCTAAATCTTACAGTTAGAGAATATCTTCTAGCCATATCCGTTAGTGTCGCCAGGCTCGCCGATACAAGGCTATCGAAATAGCAGGCAACGTACGAACGACTATATATTAGAGAAACAACATCAATAGAGTAGTATTAAATCTAATCAGTGTTGCTTGCCATGCTGAGCTTAAAGTGGTAAATAGCCATTGTGCTGTTGGAATTTACGATGGCGCTGTTAGTACCTCTGTCGTTGCCGGCGGTGGCGCTGCCGTTCGGCAGATCTAGTTCATGGTGAGCTTGTTTCGTCTCTCCGACTGCTTCCTCTGTGCCTACTGGTTATATCAGAGACGACTGTCTTAGGATTGCATGATAACCCTGACGAGTTAAGCTAGCCAACCCCACTCACTAACAAACCAATCATAAACAAATACAATACATTTATATTTTTGCTTCTCTTTCGATCGCCGTTACTGCCATTGCTGCGGTCTTATCGGCCCTGCTGATTAGTGGGCAGCCAATAACTTAGCGTAATGCAACATTAGGGGTTCTAGTAGAACAGGAATCGCTTGATTAGCTACGTAAATGCCAGCCGTACCGGCTAGACTGACTACTATATGTACGTATATGACGTGATGTTTTTCAAGTACGCGAGTGACGAGTTTCTGATGGCCGCCGTATTTATGCCGTTCGAATAAACACAGGATTCGCCAACGCCACGTAAATACATATTTGTTGTATATAATCGTATCGAGGTAGGTTGTAGATGGTCGGAGAGGCTGAGTCCTGACGTGTGTCGCCAAGTGTGACACTGTCAGCGATACCGACAACACGTTGCAACGAATGAAAGGATGGATAGAATCGGCGGTGAAGAACAGACAACGACGACATCTAAGCGTTGTTAGCCATAACGCCTTGTTATTGTCACATGTACACAGAGCGAAAAGGACAGAGGAACGCCAACAGTGATAATATCAAAGCCACATTGGTCATGTTCGTGATGACGATGATGACACCCAGGCTTTTAGCGCCGACGTGGGCGTGGATAGTGCTCATCAGTCTTGCCAGCAGCGCCATCAACATTAGCAACAGCATTCTATTGTAAGTGGTGGATGCCTCTGACGCTGCCGGTTACCAGAGTAAATGTTTGTGGCCACTTCGTTGCCGACATCCTCGTTGTCATTCATGTTCTGCTAGCGTTAATCCGAGTGTGTGTGTCATCACTATCAGCAGTCATCAGACGTTATCTTTCAATCGTCACCATCATCAGCATCAGCATCATTTCGAACGCCACCATCGTCCTCACGACAACGACGACGATGAACATGGAAGTGACGCCGATGGGTATGATGTGCGTGTCATCATGGACGAGAGTCCTACCCGCCTCCGCAGCCGAGGGAAGAGCGCTACTGAGTAGTCCTTCTACTATTTCAATATAATGTACTCCGAACAATGGCCACAAAGATGCTGCGAGTTGTCACTGTTGTATTGCCTAGTACACGTGAGACGGTTGCCTGCCCGCAGGGGCGACGGCCAAGAGAAATACATGAGAGAATAGCCATTATCCCTACCGATCTAACGACGGTGCGCTCATTTGGTTTAGAAAACTCAACGGGAACCTAACATACGCAGGCCTCTGCAATCTTTGTCTATTTCATAGGCAGCTGAAGTACCTAGCAAAACGGGAACGCTGTTCTCGTGTTTAGCTCGTCTAAGACCAGATCTGCGTCCTGTCAACATACGAGCTCGTACGGCTATCACAATGCGGGCAAGACATCGCATAAGATCATGCTAAACCAATGATAGATCTCATTTGATTTTCCGCAGTGCTTACCACCGGCCAACAACACTGGTATTAATCGACAATCAAATAATAGAAAGGACACGTGCACCGTAGTACGTCAAAGGACTATGCCTATATACAATAGCACTATACAGCTTTTGTGAACAAGAAAAATGCTTATCGTGTTAATTGTTAATTGTATTAATTAATGGCAAGGGGAAATAAATCATTCTAGAAAACATAATAGCGGGCCTTTTTTTTATATTTGTACAAAAAAATTTTACAGTACTTGTATCCACAAAGGATGAATGCCATGTTACTGAACTAGCACGTTGATTCCTCATCAGAAAAACAAAGTAAGTATCAATAAATGTCAAAGTTAGATCTTTCAATAAACAAACAAGCTGACTCTGAACAGCACTTATTGGACGGGGAAAGATGAGCCTTTATGAAAATGACCTCAGGTCCGTGGATTTTCATATAGAGCAATGCTAGTTTTTCAAAGAGTTTATAAAGATATCTAGTATCTAAAATCTAGTTATTGCCACACTAAAAGCTATGGGTCTGAGCGATATTAACAAACACCACTATATTCTGACCTTTTTCCATAGAGTCAAATTTGTTTCTGTGAGGGTAACCATACAATAACACAATGGGCAGCTGCTGGTCCGCATTTCTGTGCTGCATCCTCTAGGAAACAATGACCGTAATAAATCTCGAATTTAGCGATGGAAAAATCAATGCCGTGTTGTGAATTATCTACTTTATTTTTTTGAAGCAATAGCTTAAGTTACTAAAGTTATGCCAAATTACTTGATGATGTTCTGTTAATACGTTTTGGGTGAACGAAAATACTTTTACGTTAAACAGCTTTATATTTAATGTCTGATATCGTCGTCAGTTGCTTCATCAGAAAGCTGGCTCTCCGCACGGAACGGAACGTGTCTATGCCCGGGTTCAAGCCTACGCTACAATGTGTTCCTAAAATCCCTAACATGCAAGTACGTTACCCATTATCCTATGACCTGGCATCCGCTGGAGTCTGCATGGTAGACAGCGAAGCTAGACGTACGTGCTAGTCAAGCGATTTGCAGGTCTTCATTTCCTAATTGCGGCCAAGTGAGTCAGTGTTTGACTTCGATTTTATGAAACGTAGCCATTTAGTCTATAGGTGCTAAGTGTTGCCTAGGCGTAAGGTTTTGAATTGGTATTCCTAAAATAACACAAGCTGACAAGCGTATGTATTCTGCCCTTCTAGAAACCCCTCTTAGATACGTTTCATGGTGGACCGTTTGTATCTACGACAGGAGCGCCGGTACGACAGACAACAGCAATAGCGTATGGTGCCAGCAAGGCTGTCTTTTGCCTACTTATCTATCTATTTATCCAGCGAGTGAGTTGTTTATGAGTCAAATTTGAGAACGAGTCAGGTTGTTTGTACTGTACCCTTTGTTCTTCATGCTTTATTCATGCAAAATGATCTGGTATCCATGTTTATGTGTACGGGTGGCCAATGCGGTTTCACTATTCAATCTGCGACGTTTGCTTCGTCTTTCGTCCTTACTTCCGTTCGAATCGGGTAGCTAAATCTATATTTTTAACAGACGACGCAAAAAGATGACGCGGACGTCGACGACGAAAAATCAGGAGGAGCCAAGCGACTAGAAATAAAAAGGTAACAAACTGACTTTGCCAGATCATCATTATGCCAATGTCACTTCAATGTCTCCCCTGCCGTTGGTGTCGCTCTTGCAGCCGCCCTTACCTTTTCGCCGTACTGCTCGCTGATGTTACTAGCTGTTCCTTTTTCTTTGATTCAGCTATAGGTTCCTTCGTGATTCTAATCGCTCGTGAATTGAAAAACATGACTAAAAACTAACACACACGCACAAACATGCATTCAGAATGCCCGACGAGGCAATTGCATGTACGAGCCCTACTTTAAAAGAAGTGTCGATGGCACTGCGACTATTGAAAAACAGACCAACCCACCAGCCACTGAAAGTCGTCGAAATGCTGCTGCGGTTAAAGGTGCGCAATGTTGCCAGTCGATGAAGGGATGGATGAACGTATAAGTTGGCTTCATTGCCGAGATTTCGATGGCCCAACGAGACGATAGTACAAGCAATGCGTCATCGGCATCAGTTATGGGGCGGAAAAAGAGACAGACAGGGGAATTAAGCTGCTCTCTATTCGTCTGTACTTCTGACATTTTCATTGCTGTCTATGTATGGCTTTACCGTTGCCCTTTCACTCGATGGGAGAATCAGCTTGCGGCAGCAGCAGCGGTGCCACCGTCACTCTACCGTAATCTAGTTCTGAATTTGCAGCAACTTCGAAATGCTATCCTTGCCCACCTGAGTAACAGCTAGGCTCAGAATCGGTAGCAGCAGCAGCAGCAGCGCCCGACTGCATCTGTATAGTAATAGATAGCTTCGGTATCGCCATGTCCATGCAACAAGGATGCATGCGATTGCTTCTGTTGCAGTGGGTGCCATGCTCAGCATGACGTCGCAAAGGCGACAGCGGTCGAGGTGTCGGCCTTCGAACTCACCTCTGGTGCCGCCGCTGCTGCTGCTGCCATCCATGCTGTTGTTGCTAATGGTGATATCGTCTCGCTTTATCACACTGTTCCTGCATGTTCCGCCAGCGCGTTGTCGACCAACATTTTCGGCACTGATAGCATCAACCCGAGACGTTGCCTGCGGACTACTGAGAGCCTTGGTTTACAGTTTGGCGTTGTTTTCGTAGGTCTCTCTCTTTTCATATTTCGTAGTCTTGCTTCCTGCTAATTCGAACGCCAGTGACGCACCGTACAAGAAATCCTACAGCAGAACTCCACTTGTTACGGCAGTGTGAGCAATAACAATGACAGCGACGATGTTCGTTATACTGCTATAGGCAACGCAAGCAAAACACAAATATACTGAGGAAAGAAGAGGGGAAGCACACAGCCAATGTAGAAGGACAAGATACGAGGTATACAAAGAAATGGTTTCGGGGGCGGGTTATAGAAAAGCAGAATTTGCATCTGTCATCAAACGAGCCGTCATCGTGACAACAACGACGACAAAGACGCCAGCGAACGACACCAATAGCATTGAAAGCCAACAAGAGCCGAAGAGGAAAACCCCTTACCGACGTAAAACTCATCGCGCCCCAGCGAATAGTCGCAAGCTCTCTGTTGAGGGTTCCGGCTACTGCCGTCGCACTGTCCTCGTCGTCGGAAATTATGGGCGTGCAGGTACATGTCCCTGAGCAGATTCGCTGTCGACGTTAGGAATTTCTTCACGTGCTTGGCCTAAGTACGCAGATACGTATCATATTCTGTGGTGGAAAAAAATAACTAAACGTCAACATACTTGGGCAAAACTGCCGACGACTGGTGTCTATTTTGTCACTTTTGGTAAAATTGTTACTGCAAGAACTAAGGAGGTCGGCGGACGTGAGCAGCTTCAATTCTGACAGCGTTTTATATATATAAATATATATGTTAGAATCCTCAGAGGAGCTTCAACGAAAAAATAGCCGAACAAAGCGCGCTTCGGTAACGCTATTCGGTGGAGAGCTAGTAACGGTTTGTAGAAAAAAGTTTACCGTTAACATATATATATATATATATATATATATATATACGTATTTTTTTCCGCTTTTAATGTAAAACGCGTCTACTACGACGTAATAAATTAAAACTGCTACAATCAGCATTAAAATTGTCGGTACAACGGCATTTTTAGAGGATTCGAATTTTAATGTACGCCCCACGCGCACAGATGCACGTAGTATCTCTTAAAACCCCATCCGTCAAGCAAACCGATATTAATATAATGAAGTAAAAATTCAATGCGGTACACATTATCCAGTCAATTTCCTTTACGTTACGCCAGGCTTTCAGACCGGAGCAAAAGCTTTATTGAAACTAAACAAGAATTATTTCCTACAGCTTAACTATAAAAAAAAAAGAGGACCATAAATTAACAGATGAAGGAAATGAATTCTAAAATCCCGAATGTTAAAATCGGTAATCTGTTAGTTCACGCAGCGTGCAATAGGCCTGATTTTGATATACACAATAAAACCTTCACTTTACCCAGTCAACATATCAGTCCGCTGTTTTTGACAGATCTACACACAATGAGCGTCTATCCGTGCAATGGCAGCTCTAACACGGAATTACAACGCTCGGACTATCAGTTGTTTGGCTTCTTGCCCTTTACGACTCCACAGAAAAACGAAATTCCTGTTAATGAAGATTAAATATGAAGATACTACGGTGGCGTCCGATAGTATAAGGCGTCTACCAGTGAAGCAAATATACCTATATAGATTTTCTGTAGCTAATCAGTCGACCAAGCTCAATGTCTAAATCTGTCTCTAAATCATCCTCTGTTGTTATCAGTTAATCACCGACTGAACATATATATATGTTCAATATATATACAAATTGTATATATATATATACAATTTATACTTCCTTAATATTTAGCCTCCTGCGGCATCGGTGCGTTCTTATAAGCGCGAAAGTATCGAGCGTGTGCTTGCTGTCGCAGTACTAGAAACCTCGGCAAAGATATCGTTAGCTCAGACTAGACCCTAGCAAAGGAGAGTACCATTAATGGGCTGCCGTTACCATTTTCATAAGGGGTCTGCTGAAGCAAAACGCGTGGATGACCTGGTAGATCAATAATGGTTGCTAGCATTTCTGATGTTTAGAACTTGTTAAGACACATTTATATGCTTTGACCAGTGGTCCAATACGCATCAGTACTGTCATATCCGATTCGTGTGGCTAAAGACTCATTGACGTTTACATAGCTGACGTTGTATCCATCGGTTCGAAGTGAGGACGGCATTAGTTGACAGCAGATTGTTCTGCGATTGTTTCCAAAACATACGCGATGAACCTCTCTATTCATAGGCAGGATAACCTGGCATCTAGAAACTGCACCCTAAAGGACGGTAATAGCATTAATGAGTATGATTGCTCATTGATTGAAGCTTCTGTTCAATTTCAAATCTGATCTTTTACCAGACGTTGATGCACGCCTTCCGTTTTGTATGACGGAAGCACTCTGTACAAACTACTAACAGTGCGATAAGATCCGTGCATCACGTAGGACCAATCTTTGGAAGTTTTCAGGTGCACAAATAATAGGCACATAGTACCAAGTACTCAACTTTAAGATCTGTCTTTTAAGGCACCTAAACTCTCGTGCAGTAGAAAACAAAGCCAGTCAAGGAAATAGCTCAGATACAGTCACTGAGTCGAGCAGCAAGGTAAAAGAAAAAACGTTCATTTTAACGAGACAGCTTCTCTCCGAAAATCACTTGTCGCGCGCCAAGCACAGAATAATAATATTCAGATGTGCATATACCTACCTTTAGCTCAATAAAGGCTTACTTGACTTGACTTACAACCGACAAACCCAGAACTTGGACTTCAACGGTCCGCCTTTTCGTGTGGTAGCATCGATCGTACGTAAACTTTTTTGTCAGATTTTCTCCGCTGCCACCCACCTTGACTAACCAGATAATGTAGAGGCATACGTTTCGTCTGCAACGACAACGCATAGGACAATGTCGTCCGAATTTTACTGTGTCACTCGAGGGGAATGCCATCCGTTCAGCCAGCGACTTTTCTGCTCGTCTAAAAGGCTTTCCAACGGCTCGTTCTCACTATGTCTAGTTGCTGGCCTGTCCCTCCCTCTCGCGATTTTTCTCATCGTTCCTCTCCACTGAGCAAACGGACGTGCCACAACCTTCCATTGCCGGATAGGAAGAAGACCATGATGATCAACATGATCGGGCTCTTTGTGCACCCAGCTAGTTTACCATGCGGAGCTATCTTCAACAGAACTTAATCAGCCTTCCCTCTCCTCGTACCCCCCTCCCCCGCCAGCCCCGTTGGAGACGCTTCTTAAACTCATGCGGTAGCGACACCTTCGTGGGGCTATCAGCAGGACAGCGGTGTAGCATTGAGCAGCGTGTTGAAGGTTGGGCGACAGGCATTCGGTCCTGCCTGGACAGCTCAGGCGAACTGTTTGATAAGTGAGCACGAGGGAGGATGGTGAGAAGGCGCCGTAGGCAGGCACAACAGCATACATTGCACTTTTGGTTGCATATCCTTTTCCGCTAGCTAGGAAGAGCACTGCTTCCGGGAAGATGCTGCTATTATATTTTGTCTACTAGTCGTACGGGCGGTACTGGCTACAATATGCTCCAGCACAGTCCACGGGATGCCGTTCGTGGCCTAGGTAACCTTAGTTGAATGTAAATGATCATCCAGTGACAGGCAACTCGTTCAGCTCATGAATGGACCTCGACAGGCAGCATCTGTACAGGAGCACGGCATCTGTTGCCCACCTGTCTCTGACGACTGTTTCCTTCTCGTCGCTTTGAGGTAACTGATGCAAGGATGCTCGAGGAAAGGATTCGACAGAATGAAAATTGACTCTGCTTCATTCTCGTATAGCTCATGGCATATATACAGAGGCGAACACGCATGCAGATACAGGAGGGACTTGCCTTCATTGTCTGCCTTCTCCTGAGCCGGTTCATCTGAGTTACTACCTTTGTCGTCGTTCGCTTTCCTACACATGTCCTATTCTATATGGTGATATGAATATGTATTTCTGTGTGCCTGTCTTCGCGCTGAACAGAACAGACTCCGTTCACTTAAATTAGTGTAAAATGCGTCGTATATATTTTGGAACGAAATATTGCGAAGAGTGGGAACCTCAGGTAGTATGGTGGCTAGTCCCCGGCGAATCAGACCCGGCTGTATATATATATATATATATATATATAGCAATACTGAACGGTCATCGACATACTGAAAGATCTCTGCATTAGTTTAGTACTTTAAACACTATCGCGCAAAGGAAGACGGAATCGGTCTATCTTGGGGTGGCCACCACCAGGAAACTTGCCTCTGGAAACTTGCCTTGGAAAAAGGATGAAGATTTAAAACAATTGCTATTAGACCTGTTTAGGATAGAATTACGACGACGTGTCCTGGGCCGGCGTCGACTATGTGTAATGCAAGAAAGTTCGCTGATATAGTACATACTATTTTATATTCAATACAAGCTTGAATTTACATTGGACATTTTTAAAGCATCGGATATATGAATGAATCTTTTAAGAGGCCCTTCAAGCCGGCCAGTTATATTACATTGTGTGCTAAGAAGTGGTACCCGTTCTACATTCTCAACACCATGTATCTGTACTTTTTAAACAACAAATCGCTTTCTTAATTTAATAACTGTGGTATTACATATCGTTTAGTTATATACGTGACAGTTATTAGTTCCTTATAGATAACTTTCGAATTATGCGCGCAGCCTCCTGATACTCGTCTGAGATATGCTGAAAAGAGATGCAGGCCAACATTCTAACTAGGTCAGTTGAACATCGGCCGTCGCCAATAGTCGCTATTTAAAGAGGTACGTCCTTAATGATGATTATATCGACAGCAGCAGCGAACAACTCCTGCAACAATTAGGACGCCGAAAGAAAAGCGACATATTTGTAGCAGTTACATTAAGAAGAGGTGTCAACTACGGGCCGCATGTATAAGTTGCGTCTTTTTCATTTTCTGCAATATATATAAATAAACATATTTAACTATGCTAAAGTATGAGTGTTCACTTCTATATATGTACCAGATATGAGCTTGATTATATATATGGAAACAGGCAAAATACTCTATATATATATATATATATATATGTATGTAGTATTTTCTCTATTTTCCAAATCTACAACACATACATGCAGTAGCTGACAGTGTTTTGATTCGGTATATAGACGAGATCCTCACGTATGTTATTATATTATGACGATGGTCCTTATTATGGTGCACGAAACAAGGAGGGGAAAGATGGGATGCGACTGAAGTTATCAGAGACGAGTAGGGTGACTCGAATTTTCTTTTACCTGCTCCAGAGCAAACATCTAGACCGCTTCCTGACGCGTCACCGACGGTCTGTCACGGCCGCTTCGATCTGGGGAATCTAGTCGTGTTTGTTGGCTATCAATAAAGGTTTCCCTGCCCGGTCTACGTGGAACTGGTCCTCTTAGCCTCCAGACTCTTTCTTTGAAGTAAACGCTTGAACTCGCATATATAGTTGGCTATAGATACATTCTTGCACGCGCGACTTTGGCGCTCCCACATCTATATAAACCCATACCTCATGCAATGTTGCTGCTCCTGCGTGCTACAAAATGCATTCGATATCGTACCATAGCCTCTGTACACGAGGCTAACCTACATGCAGCCCTTACTCACCCACACTTTTATGCATCCCCGCCAGTAGTGGCATTGCCCGCATTCACGCAAGAAGACACTTCATCTTCGACTGCGACCGCTGCCGTTGTGTAGCATTCATCACCTCATGCTTCACAATTGCTTTGCCTCCCGCCACTTCGCACCGTTGAGGACTTCGAACCTTCAATAGAGAAAGGGGGCGGTTGAGGCAATATCAGCAGCAACAGCGTTACCAGCGGTTTAAAAAGATTCACACCCATAGCTCGCTTCTCTCAGGAGTGTATCCTAAAGCTGTTGGTTTTTTTTAGATAGTCGGTAAAGACTAGGAAGTTTGCTTAAACGCCCAGTAGAGGCCGAATAAACTAACAGGACTCAAAAAGGACCCGACGTCGAGAAATACTCTCGTTTCGTGAGCAATCTAGGCTCAGGAGGGGATAGTAACCGAAAAAAATACCACATACCCATTATAGGTTAGAATATGGCGTGTTGTCGGCTACTCTTAGAATTTGATTGACATCTTCAGGGCTTCGTATTGGTATTCAGATAGTGAAACGATGATCATTGATTATGGCTCGCCGGATATAGTACTCGGCGAGAAATGCCCAAAGCGATTTCTTATTTTAATAAAAAGGTCCAATTTAACTGGTGTACGTCGAGCATGCGTTTAACAGCCGTATGAACTTCGTTCCACGGTATAACATTTCGTACTTATGAAAATATGGGTAACTTGAGTAGAACGTGCTCAGAGTACCCGCCGTTCCGAGGGCAACGTACACAAAAACTCCACATTACGATTAGACTGTAGCAGCATTTAGTTAATAAAATTACATTATAATAACAAAGCCAACTATTTATAAAATGTATCACCGGAGCATACTTGAATTTCTAGTTACGTCAGATTCATCGACGTAGTGGCAACAATAGTAACGTTGGCTACCCTTGACATTTATTAATTTTCCATATATTTATCTTACTACAATAGGTATGTGACTTGCATGCATGAACTTGCACGTCTCAGTGTCTCGACAGCGTTCTATTTACTCTGGTCACATTTTTTTCTTTTTTTTTTTTAGTGTGAAAATAGGAGCCAGCGTGCTTGAGTGGCTTAGTGGGTAACGCGTTTGCCTGCTAATCTTCGGGATGCATCGTGGCTGAGGTTCGAATCCGGGCATAGACAGATTTCGTTTTTTTGCTGAGAGCCAGCCGTCCGACGGAATGTCTAAACTGTAAAACATCTATTTATCGATTCCCCTCTAACAAAATGATATCGAGAATATATTCAGCAAGGAGCTTATTGTTGCCACCATCATCATCATCATTCGTTGATCTCTTCCGAGGTTCTTCCCTGCAGCTTCCTGTCGAGTCAGATCTTTATTTCTATTGCTGTATAATCTCTTTTCGCTATTATGATTACTATCATTATTATTAATGTGTCGTAGCTGAACACGTATGTATTGGCAAGGCGAAAAGCGGAACGCAGGGACGTATAGATACGTATCTGATTAATGACTGAACGTATTGAACCGGCTAAACTAGACTGGTCCGATCAGCTAGCCACACAGCCATGTAGTAGAGCGCTCGCAGCTGCTGGATGATGCGGTTATTCATCTCCCGTTGAAAAAAGCTGAGCACGCGTTGACTGCGGCCTAGATGAGTTTGTTTGTCCGTCTATCCATTTCCTACTCAGCAACTCGTTGCGGGCTGGTCAGGTCGAAACAATACGAAAACATTTAACTTGGCCGTTTCGTTGTTGCTAACTTACGTTTTTTACTTACTGCCAGAATAGTACGGTATGTGGTTATATCCCTATGCGCTGATCAACAGCCGCTCGCAAACCAGGTGAAACAACGCTGTTAAATGGCTAATCGAAGTATAGGTAAAAGTTTTCGATCGTTTACAGAACAATAACTGGCATGAGAATGCTTCAGGCGCCGTTGCCGTTGCCTGTTCTGCCTGATGTGACCCACGTTCGAGTGGTACTAGTTATTCGAGGCCTAGTTATTGAGAGGAAACTGAACCAATGTTACGCTTCTTAGCGCGGTACACGTGCATTTCGAACAGGTACGTGCGTTATATTGTGATTTAATTGCGTGACATGTACATTAAAACTCAGTTGTCCTGGTGCGGTTTTCTAGGTCGATTCCACAATGAAGTTCATCACCAAAGTTCAGCAACTTATCTGGTACGGCAGGTGGGCTTTTGTAGATCTGTTCTGCTACACTCCGATCGCGGCCGCCTCTTCAAGTACCTATCTTAATAAAGACAGTGTTCAATGCGTAAAACTATAGCTAAAGCATACATAAACTACAAACTAAAGCATAAACGCTATGGATTCACTAATCTACTATTTATTGTAAATAATAACTGACGGCATCCATACGGAAGGCGTTACGTCTACAGATAACAACCAAAGTCTCCCATGTGCACGCGCCATTGTTGCTCTTGTACTCTGTCCAGACGCCAGCTCAAGTCTGATGCCCTGGCAGTTTAACAGCTCAGGCACAACATTTTTCTATATGTGTTTAATACTCATGGTCAATACATCTGTTTATGCGGAACATTCTATCCAATACCTGCGCGTACATGGCGATCGTTTTCAAAATAACAGACAAAAAAAACGTACACTTTATGGGGAATTGCCTGCGTACAGCTACTGTCGATAGAAGCTATATAGATTGGTTTGAGCTGTATGTAGTATAGGACCACATCTTCGTTGTTGCAATCCTAGCTCGGTATTTGCATTGTGCCTCACACCAAGATCGATGAGGAAATCCATTGAGAATCCACTGAGCACCAAAGGTCTTTCCTCTAACTAGGGAAGCTACAGGCGATGGCGATAAACGAAACAGTGGTGCAGTTTCAGCTAAGCGAAGTCGACCTCCAATCTTATGTCATATCTGAACGGTGAATCTCTGAATTTCCACGTTTATATATAAATGCCTACTTTTTCTATCACATCAAAAAAAAATCTGATATTTTTCAAGGATCTTCAGTAGTCAATCTACCGTGAAACGTTTATAATGCGACATGAAAGAGCCCAGTGTCAATACGCGAAAAAAATTTGTTCCCTTCGATGAGGTAACTCAGATGATTATAGTTAGCACGACCTTTACATGTTATCCGCTTCTATATTTCGATGAACACTAATGAAGTTAGTTATATTGGAAATATGAAATATGGCTATTGGCTGTATATATATATATATATATATATATATATATATATAAATTTCGGCAGTGCTTCCGCTCTGCGGACTTGAACGCAAAAGTATTGAAGATTCGTGCTAAAATCACGTGTAGAGGGCAGGTTATTAATAATGGTATTAAAAAAAAAACAAAGGTCTGTATAGCTGAATCGGCCTATTCGTTTTAAATAATAAAATTATTAATAATCTATTAGTAATGTGCTTCATACACTGGTGCTTGTTCAATATATATTTAATGAGTACAAAACAGAATTTTTGCAAATCGAATTACCGTTACACATTAGCCACTACCCATTCAGACGGTGTCCCGAACATCCTGACGTTCGTTTTCGTTCCTTGATTGTACTGAGCACGGGAAAGACGCTGGTACATTTACACTTGTTGCGGTTGTTCTCATTGTGGTGCTGTTCAGTGTTTAAAGTGAACCCCAATTTAGGTGGGGCAGAATTAGGTTTTCATTAATCATACACTCGTCTCGTGCATGTTTTTCAGTGGGGTCTTCCTTAATCTGTTGAGATGGCTTCTGTTATGAAAGCATTCTTTTAACACCTGTTTTTGCTTTTGCCTTTATTCCGCACACAGTATCATCCACATCGTATCGCCGATACTGGCGATATACGGAGAGATTCGGCAAATCGTCGCGGCGGGAGCGTAGTCGCTATTACGGTGACGTTCGTATCTTAGCTTGGCTCAAACTGTTATCCACTCAGCCCACCCGCAGATCACAAACCCACGTTTGACGCCGAGGAGTGGCAAATGGGAACGTAACCGAACAACAAAATGAATATCGTGCACTTAGTTTGTCGATCTGTCCAGTGGACCGCTTGTACATGACGCCGCTGCAGTGTGACTGAGGTTTTTTAGCTTGTACACCCACATCTGTAGTGATCCTTCTGGCATGAATGAACAATCCTTTTTTATTTCCGCATATATCTTCCAATAGAAGAAGCTCGACGATGGGAGAACCAGTGATCTGCTAATTGATGTTATTGGTTTTGTTTATTCGAACGATAGCAGTTACAAAATACACGGATGGTATCTTTAAGCTGTATGTTGAAAGCGCCGGATTTAACCGGTGATTCTATGGTACCCGATATATAACATACAATGCGTCTTTACATAATACGCGTCAGTCAGTGATGCCAGCCAGTAGCGGTAGGTGCTTGGCATTAACTAACAAAGATTGTCATACATGTACGACCCTCAAGAAGACGGCCCGGCGTCCACCTAGGTCGATTCGGCCCATAGGTGGAGGCCGCTGACCATATTTGCAGGCGTAAACGTATTTAAAGTATACTTTAATGCCGACGATTATATGTACAGTTGTATAAACTTCAAGTGCTAATAAGGGAACGCAAACTGAAAGCCGTTTATATGGTTTTCAGAATGAAGAGGTTCGGCTAGAGCCTAAAGGCTAAATAACTCATGCATGCAAGTGATGAACTTGAAAATGAAGCACTGAATGCTATCTTTGCTTTTGTTTTTTGCTCAATCATACCTCAGGGCACCCACAAATGCTATTTTTATATAGCTCACTTATTTGTCTTTTTTATTGCATTTAAATACAATGTAAAATACAGAAAAAAAGATTATAAAGTGTACAAACTTTAAAATGTCAAACCCTGTCTGCTCTATCTAAGCAGTTTTTAGTTTAAGTGAGGGCAGAGAAATTAACGTATCAATTGGCATAATTTTATAGATAGACATACATACATGCGTTACATACATTATATACATTACATTACACATATACATTGAACACTGAAAATTGTACGGCGCGAGCTATTATGTTAAACATGTGTTCAACAATCAAACGTATTCGAACAGTTAGGACAATCATAATCGCATTTTATAAAACGCATCTCGATGAGTTGGATCGTTCATTAATAATGTTGAAATGTCAGCGCTGGGCCTAGTCAGTAATAGTTTTTGGCCAAGACAATCTTGGCTGGCGGCGAAGACTGGATGATGTTTGGCCAACCTGCCACCACAAGCCGCGTAGGGTCGTCGTTGCGGTCTTCCCTATCAACGATAGCAAGTACGTGCCGTGATGACCGCTCCTTTTCGGATGAATGACTCCATGATGGCCATTATTGGCCTCAACTCTCGAATATATCGTAGGGTATATCAGCAGAATTGATATCGAAATACTGGTCAAGGCCAATGTGGAGCTCTGTCGAACGCTTTCACACGCTCGAAGATAGAGCGCAACAACACACCGACTCGACACCAGACGGTACATGCCAATGAGCGTATGCGAGAAACGATCGCGAGATTATATTGTTGCCGGCTGACTGTGTTTGGCGCTGGGCTGATGGTGTCCGCTGGCCGGTCGCTGTTGCAGATGCCGTCCCTGTTGAAGATGGTGAAGACGTCGCCGAAGAGACATCGCAGCCGATCATCGGGCCCGTGAACGGCAAGATCGGTGATACGAATTCAAAAGCGTAGAGTCAGACAATATGTCATGCTAACAGCAGTCGTCAGGTTCGCAAGCAAGCGCTCCCTGGTCGAGATTCCACGATCTAATAATTTCTTCGACGTTCCTCTTGTGAACAACAATCTGATAATATCCAACGAGGTGCTAATGATGTCGTGGTGAAGTCCGACGGTGAGAACGCAATTCAGGTATTGAGACGAGCAACTAGAAAAGATTCGCTGAGGCTGTGGCTACGGCAGATATATCAGTACGCTTTTAATATCATGTATCCATATCGACCAATGTTGAGCTATACGCGCAACTGTACTGTCAGATAAAGCAAAGGTCTTTCTTTTTTATTCCAGTATGTCGTAGCCACCTCTGAAATTTTCTTTTCAACGTTGACCCTCGTGGCAATAACAACAACTGCCAGTATCGTTTTATAGCATTGCAAAGTTTCGGCGAAACATTAACTGGCCAATTTGATATTATAATCTCCAAATCATAGTATAATAGATTGACACTCAATTCTGGCGCAATAAGTAAGTCCACAAATTTTAAAAGTCCTATTGAAATTGGCGCCGCTTGCTTAAATACAAAATGGCCTATAATAGGTCACGCAAATATGGCCAACAAAGTTGCTTCGTTCGGCTTGTTCTCACAAAAAGCAACGGAAGATCGCGACGTCCAGTCTTTGCATAGCTACTCTCACTTTGTCTGTTTTTCCTCGTGACCCCATTGTGGATCTTGGGCTGTTCTATGCCGCCAACCCAACTCACTCAAATCGACGTAAATATGACCTTCTTTCTACCTCTAGTCGCTCTGTAGCTGTACCTGCGATACGAGTGATCCCCCGTTTCTGGCAACGCGTCGCTTGCGTTAAGCGCCGTTATCCTGTTGTTGTTTTTATTTTGGGTTCTTCCATTAATGGTATCGATTGACGAACGAAACAAAACTGGTTAATACAGAAATCACGCTTTGGATCTACGCGCCGCAACGGCGCCTTTGTACGCGCGGAATCTTCGTGGCCCTTCGGCGCACGGTGTATCGATCGATCGATAGATCGACTGACCAGCCCACGGCCGAAGGGCAGCAGCCAGGCCTATCACGAGTAAGGGTAGCGCAGTCAGTACCTTGGAATACGAGTGTATTGCGAGTAGCTAGTGAAGATGATAACGGCGACGGCGGCAGTAACAGCAACCGAAAAAACAGCGCACCCCTGCGGCAGTGGCAACGAAAAAGCTGAAGAGGTCCAAGACCTTTCACCCCGTGAAAGACACCGCAACCGCCTCTGTCTGCCACTTCCGCTGCTGGCGCTACCAGTTCGGCCCCCCATTGCCATAAACAGGACGGCACAGGATTTTTCTATCAACCATAACAACAACTACTAGTATTGTTATAACAACTAATGCGACAACGGAAAAGTCCCTCCTTCTGTTATACTATTAGTAATATGCGATCATCGAGTTGGTGCAGCTAGAACAGCGCTCAGCGCACAAACCACAAGAGTAAAGCCTAGCGCTGAACCAGCTAATAATAATGGTAGTAACATTAATATAAGTAATTATATAATAATTAATTTCGCCGTAATTAATGACTATCGTTCATGGTAACTGCCGGCACCGCAAGAGTTTACGGACGCCACACAACTTGAACGCATCGTGCATAATTTTTGCTCACTGATTCTTACGTATCTCCCGCTAGACAAATGCAAATTAGCAATAGTTGAGGAAAAGAAGACAGGTGAAAGTGTACCTATGGTACATTGACATGACTGCGGTTTAGAGCGGGTAGTGCGGTGACGGCACCCGAGGGTCCAGCTGCAAGGTACCGCGGCTGTTGGCGGGTGGCACCGCTGACGCCGATAAAAAACCCCTGAATTCGTTTCATACAGACATATACAGTGCATTGCCAGCATCTGATATGGGCACAGGGTAAGGTGTACGATGTCAGCGTACATTATAAAGGAATCAAATCTGAGTGTGTTGTTTCTCCTCAGATCGGCTCATTGAAAGTAGTAAATATATACTATAACTTCGTTTGTGACGTTTTTATGCTCGAGGCGGGGGTGCTGATATGTGTGTTAGCGTGAACTTGTTTCATATGAGGAAATACGCAAGCATTTACCGCATAAGAAGCAAGCCCCTATCGCAGCATGTCCATTTAGGACATCACGTTGGTCCTTGCACCGCGGAACTTCGATTATACTATATGTAACACATTACTGCACACTTCGGAAGACAACTGTGCCTTCCATTGTCCGCTGAGCCAATGCGTTACGGTCACCCTTTTTGACGCATTCGATCTGAGACACATAGTTAATATGATAAGATCAATATAGTTACGCTGTTAGTGGCAGTAATAAAATCGCCATACAAACAGTTAGCTGTTCCGTGCCACTTTGGAAGGATCTATCGTCGTTTCTATTCTATATGGCTAGATCGCCGGAGCAACGGGTTCACTTTCGCTGTTCAGATAGCCCCATGCTGAAAAGAGCCCCGGCCTGAGCTACAACGAGACAGAAGACTGATGGGCAGGCAGTAGTTGCTAGCCAGCTATTATAAAGACCCCTCTACGGACACCTTCTTGTTCGGGGGTTGGTACTGACTTGGGTTTGCTTTTACTGCTGTTCGCTTAGGCAGCGAGTACCCCATGCCGGAGCGAAGATATCGCAGGCGCGAGAATCCGGATCGTAGATGAGCTGTATTATTTAATCATATGAGTACAGTTCTCTTTTTGCTTCTTCCTCATCCCTGCACCTCGATTAGAGGGAGTGGCAAATAACTGTCAGCTCTTTAGCTTTCTGTGGTTGATGTGACTGACTGTTGGCTAAGTGAGTGATGATAAATATATCCACGAGATTAAGTGATCCGCAAAGGGGGGCTGCGCGATAGCTAACGGCCGCGATGTCGTCGACATCGGCACGGATAGACAGGCGGGCAAATGGACCCTGGTCCAACCCGACGTGAAGGTTGAGATGGAAACCGTTATTACAGAACCCTGTCGCAAGGTGCCGCTGCTGTTGGTTTAGTCTTGTCCGATAACGATGTTTTTTTTTTGGTAACTATAAATACAATGAGACTTTTAGCCTTCTTGCAATTAAGATTGTTCAAACCCAACTGTAATAATTGACTGTGCTCATTACTCATAAGTGTGTAAATGTGCCCACAAAAGCGGTAAATGGCATCGTTTGAAGTACCGAATTGTAACTGCTCAAAAGAGCCACGATGATCTGAGCCTGTTGCTTTTTTTTCTAGCCCATCAGTCAGTAAAAGGCTATTTTAGGTGAACAGAGAATGCTACCTAATCAGGAAACAACACAGCTGAACTTTGATCAAGATCTATCCATTCGGATGCAATATCTATCTCCGTTCTGGGTCTGATGTGTTGCTCCGAAGCATAATAATAGTGAACTTGGAGCTGAGTCTTGAACCCGGTCGATTCAGCTGCATGTTCACCGCAGTTAAACTAGCTGAAGTTTTTTTTTCTCTATATTAAGCCTATAGAATGAATCGACGCACAGAAACTTTCTAGAAGTAACGAACAAATGTGAAGCTAACCCTCATTTGAATATTCCCACGCGACTGTGGTGAACACAAACATAATATTACTGAACCATGCGAAAGTAAATAAGTTATTAATCTTTTGTTTTTTCAATGTAAACAAACGAGCTTTAGGTATCTTAAACAATATGTGCAAGTGCAGAGTACAAATGTATCCTGTCGCAATTCTAGAATCACAAGAAGTGCTAGGTGTGCCTGATCTCGTAGCACATCTTGATGATCCGGATTGACTATACCGGAGAACGAATTTCCGATACAATAAAATGGTCCGACAGAACCTAAGTTTACACCGTTTACGTGAGACATGAGAAGTGCGGTAGTCGGCAAGCACAAGGTGATGACGAAAGTCAACAAAACAACGTGTATGACTGTTAGACAAAAATAATACATTTGAAATCAACAAGCTATCTTTAGTGAAGAAGCTGAAACGAAAACAAGGGTGCTAGTGTTAGCTGCGGGGGTTCACTCTGGGCGAAATACCAAATGGAAGAAATTTGTTGGCGCTGGCGACCGCGGGTCGTTAATATGACAACAACAGCTCTAGCTGGCCGTACTAGTGCATGTTGCCTTTTGGTTTGTTGTTAACGTAAAGGCGTCGCAGTTATGACGCCCGCTTCGGCTCTGTTTCAACCGAGTTACCGGTATCTTAATCCTGCGTTGTGCTTGCCGTTTGGCCTTGTCTTCTTCTACCAGAACCGTGGCCACCGTTGAGCTTGACAAAACGAGCACCATATACAATGACAAAGCCAAGCTCACTGCCAAGAAAAACGCGATCACGGTATTGGATAGTCCGTGATGTGGCTAACCACCGTGGAGCAACAACCCATTGTGTAGCAGTTCAAATACAAGTAATATCGCTCGCTACTTATTATTAAGCTATCAGTTAACCTTTTCTGGTTAAATATCAAGCTAGAAGAACCCGTAATAAACGTGGGAAATATAATACGATGCCATCACGGCTGTATATTATAGATGGCGGCGAATAGAACAGGCACCAAACAATAGATATACATTAAAAATTACACGTTACAGATATCGCCCTCATGTACAATCGCCTGCCCATGGGTATACATATAATATACAAAGGCGATAGGTAAAAGATGCTATGCTATTGATAGGTAAAAGAAAGAGAGAAAGAAGACAGAGCAATTTATTGAAAGAAAATCAAGATCATCTTGCTCCTGTACTTCTATAAACTAGTTGTTTTACCACATCAATGCAGAGGTACGTAGTTGACAATACGATCGTACAATTATGATGACAATTCCTTTTTTTTCTATAGGCTGCAACTATCTTCGTTTATCAGGCCGCTTTGTCGGCCTAGTTAGCAGCTTTTCCGTACAAATTATGCTAAGACTCATCAAACATCTATGGTATACTTCATTTACGTTTCTAAGAGCTTAACTCGTATGGTTGAATATACGTATAGACAAACGATGGTAATGATAATAAAATAGAAACTGACGGTGTTCTCGTTGAGCGTTCAAGCTCAGCTGCCTTCTTCTGATCAGAGACGTCGCTCCTGACACAGGCTGTGCCTTCAATCTTTATGACGTGCACAACAAACGGCGAAACCTCAGCCAGTTGTCATTGCAGTTAGTGTCATCTATAATGTTAATAGCACGTGCAAAACTTATTACGTAGAAAGTTAAAAAGGGGAAGTAGCAAGCCATTTTATATTCAAGTATCCGTATGTAACCTTTGTCCGGAATACATGCCCCTACCGGATTGAGAAACTCCAACATTCTAAATTTAATACATGTCTATAGCGTATTCTCTCCGTAATGTTTATAAAAAGTGTATGTTCGGTCGAACGTATCTGAACGCCTATGTACTTGTGATTTGTATTATTATACCTATCCTTTTTACCGATAGCTTGTTTAAAAGAATAAGCGACGCCCCCCGCCACTTTCTTTAGCATGCATAAGCAATCGACTTCGCGTAAACTTAGGTTAGGAGAATACGGGGGCTGAAGCCCACGTTCGATTGCATTGGTCTCAGTCAGGTCCATGACTGAAGCGTGGCGTGAAGTAGATTGTTTTTGTCGTCGCATAACTATATTAGTCGTGTTGACTCGTGATTAGGTTTTTCAGCAAACGACTCACGATATCAATTGCGGATACGGTCTATGGCCGAATCTATGCAGTATTACCACCGACACTGTGTTATATTCTTTTCGATATCATTATCTCGCCTATTCTTTCCTTGACAGACGGCACAGACCAGCCCAAGCCTCGACTATGGTAGTGGGTTGTCCAAGACAAATATTTCGTTGATAATATCTGAGAAAATCTTCTTTAAGCAGAAACACGTCTGATTGTCTTGGGCTCACGTAGTTTCTGAAAAACTTTCTTTTCGGCTCTTCTTCTTCTTCTTCATCTTCAGTGTTTTCGGTACAATTTTGTAAAACGTGCTATGGGCAATCACATGTTGAGTCAACTGCAGAATTGGGATCTAGGTGTTCGCTATGTTAGTATGTCCACCTCAAATTGAAGGCAGTCAATTTTAAATTTTGTATAGCGATACGTTAGATAGAAACTTCACAAGATTGTATGGAGCGTTTGGATGTCTGTAAGTTCTTAATAGATCAACTTTGCAAAGCATTAAAAACTTCTTCCCAAAGATCTAAATTTCTTCAATACAGTTTATATATACATATAATAATAACAATAATAATAATAATAATAATAATAATAATAATAACTTTATATTATTCTATCATAATAAATTTTACAGTTTATCACAATATATTAAATGTATATTGCAATACAATATTTTTCTTATGTTTCGACTTTTGCTCTAACAAACCCATCCGTAGGTTGGTAATGAATTAACGTTAAGCTTACGCAAAAAAGACCTATGTATATGTTGTATATGCATCTTTTCTCAACTGAACCGCAAATTTATCACATATAAACTTATGATTGTTTTTGAATTTCCTTCTTCTACCTCTAGTCAGAGTTTCATGGTACGATTTAAACTGTAACGTCAAAACTCCTTTGGTACTCGAGAGAAGCTCGAGGGTATGGCGAGTCGAGGTTGAGGACTTGGTTATCCAAGAAGAAAGGGAAGGAAAGCGGCTCCCGAAGTCGCTGGGAAGCTGAACGAAAGGAGGACACCATGCCAGTCCGCTGCGGAGCGAGCCACACATGGGGTGTTCTTCTATAAGGCCGACGTGGCGGGATACAAACCGCGAAGTTGGTAAGCACGTCACGTCGCCATCCCTCTTGCCCCGTCCAAGCCGAACAGGGGCTGCCGGGGAGGACGCTTCCCGGACATTGCCTCGTCTTCATGACTTGGTCAAGCTTTTCGAGCCAAGAAACGAAGCCTGGTTTCATCCGACACTAAGCGAATCAGCCCCATACGGACGTTCGAACGAGTTCAGCCTTGGAAGAACTCGCTAGCGGAAAGGAACTACAGTTTCTGCTGCGATCAGTACTGATGTCGCTGGCAGTTATGTGCGGCTTTTGCAGCTGTCTCATGCTATGATATGTGTTAGCTTCTATTTCGACCGAGGCTTGCTCAGAGAACTTGTCATGTCGTGCCGTGTTTGCTGTCTACGAAATGGTTGTGATGTGGTAGGCTTGTCAAAATTTTAGCTAATAAAGCTGAACTTATGCTACCGTAAAATCAAGAAAAACTCCGCAACGCGCCATATTCAAACAATTATTATTTTATACTGTATTATTACTACTATTTTGTGTTTAACTTGGCATCTCTTTTTCACTTTGAGCTCTCCCAACGCTCCAAAGGTGGAACCAAGACAAACGATTGCGATCAGCGTCCGTTTTCACAATTCTCAAAGCTACAATTCAACTGATTACGCATAATTGCTTGTTGTCTTCGTGAGCTTCAAGCTGAAGTAAGATGTCACCTCGGAAGTTCAGTTCCTTCAGGCGACATACAGTCATTACCGCTATGTGGGGCACAATGATTTAAACAGCAACTACGCCAGCACTCAAGCTGATTTTACAAAATACCCAGCTGTTACAAGGTATTGCCAGCGTCGTTATAGTACCAGCGCGCCAATGCACCCGGTGCAGCGTCACGCAATCTATCAGTTATCGGGTTGCGCCGCAGGCAATACTTGGTTAGCCGCTGACAGTACCAGTCAGGTATGTAACTGAACGCCGTTTTGAACCTGAGCTGTTCTTGTCGGTATCAATTGTTGTTATTGTTGGCGAAGCTTCTCGGGCCGTCGTTGAAACCGTGAAAGCGTCCGTATAAGTGACACTGCCCACTTAATTCGGCGATGCTAGATACAAGTCGACGGTTGGGTGGCAGATCGACACGCATGCAGATAGACTGATGACAGAGAACGCCAACAAAAAGCACTCTACACATCGTTTGTTCATTCATTCAGGCGGCCAGTTGTTTCCACCAACTGGACCCGAGCGAATGGGACGTCTTCAATTGTATCAAGCAACGTGTGTGTATACGCTGCTGCAATTGTTTTTAGCGTCCGCCAGTCGCACCTTCGTGAAATAGAAGTGATAGTGTAGCTAAAGGCACGAAAACATGAAGAAAACTCCAGGTAGGAGACCACGCGACGATGAAACGCTGCCTCACTGTAGATCTGGAGCGTAAAATACGCCGATCATGTGAACTGGGGCTACATACAGACAGAACGTAAAAGAAGAAAATGGTGAGTGAAACGGTACGATTAGTAAAAACTCCCCATCGCGAGTGTACAAGCTGAAAGGGGCAGGGTTATTTCGCTGAGGTGCACATGTAACTAAGACTGTACCAGGTTTTGTAATGAAGAGCGGCACGCTAAATGATTTCTTCAAGTCGGCGCCGTGTAGTGATCCTATACTGCTGGTGCGACAGCAGGCGAACAAGGCCTGTGCTTGATCCTACAACAATTAGGTACCATCATAACTACTCGCTCCTAGTGGGATAGGTGGAACCGAAATTTGAAAACGATTAGATTGGCCAACACGCAAGGTGACGCAAATAGGCCTACAGAGGGCAGTGAATCTCAATGCTGCGGAACCCGTATGGAGTGCAGCGGTCATGTTTCTTCTTCCCTGCAAATAGCGGTTTCTTGCCTAAAGTGTCCTGCAAAAAGCATGATTTTTTGATAACCTCCCTTTGTAGATCCTTTGTTTTATTGATGTGACTCCTTTTTGAGTCGTAATGGTAGTATTAGTCACTAATAACTGCCAACAACAGATGA